>NC_056732.1:337823820-337941320 GCF_019279795.1 Protopterus annectens
TCTTCCTGAGCCACCACCAATTCAGATAGATGGGGCCTTGTTTTAAATTCTCATCTTAAAGATGGTGCACTCAGGAGAGCAGCACCCCCTTAAACCACACTGCAATGTCAGTATTGGTAAATTAATCCAAGTACTTGGTGTAGGAACACAAACCACAGTCTTCTGATCTTCCAACACAAGAGGCAAGTTAATGAATGAATGAATTAATTAATTAATTAATTTAGGTATTTATTTATTGAGTGAGTGAGTGTGTGAGTATTCTTGTATGCAACTATTTTTACATGTTAAATGACTTTTCAAGATGGTAGCAGTTTGTTATACTTTGAAATCTGTCAGGAAGATGGGATCTCAGAGTGAGGATGATGTCCAAGTAGCCTGCAATAGACTTTTTTCTATTCATGGAACAAATGTAATGTATAGGTAGCCAGCAATTTGATAATCATTTTCCACGCCCATGTTATAACTGTTTTATTCTACTCTCTTTTGGGAGTCCAGTGTGAGACTCATTAAGTAGCTAAGTAACTAACTAAATATGTACTATTTTTTTAAACTGTTTGGTCTAACATTGCTACAAGCTCAAGTGTGCTAGCTTGCACTGCATTTGAATTGTTTTGACTGCTGTTTTAGCAACTTTTCTGTATATATATATATATATATATATATATATATATATATATATATATATATAAATACCTTTCCTGTAACTAGTGTAGTCCAGATTCAGATTTGCTGTATCCAGGACTGTATGTAAGCTTCTGAACCCCCCCCCCCAAGCTTTCTGTGTTGGGGGGAAGCCTTCTAGCTTATCAGTGGGAGTGGTAAGAACTAGGTAACCTATCTACCACATAAGGAGTGGTTCTGGCCCAGAAATTGTAGTTATTGGCCCTTTGGGCAGTTTTTCCATCTCTCTCAACTTTCTGATTTAAAAGCCCACATTTGCACTTGTTTCCCCCTTTTCCTGTAACTAGTTTAGTCCAGATACAGATTCTTAGTTTTAGCACTTGAATTTGCTTATTCGTGATCAGCACTTGTTCAGAACTTGTAAGCACTAAATAACCTACTAATTACTATAGCACTCAACCTTCCTCATTACCTAGAGGAAAACAGTTTTGGTACTTACTTTCCTTACTTGTTTGAGAAAAACAGCTCTTGTACTCACTTTCCTCACTTATCTAGAGGAAAATAGTTTTTTATTCAGGCATGTCCAAGTGTCAGCTCCCAGTGTTCTCTTTTGTCTATCTGATGAATCTGGGCATCTTGGGGCAATGTAGAAATTGCCTCATATGCACAGACAACCCTCTCATCCTACCACCCAACACTACAACCTGCAAGATATGCACTTATCTAGCCAAACTGGAGGTAAAGCTCTCTCCAATCAAGACTGAACTTGACAGTCAAGAGGAGAAGGTAAACACTTGCACCACACCACACTCATCACATACTCTCACTAAATCTACACCATCAACTCCACACATAGAAACATAAAAACATTCACAGAGGCTCTTAATAATAATCTTCTCAAGTAACAGAGACCTCCAAAGCAGAAATGCAAGCAACCTCCACCCCCCAACACAACCCAAATGACACATAGCCCGCACACTCAGTGTGCCACTCAACCACAGCCAATAAGGCAAAACAACGTACCCAACACACTAGTCACAGATGACTCTATAATCAGGCACACTGATGTCCCACTCACCAGGCTAAACAAGGAGAAGGTTACTGTCAGTTGCCTGTCAGGTGCCAGGATCCGCCACATAACCCACGCACTCAGGTCACTCCACAACAAGTACAAATATGACAATGTCATTGTCCATGTTGGTGTGAACGACCTGAGACGTACCTCCCTGGACTACATGAAAAGAGACATGGAAGAGCTCTCCGATCTTGTAGCCCAGGCAGGTATGACCCTAGTCCTGAGTAGCATTCTGCCATCACCCAGAATGATGAATGAAGAGAAAACACAAACTTGTAAAATCACACACTGCGGGCTGCAGAGCCTCCAACCAGCCAACAAACCTCGGTTATAAATACACTTGTAATATCCTTGTAGATAGTCCACACGTAGATGCACAAATAAAACAAACAGCCAGCTTTATTTCTGAGCATAGAGTTAAGCGCTTTTCGTCCCACTATATTGTGGGACTTCTTCAGACTAACAAGAGCAACTTCATAAAGACATTTAAATAGTAAAATTGGCGCCAAATGGAATCGCTGTATCCCGGCAACAATAAACAATAACTGAACAGCTTTAATTGTCAATAAACTGTTTTAGCTAATGAAACATTAAAACATGTACATTAAACTACTATTTGTCTGAAGAAATAAAAACAGGTATGTACATCATAAATATGATGATTAAAATATTTCAAACAGCAAAACATCACCTAATATATTCGCTGTAAAATAACAGAAGGAATCTGGCAAGTCCATTCTGTAATAATGTTAAAACCTGATAGATGACCATGAAGACATATACACTCAACTACTGTTTGTATAATGGCTAAAAACAAAAAACTAAAACCATTATATACCTCATGTATATTACATTTAAGTTATTCAAATGGACCCAAGTATGTTCGCCAAAAATGGCAGAAATAAACAAACAGGTACGTTCTATAGTAGTATTGGAACCTAATGTATGCAAACATGTATATGTGCATTATTTGATGGATAAGCTATGATTTACAAATGATAAAACAATTTTATAATATGTTGTGACAATCGCATACAGATGTAATACACCAAAACAACACAGTAGCAACTACTTACTATTAATACACAAAATAAAATGATTAAAGAAAAATATATGTGTATATGTGTATATTTAAAGTATCTGTCTAATATTATCATTGATAAGACCCTAAAATCTATTTAGTAATATAATACTGAAAATTTTTTTCAAATAATGTACAAAAAATCGACTACAAATATGTCTAACATTGTACTGTTAGATAAAACATGGACCAATAAATAAAACACTAAAACATAAATTGTGTAGTCATCTGCACAAACTTCTTAACTTTAAAACAGGCTAAAGAGAACAAATTTCATTTAATCCTGGTGGAACACGGGCATTACAGCGGAGTTGCCAATATAATTCGAAGACTTCAAGTAATACTTGGTCTGGGCCATCTCTCCCATCTGGGACAATTGTATCTATTGCTCTAAATGAAAATGTATGAGTAATGTTTTCTATAATATGTTTTGCTAATGTTTTTCAGTATTATATTACTAAATAGATTTTAGGGTCTTATCAGTGATAATATTAGACAGATACTTTAAATATACACATATACACATATATTTTTCTTTAATCATTTTATTTTGTGTATTAATAGTAAGTAGTTGCTACTGTGTTGTTTTGTGCTGGGATACAGCAATTCCATTTGGTGCCAATTTTACTATTTAAATGTCTTTATGAAGTTGCTCTTGTTAGTCTGAAGAAGTCCCACAATATAGTGGGATGAAAAGCGCTTAACTCTATGCTCAGAAATAAAGTTGGCTGTTTGTTTTATTTGTGCATCTATGTGTGGATTATCTACAAGGATATTACAAGTGTATTTATATTTATTTATTTATATGTATTTATTTTTAGGTTTGTTGGCTGGTTGGAGGCTTTGCAGCCCACAGTGTGTGATCACCCAAAATGATGCCGGAGTACAAGGACAAAATGATTGACTTCAACAATTGGCTAAGCTTCTGGTGCCATTCTAAAGGGATCCAGTATCTGTCTGCCTGGGATGACATGGTCGACAAACCACGATGCTTTGCCAGAGATGGCCTGCACCTGTCACCCCTGGGATTCCGGATACTGGCTAAGGTTTTTGCCGCCCCTTTAGTGCCTTTTTAGGCAAGGTTCAAATGTCAAATTCACCACCATAACAGGAACAGGCAAGCAAAAACTGAGGATGATGCTACTCAATGCTAGAAGTCTAAATCTCAAAATGCACTCCCTCGAGGCACTCCTTAAAATGGAGAACATTGATATCTATGCAGTGACTGAGACCTGGTTCAAGGCTCCAGAGAGCACCCCTGCACTACCAGGCTATAACTCATACCACCCACACAATGCGCAGTTCCGGCACAATAAAGGCTGTCTCAGTGGTCAAGGACCGGAATGGTCCTAAATTTATCCCAGGAGTCCATATCTTGAGTATGTTTGGGTTTGTTTCTATTTTATTCCACTTTATTTCAATTCAATGTACTGCTATATGGTAAAGTGTCCCTTGATGCTGTATACGCTAGCCCTTTTCACATGCCAGCCCTTTAATGTTTAATTTGTTGTTAATTAAAGATGATACTGCTAGCCAATGATTTTTGAGCAATATGTATTTAACAAGGAACATCTGGAAATGGTGGTAGATTCTGAAGAAGTCTCTATGTTCTATGTTCTGTTTTTTACAATATTTTATATTGTGTACGTTCTTCAGTGTAATTAAACTCTTTTTTACTATTCATCAGACTCCTGGGATTAATTTAGGACCATTCCAGTCCTTGAACACTGAGACAGCCTTTATTGTGCCGGAACTGCGCATTGTGTGGGTGTTTTGTGGATATTTCACTTTTGGTTACCAGTTGATACTTTTTGCTGCTGTTTCCGGGTACGAGGAGTCTGGTTCAATGGAGAATAGCACTTTGCTTAATGAACTACTCAGGATTATTCAGACCCATTCCCAGGCCGATATAGTACTTTCTGGATCTGCTAACAAAATTCCCTGTGCACAGAGCAGCCCGAGAGGGGCGGCTGTTACACCGATGATGTCAGACGCTGGGGGTGAATTACATCCAGAAAACTGGCGTACGAGACCTAATGGTGGTCAGGGACATATTAACAAACAAAAAAGTAACAGTGGACATCAATCAATAGAATCTTATAAGGATATTGATTTTCAAATGTGGTTGAATCAATCATTCAGATTCAACATTAAGGAGAAGAAGAATGAACAAGCAGTTAATTTGACCTACAAGGAAAAGTGTAAGACTTTTAAATCATTGCTTCTTAAATACAAATCCTTGGCAGTAGAAAATTGGTACTTTGAGAAATGCTTAAAAGATAAGATAGTACCAAAAGGACTTAGACTTAACAAATTTCCGAACAATGTATATGACGACAAAATGTTTTTTAAAGTAGTATGTGATATTTTTAATGATTGTGGGCTGGCATTATTAAAACTGATGATGAAACGTAATGTTTGTCATGGAACAAACTAAAAAAGAAATTGATGGATTATACAATGAAATTAATACAGATTTATTGTTTTCAATAGACGAATACAAAAATATTTATTTTAGAGTTTTGCATGACGTTGACTATACAATTAACATGAACACTAACAGGAAGCTTAGGAAACTGGAGAGAGATTTGAACGAGTATGAAAAGGGTTATGCTTATTGTAATGATACCAAAAATAAAAGTTATACATTGGGCAGGACTTCCAATACCTACTACAACATTACGAACAATAGAAACAACAACAGAAAGAATATGTATAGGGATAATTATGAGTGTAGACAAGCTGGTATGGACAGACAGGGGCAGCAAGGTTTTTATGAATATAGCTCCTATGGACATGACCAACAGTTCTTTAATGGTAGTGATGGAGAAAATAATTAAAGAGCGGGTATCCCTTTAGAAATGGAGGAACCCAGGAGGTCAGAGAGGCTAAGGAATCGGGCCCAACAATCCTCCTATGCACAAGTTACGATGAACAACAATACCCAACATTTGGGGAGGATACGCAGATAAGGGAAGATGCCAATCATAGTATTACTGTAGATAGTAAAGAAATAGGTTCAATGGTTGAGGTAGACCAACAACACAATGACATTATTAGTTCATTTAATAATTTTAACATTTTCAACTACACTGATATATCTATTAATGAAACTTATTTTAATCTATTTGCAAAAGGTTTTATCTTTGTCCCTATTAAAAAACCTAGAATTGAAAATATTCTATTGGACATCAAAACTTTCACACGTAAATTGAATTTTATACACATGTATAACGATAGGGAGTTGCAGGACAGGGATAATGTATTTGTTAGATCCAGCACCTATAATCCTCCACTTCAGTACGAAATTTTGAATTTTGAGAGATGTTTTACCAATAGAATACGTAATGAATATAAAAAAGAGATTGAGATAGGCAAAAACTTGACAGAGGCCGAAATACATTTGTTAAATGAACTAAGTGGGAATGAAAGAATTCGTGTGATGAAACCAGATAAGGGTGGAGGGGTGGTTTTAATGGACAGATGGGATTATATTAGAAGAATGAAAGATATTTTGGACAATGAAAATTATTATGAATTAGTGACTAGAAATGAAATTAATATATCCTATAAGAAGATAGATTTAATTTTGGAAGACAATGTGTTACAAGGATTGATTGACATTGAATTATACACATTTCTTAGAGCCCCAAAGCCTGTTATACCTGTTATTTTTGGTATACTGAAGGTACATAAATCACTTTATAATCCACCCATGAGGCCTATAGTTTCATCGCAAGGGTCTAAGACACAACCCCTGGTTATTTATGTTGACACTAAGTTAAAAAAGTTTTACAATAAATATGAACATATTCTAGTTGATTCGTGGGACTTTTTATATAAAATTGGTAAGAGTATTTACACAGATGATATAACATTTATTACAATTGATGTAAGGGATTTGTTTTCAGTGATTCCTCAGAGTGAAGGTTTGGAATGGTTTGAAGAAATGTTGATTGAAATGAATTTTCTAATAGGGGATGAATTTAAAGTTGTTTTAGAGTGTATTGAATTAGTTTTAAAATATAACTATGTTTACTTTCAGGGTGATTATTACCACCAAAAAGAGGGAATTGCCATGGGATCATCATGTGCTCCCATATACGCAAATATTATTATGTTATTTTGGGAACGTAAATATGTTCTTAGGTCAGAATACAGTCAGCATATAGCAAAATATTTTCATTTTTTGGACAATATATTTGTTTTATGGACAGGGTCTTTTGATTCTATAAAGGAATTTATTCATTATACTAATCAAACAACCACATTTCTACAATTTACATATCAAGTGGGAAGGGATGAAATTCACTTCCTAGATGTGAAATTAAATAAAGACTATCAAAAGAAATGTTATAGGTCAAGTATCTAGAGGAAGGAACATTTTTCTAATGCTTACTTACATTTTGAAAGTGACCACCCCTATCAATTAAAGAAAAATATTGTGAAAGGACAAATGATTAGGATGGCTAGAATGATCTCTGACGAGAGTGATTTTGTGAATGAAGTTAACAATATAGAGAAAATGTTCCTTGAGAGATGATATCCAATGGAACTTATTAACTCCATAAAAGAATATGTCGTTATAGGTAGGGGCAATAAATATATCCCCCCTTTTAACTAGTGAGGGCATTACAGATTCCAGGCCTGTAGTAAATTTTCTAATGAACACCCATAATGAACAGGAGGGTGGTAATAGTGACAATCCAAGTACAATACCATACCTGACCTTAACATATTATGGAGGTATGAGATGGTTAAAAAAATGCATTAATGAAACCTGGGATTTGTTCAGAAATATATCTACCAGAACTAATGTATTCCAAGGCAATATAAAATATAGTTTTAGGAGAAACAAGAATATTAAAAATGTGATTGAAAGAGAAAAGACCAACATAGAAGGGACTAATAAGAAATTTGGTACATTTAGATGTGGTAGATGTGCGCATTGTTCTTATATTGCTGGATTAAAGGAAGTGAGAATACCTAGCCTAGATTTGACACTTAGGGCTAGAAGGTATAACAGTTTCTACTCAAAAGGGGTAGTTTACCTAGTATTTTGTCAAGCATGTTGGAGCTACTATATAGGGAAAACTGAGTGCCATCTCAGATCTAGAATTTATGAACATATTAGGGACATAAACAAGCACGAGAACAATGCTCTATATAGACATGCTTTGACTTGTAATATGGCTGATTACAAATTCTGGATAATAGAGGAGGTCGCTTACCCAGATAGGGGTGGTGACTGGGAGACCCTTTTAGAGTATAGGGAAATGATTTGGCAGTTAAGGCTCGATGCATGTCATGGTAAGGGCCTTAATGACCACATTTCTATTACTCCAGCATTAAAATTGTTAGCTGCAGATCCAAAGATTAAAAACAAAGTGAAAACAAGATGACAGTACTACAATGTATTCCTTTCTTTAAATTAAGAATTCTTAGATTTTTAGTATTTTATATTTTATATATTTTTTATATTATTTTTATATTTTTAGCTTTACATTGTATTGTTATACATTTTTAAATATATTATATATAAATTCTATATATTATATTTATTATATATATTTATTATATTATATTTTATATACAAATATTCATGCATTTATTCATTTTACTATACACAATATATTATACATATTTTATATATTTATGCATTTCTATTTATTTATGTATTTAATTCTCCAACCATTCTGAATCGCACTGGTTTTTGTATAATAAGATAGTTTATATATATATATATATATATATATTTTATATATATATATATATATATATTCTTATATGTATATATTTTATTTATATATATATATATATATATATATATATATATACATATATAAATATATATCTATATTTATATATTTTTTACACATATGTATAGTATATGCTATATATCTTGTGTATGTTTGGGTTTGTTTCTATTTTATTCCACTTTATTTCACTTCAATGTACTGCTATATGGTAAAGTGTCCCTTGATGCTGTATATGCTAGCCTTTTTCACATGCCAGCCCTTTAATGTTTAATTTGTTTGTTAATTAAAGATGATACTGCTAGCCAATGATTTTTGAGCAATATGTATTTAACAAGGAACATCTGGAAATGGTGGTAGATTCTGAAGAAGTCTCCGGAGGGAGACGAAAGCGCTCAATCTATGTTCTATGTTCTGTTTTTTACAATATTTTATTTTGTGTACATTCTTCAGTGTAATTAAACTCTTTTTTACTATTCATTGGACTCCTGGGATTAATTTAGGACCATTCCAGTCCTTGAACACTGAGACAGCCTTTATTGTGCCGGAACTGAGCATTGTGTGGGTGTTTTGTAGATATTTCACTTTTGGTTACCAGTTTATAACTCATACCACACTTTTCGGCCATGTAACCTGGACTGGAATACCAAAGGTGGAGGTGTGTCCATATTCATTAAGGATATCCACACCTCCAGGCTAGTTGCTCAGCATAATGCAGCCGAGGTTATCCAAGTGCAACTAACTCTGGGCAAAACTATAATCCAAAATGTAGCTTGCTACAGATCACCCACCATGCCCCAGGATTCCCACTCCACTTTTCTTGATGTACTGGAAAGTATTAGGGTTCAACCAAACACCCTAATAATGGGTGAGTTCAACTACCCCTCCATTAACTGGGAAAACTACTCATGTACCAACTCCTTCACTCAACGCTTTCTGGAATTCATAAACTCCTATGCCCTGGATCAACTTATCCACACCCCCGCCAGGGACAACAATATCCTAGATCTAGTCATTACCAACATGAGTGACCGGTGTTCCACACCTGAAGTCAACGCCTCATTGGTCCGATCTGACCATAAGCTAATTACCCTAGATATCCACATCCTGCCCCCACTCTCCATTAAGGAAACCATGGTAAAAATTTTCTCCAAAGCCAACTTCATGCTTCTTAAGACAGAAGTAGTGAACTTTATGACACCCATGCAGATGGACAATACAGTTACGACTACTGAATCCTACACAATTGCACTTTATAAGCACTTACATGAGTGCATGGATCGTGCTATCCCAAACAGAACCAAGATGCTATCCTCCAAAAAAAGGAAGCCATTCTGGTGGTCCCCTGCCATAAACAAACTGTACAACAGAAGGAAGAAACTGTTGCAAAAGAAAGTAAAATCCCACGAGTGGAGGAGCTCCCTGGTCAGCCTCAGTAAGAAGCTGCGATCCCTGATAAAATCCTCCAAAGCTAGTTATGAAAACAATATCACCACTGATTCTAAAGACAACCACAAAACATTCTATAGCTATGTCAAGAATCTCAATGGCAACACTCAGACCTGCTTTGAGTTACAGCACAATGGCATTAAATATACAGACCCAACTGATATTGCTAACATCCTGGCAGATAGGTTCAGTGCTAACTTTACCCCCCTCTCACCCCCTAAAAAGCCCATCTCTATACCGGAAGAATGCAAAGTTCCTGTAATCACGGCTGCACAGGTAAAAACCACCCTCTCCAAAGCCAAGAACACAGCATCCATGGGACCAGACAACATCCCAGGCTGCATTCTACATGAACTACAGAACAAACTGGCACCCCCACCTAAGTATCATGTTCAATCATAGCCTCACCTTAGCCTTTGTGCCTGCTGAATGGCACACAGCAACGGTTATCCCACTCTAAAAGGGGGGAGCCACCACGGACCCCGGGAACTACGGCCCCATTAACCTGGCGAGCCTGGGCTGCAAAGCCATGGAATGTATCATCATGGAACTTATAAACAAAGACATTGGTAATCTCCAAACTCTGGACCCCACCCAGTTTGGGTTTGTAAAAGGCAGATCATGTCTCCTAAACCTGATAGACTTCTTTGAAGCAGTCACCAAAGCCGTAGACAAGGGTAAGGTGGTTCACACAGCCTATCTAGATCTTCCCAAGGCTTTTGACACCATCCCCCACTCTGGAATTATAGATAAACTCACTAAACTAGGTATAAATCCCTATGTCACAAGATGGATTGCCACCTGGCTCACTGACAGAACCCACACTGTTAAAGTAGCAGACTCCAAATCCGACTTCAGACCAGTAACAAGTGGAGTACCACAGGGTTCAGTCCTGGGTCCTCTCCTGTTTGGTATCTACTTCCCTGAAGTACAGGCTAACACAAAAGGTCTTTGGCTAATGAAGTTCGCAGATGACTGCAAACTAGGAGCCATAATCGAAACTCCTAATGATGTGGACATTCTACAAAAGAGCCTCACTGAGACAGATGCCTGGTGTCAAAGCAATGGCCTCAAGCTCAATGCCAAAAAGTGCATTGTCATCCCCTTTGTTAAAAACTCGGTACCCATGAACTACAACATAGGCTGTAGTATACTTAACACTGAAAGTGTGATAAGAGACCTTGGGACACAGGTGGACAGTAGTCTCTCCTTTGATAATCACATCGCCACAGTAGTCAGGAAATTCTTCTATGTGGCACACCTCATCAAAAAAGGTTTCTCATCCAGAAAAAAAGAGGTCATTGTTCCCCTCTACTCATCCCTCATTAGACCCATTACAGAGTACAACACCCCTTTTGGTTGTACCTCACAAGACATCTACAACAACTGGAAAGGCTGCAGAAATACCTCACAAAGAGGATTACTGGCCTCAAACAGATGCCCTACGCAGACCGTCTCAAAAAACTCCAGCTTTACTCCATCGCATATCGCCTACTCAAAGGTGATCTCTGCCTAACATACAAAGCTATGTCAAACTCAGAGTTGTTGGACATGCTCCACTTAATGAAATCCCAATCCCTCCAAGCTACACGCTCTAGGGACCAAACCTTGTCACCACAATAAACAGAACATGCCGGAGGGATAGATTCCTGTCCCAGAGACTTCCCATACTCTGGAATAAACTACCTGTCTATATCAAACAAAGCTCCTCATTAGCACTCTTCAAGAAAAATCTTGATGATTTGATGGGAAATAGAAAATTCACCCCGGGGATCACCTCTGTGGCTCTGCTCGACAGTGGCACAGGAAAATCATTTTCTTGGGTGGCAAAAGCCAGGGTACCTTTTTGGCTGGGCTTGTATAGGCCCCAGGGCCAATAGCCTAGTACCTATCTATGAATCTCTGAACTTATGTGTATGTGTTTGTGTGTGTATGTCTGAGTGTGTGTGTGTAGGTGTGTGTGTGTGTGTGTGTGTGTGTGTGTGTGTGTGTGTGTGTGTGTGGTGTGTGTGTGTGTGTGTGTGTGTTTTCACTATAGAATTCTAACTACTTCAGTTCTACATGTTGCAGTCATACATTGGCTAGTGTCATGATAGTTAAAATATGCATTCATTTAACAGCAGAAATACTAGTATATAGAGCTTCTTCTGAAATTATACATGTTCTGTCAGTGTAGTATTTATGTCATCATCCTAGTAATGTGTACTGATCCATTTCTATTTATAACTTTATATACCATGCATCAGTAAATGCATGTTTAACTGTTACTTTTGAACCTGATGTGTGTACTTAAAGGTGTATATGGCTAGGCACCTTATGGTCCTCACAATAACTGTTATACGTTATACACTCAATTGTGATAGCCATTTCTGTGCATTTAAAGTTTTTTTTGATTGTATCTGCTTTATTTTCTGAAAAAAAAAAAAAAAAACTTGTTTCCCGCCTTTCAAAGCTAGTATAGTCCAGTTTTCAGGTTAGTGCTGAATTCAGGGCTGTGTTACAATTTTTTGTGTTTGCACATACCTTACTTGGATAGAAGGAAGTTCCTCTGTTCACATGTGAGAGAGGGGAGCTTTGAGCAGCCTATCTGTCCCTGGAGGAGTGGTTTCAGCCCAGAAATTAGTAGTTAACTGGCCATTTTGGGCTAATTTCTATCTCTTTCATTTTCCTGCTATACAAACTGCATTTGCATGGTTTTGCGCGCATGGCAGCGCCGGTTAGCTAGGGTATAACTATTCCCAGCTCCACAAAGTCTCCTCTTCAATTTTTCCCATGGAACTAGACAAACTTTCAACTTATGCACTCAAACCATTCATTTCTCAGCCCGGCACTTGCTCAAAACTCATAGCAAGCACTAATAAACCCTAGCACTAGACCCCCCCCTATACTGTACAGAAAGACAAGGCTCCCTATTCGACCTTACCAGCCAATCAGTAAAACAGTTCACTGAACCTATCCAGGCATATCGAAAGGGCAGTTTCAGGTGTATTCTCCAGTCCAACTGGTGAATCTGGGCATTTTGAGGCAATGTTACAACTGCCTCATGTCCACAGACAACCCTCTCCTCCTACCAAGAAACACTAATACATGCAAGACATGCAATTATACAGCCAAACTGGAGGCTAAGCTCTCTCAACCCAAGACTGGATCAGACAGTCAAGAGGAGAAGGGAATTACTTGCATCACACCACCAGTCCAACATAGACCTATTAAACAGCATCGGCAAAAAACACACATAAATACACAAAAACATACTTGGAAGCTCTAAATAAAAGTCTGCGAAAGCAACAGAGACCTCCAAAGCAGACATCCAGGCAACCTCCACCCCCCAACACAAACCATGAAACACATAATTCACAAAACCAGTGTGCCATGCAATCACAGCCCTTAAGGCAAAATAACATACCCAACACACTAATAATAGGTGACTCTATAGTCAGACACACTGACATCCCATTCACTAGGCTGAACAAGGAGAAGGTTACTGTTAGCTGCCTGTCGGGTGCTAGGATTCACCACATAACACAAGCATTCAGGTCACTCCAGAAGTACAAATATGACTCTGTCATTGTCCATGTTGGTGTGAATGACCTGAGCTGTACCTCCCTGGACTACATGAAAAGAGACATGGAAGAGCTCTCTGATCACGTAGTCCAGGCAGGTATGACCCTGACGCTGAATAGCATCCTGCCCGCACCAAGAATGATACCACGGTATAAAGAAAAAATTATCAATTTCAACAATTGGCTAAGCTTCTGGTGTCATTCAAAGGGGATCCAGTGATTGTCTGCCTGGGATGACATGCTCGAAAACCCGCGCTGCTTCACTAGAGGTTGCTTGCACCTGTCACCCTTAAGCTTTCGAATACTAGCCAAGGCTCTTGCCACACCCATACTGCCTTTTTTTAGGCAAGGCTCAAAAGACAAACCCACCGCCGTAAATAGCACAAGTAACAAAACACTGAGGGTAATGCTACTCAATGCCAGAAGTCTAACCCTCAAAATGCATGCACTCGAAGCACTCCTCAGTATGGAGAAAATCGATATATGTGCAGTAACAGAAACCTGGTTTAAGGCTCCAGAGAGGACCCCAGCACTACCAGGCTATAACTCATACCATACATTTCGGCCACAGAACCCCGACCAAAATACAAAAGGTGGGGGCATATCGATATTCATCCAAGGATACCCACATCTCCAGGTTAGTGGCACAGCACGATGCTTCAGAGATCTTCCATGTGCAACTAACAATGGGCAAAACTACAATTCAAATTGTAGCTTGCTACGGATCACCCACCATGTCCCAGAACCCCCATTCCACGTTTCTGGAAACACTGAGAAACATAAAGGTCCTACCAAACACCCTAATATTGGGTGATTTCAATTACCCAAACATTAACTGGGAGAACTACTCAAGTACTAACTCCCTTGCCCAACATTTCCGAGAATTTATAAACTCAAACACCCTGGATCAACTGGTCAACACCCCCCCCACCAGAGGTGACAACATATTGGACCTGGTCATCACCAACATGGGCAACTGGTGTTCCCTACCAGAGGTCAACCCCTCTCTGGTTAGATCTGACCATAAACTAATCACTCTGGACATCCACATTCTGCCCCCAACCCCAGTCAATGAAACCACCGTGAAAAACTTTTCAAAAGCAAACTTCATGTTACTTAAGACCGAGGTGGAAAGTTTCAAAGTCCCCATGCTAAAGGATAACGCTGTCCAAGCTGCAAAATTCTTTACTAATGCACTCTACGGGTACCTACAAGAATGCATGGATCGTGCTATCCCAAGCAAAACTAAGACTCACTCCTCCAAGAAAAGGAAACCAGTCTGGTGGACCCCTGCCATAAATAAGCAATACAATAGAAGGAGGAAACTACTTAAGAAAAGAGTAAAATCCCAAGAAGGGAAGACATCCCTGATCAGTATCAGCAAGAAACTATGATCCCTCATAAAATCATCCAAGGCTAGCTTCAAAAGAAAAATTGCCATGGACTCCAAAGATAACCACAAGGCATTCTTCAGCTATGTCAAGAATCTAAGTAGCAATTCTCAGATCTGCTTGGAGTTAGTGCAGAATGGCACTAAATACACTGAACCAGCTGATATCACCAACATCCTGGCAGACAGGTTCAGTGCAAACTTCACCCCCCCTTTCACCCCCAAAATGGCCCATAACCATACCAGAAGAATGTAGAGCCCCTGAAATCACAGACACTCAGGTTAAAACAGCCCTCTCCAAAGCCAAAAACACAGCATCAATGGGACCAGACGGTGTCCCAGGCTGCGTCCTACATGAGCTCAAAGATGAACTAACCCCTCACCTAAACAGACTGTTCAAACTCAGCCTCTCCACATGCTACATACCCATAGAGTTGCAAACAGCAATGGTTATTCTGCTCCACAAAGGTGGAGCCACAACAGACCCCGGGAACTATTTCCCTATAAGCCCGACCAGCTTGGTCTGCAAGGCTATGTAGTGCATCATCATGGAACTCATTAACAGAGACACTGGGAACCTCCAAACACTGGACCTTACCCAGTTCGGCTTTGTTAAGGGCAGGTCATGCCTCCTAAACCTGGTGGACTTCTTTGAGACAGTTACCAAGGCTATAGACGAGGGAAAGGTGGTCCACACAGTCTACCTAGACCTAGCAAAAGTCTTTGACACCATTCCCCATTCTGGTATTATAGACAAGCTCACCAGCCTGAGCATAAACCCCTACATCACAAAATGGGTTGCCAACTGGCTCATGGACAGAACCCACATGGTAAGAGTTGTCGGAGCTAGGTCCGACTCTAAACTGGTTACAAGTGGCATTCCCCGGGGCTCAGTCCTAGGACTCCTCCTGTTCGGCATATACTTCTTAGAGGTACAGGCAAGCACAGGAGGACTATGGCTGACCAAGTCTGCAGACGACTGCAAACTAGGGGCTATAACTGACTCTCTGGCTGACACAGACATCCTCCAAAAGGGTCTCACTGAGACAGATACCTGGTGTCAAAATCATGGCCTCAAGCTAAATGCCAAAAAGTGCATACTCATCCCCTTTGGAAAAAAAAAAGTACCCACAAACTATCACATAGGTGGTAGCCCCCTAAATATAGAAGATGGAATAAGGAATCTAGGGACCCAAGTAGATAGTAATCTCATAATCACATTGCCAAAGTGGTTAGAAAATCCTTCTATGTGGCCCACCAAATCACAAAAGGGTTTGCATCCAGATGAAAAGAGGTAATTGTGCCCCTCTACTCATCACTCATCAGACCCATCATAGTGTACAATGCCCCATTTGGGGTGTACTTTACAAGACACCTGCAACAGCTGGAAAGACCACAGAAGTACCTCACCAAGAGGATTACTGGCCTCAAACAGATGCCCTATGCAGCTCGACTAAAGAAACTCCAGCTGTACTCGGTTGCATGCCGCCTACTCAGAGATGATCTATGCCTGACATACAAGGCCATGTCCAACCCAGAATTGATGGACATGCTCCACCTAAAGAAAACCATATCCCCTCGAGCCACACGCTGTAAGGACCTAAACCTCACCATAACATTAAATACGACATGCTGGAGGGATAGATTCCTGTCCCAAAGACTTCCCATGCTTTGGAACAAGAATCCAATCTACATTAGGCAGAGCTACTCGCTAACACTCTTCAAGAAAAACCTTGATGAGTGGATGGGAAAAAGAAAGTTTACCCCAGGGATCACTTCAGTGGATCTGCTGGACAGATGCACAGGAAACTAATCTAAGGGGCGGCGAAAGCCAACACATTCTGGCTAGGCTTATAAATGCCTTTGGGCAGATAGCCTAGTACCTACCTATGAACCTATGAACCTATGAACTAGTATTGCTCTTATATTACTAAGTTACTATGTTTTACCTTACTTCTTCTCTTTGTATGTTATTTATTAATGCAAAAAACCCAAATAAATAAATAAATCCATATACATAAATTATTGCATTAATAACTTAGTTATAGTATCTAGTTATTGCTAGAACAGCAAAACAGCTGATGGATACAATATTTTGCAATTAGTTTATTTAATTGTATTGCATGATACCTTGAAGCATTATCTGTCATGGTCTCTCATCCATCAAGGAAATAAAGACATACAAAGTATCTTCTGCCAACACACAAAAAATTAGATTACATATGCATGTATTCAGCTAAAGTGGTATTTATGAAAAACTAGTATGCTGCAGCACTCCATCCTTATAGACATTTGAACAAATCACTACAAGTCTATGACATGTATAGGAGAAAACTTCAGTGAAACTTTTGCTCTGGCACATTCTGTGATAGGTAAGTTATATTAAATGCTCCAGTATAATGCTGTATTAGTTATCAGCCTGGAATGTGTCCACTGAACAGTTTTTGTAGCTTTAGCTCCTAAGAAAATAGATATACAGTATTAAGCTTTCAGTAATTGAATATTCTTTGCAATGGTGCCAAGGATCCAGGTGGTAAGGTCTTTGAGAATCTTTACTTGTAAAATTTAACAACAAAAGAAATGCAAAGATTTAGTCCTGTCAGGTGTGTTAAATTACAGCATTCAGTTTACTGTAAGACTAGAGGAAATCAGGTCCGTCTGGCAGAGAACAAGACCTTCGAAGTGCCATCTGTTCAAGATTTCACTCTTATGAAAATAATGAGGTAGGAAAATATAAAGCTCATGTGGCAGTCATGTGATACAGGTCTAAACATCTTCAGATAAGGTCATGTTGCATATCATGGAACCAACCCCATTTGGCCGCCTGCCAAACTTAATAAGAACCACTCCTTGCGTGAGACATAAATATGCATACTACACTCACTGCCTATACTATACTATACCATACTATACTATATTATACTATATTAGTGGAATAATCTAGGTGGATTGAATCAGCCAATTAATGAAATTCATGAACATGATGTTTAATCTGTTCTTGCTGCGACATGTAATGCATTAAATAGGAATTACTTAATATTCTATAAAGAGCTCTCACTATAAATGTATTTCAAAAGCCCTCAGGGAGACAGAAATTATTACAATGCACAAATGGTAGGATGTTTTCTTTCACTGAACACTGAAAAATTAGAAATGAATTATTGAAAGTTAGAAATGAGTTATTGAGAAAGTACAGAATAAATCAACTATTAAATAATGGGTCCCTATTATTTTAGTGAACGCAATGAACTGCAAATGCTGTTTAGTCGAACGTCATTACGTGAAATGGCAAGAGACCGAAAGCATGGAACAGCGATTTTTTTTCCTACAGAAAAAAAAAAAATCACTGGGCCGTTTTCTGGACTTTACCATTTCCTCCACTGTAGTGCGATCTCGGAGTTGGTATATTTAAGTAGGGGGGGCACAGCGCCCCACATCAGGGGGTGTGGTGGGCAAAGCCCCCCACTTTATTTTGTATTTTTTTTTTTTTTTACGGATCAGCAATTTTTTTTCCCTGGGAAAAAATCGCTGATCCGTGTGTTCGACATTTTAGGTTTTCGGGGATTGTTGGTCGATTATATAGCATTCACAATTCAGTGCATTTGCTTATATAATATAGACCCTAAATAACAATGCCTTGTGAAAAATCCTTTAAAATTATTTTTTATGTGACTATATATGCCAACATATATATTTTATATTGCACAGCTTTTAAAGAAAGGGATTGTGTCTAGATCTAAGGATGTCATTGCCCCCCTTTATCATTGAATGTAATGCCCCTTTTGACATGTATCTGTTCATACACATGCAACAACTGGAACACCCACAGCAATAGTTTACTAAAACGACACACGCCTAAACAGGGACTGACACAAAGCCTTGTTGGTGTACTCCTTACTCCTGTGTCTGGCATACAAGGCATCTTCTGTCCCAATACTGATTGATTTACAGCACATCAGCAAGTCAAATAATTTCAGAAATACTCAGTCTAGGCAACATCAACAGAACAGTTTGGAGGGACAGGTATGTTTCCCAGAGAATACTACTGCTTTGGAACAAACTCCCCATCCACATAAAACAAAGTTCATCCCTGTCCATATTCCAGTGCTACCTGGATCTGTGGATGGGAAAACAGAATATTTGCCCCATGTCTGCCTCCTGTATTACTAATGGACAAAGGCAGCTGCATGGGTCTCCTTATATTATATATGGTATGATCCCAGTTATTCTTATGAGGAGAATTATATAATTATCGACCATAGCATGGGTAAGGCCAATCTCTAACCAAATAGAATAGGCAAATTTGAGCAAAAAAGGGACATATCCTGTAAGGGCAGGTAGCCCTGTATTTATCTACAAACCTATGAACATAAGAGGGTGTGTTGACTAAGTAGGTCCCATTTTGTTGGTTTGCCATTTTCTAGGTTTGCCTGCTGCACCACACTTAAAATGATACTTCTTACCTTGACACTGCACTGCTTTGTCCTTATTCCAGTGTGCCCTTAAACATGGTAGTATGTCAGCTTCTGATTTTCCTTCAGTATTTCCTAGGGAATACACTGCCATGGGTCACTATTCAGACTCTGCCATGGGTCACTATTCAGCCTCTGAAACAGCACACTGGGAAATTCCTTTCCTACAAATATCTGCTGTATCTCCCAATCTTAGTTTACTGATTTGAAGGCTGGAATTCCCCCTGCCATGATTGGCAGGTAAATTGTTAGTCTGAAGTCTCTATGCAATCATCCCTAATGTTGGTTTTACTAGTGAAAGTTCCCTCTTTTTCATGGAGGAAATAATTGGCTTGAATAATGCCATGGGGGGGGGGGGGTATTTCTCTCATAAAAAAAAAAAAAAAAAAGGGCTATCTTGATCCTGGCTAGACAGACAGAATTCCACTGAGGGTTCTCTGAAATTAGTTTTAATTGGTCAGAGTATAAGGAGCTTACAGATGGATGGATATTTTCTGCCAGTTCACCAAACAGTCTAGCTGGTCTTGTCATAGTCTGCCTTAACAGGTAAGATTGATAAGGGGGGTTAAGAAAGGTTTATAAGGCTGTGTTGGTTTGTGAAAGCATAAACAGCTCTCTGAAGGATTACCATCCTTGCAACTGAAGGGAGACCAGGACCTAATGAAATGGCCAATAATTAGGGTGGGGTTGGAGTGAGCAATTAATGTATTATTCATTCCTAGCATTATACCTTGATGTGATTGAGGAAGATAATTCAGAAGTATCCATACTCAGCTGCAGGTGTGATCACTACAAACCAGCCACCAGCTGCAGGTGTGTTCACTACAAACTGGCCACCTGCTGCAGGTGTGATCATTACAAACTGGCCACCAGCTGAAGGTGTGATCACTGCAAACCAGCCACCTTCATATATATTGGACTGTTCACCCACCATTCACCCTTTGTGAACTGTGACAGGCTAGGGTGTTTGGTGAACTGGAAACCCATATTGATCCAACAGTAAGCTCTTTATACTCTGAGAATCTGTCCTTACCTGTTATCTCTGAGTTAATAAGTAAAGCCATTCCCTCCTCCCTTAATTTTAACCTCTTCTGGGACTTTATTAATTGTTTCATTTATTTATATTTCAATATATATATATATTATACACACACAAATCCACACCTGCCTATAAGCAGTGTGGAAGATATCCATTTCACTTAGTTGCATGTCTCTGAGGTATTGGAAGAAACCACAGTAACCAATAACATCTTCAATAGGCAGATGCAGGACATGAAATCTATACATAGAGGGTAGCTCAGTTGGGACCATAATGAAAGAACCAAGAAAGGCAAGTAGCAATGTTAATGTTGCATTACAGGACCACGTCTCCAGGGATTTATTTAATTTTATTTATTTACAGCCCACACTCCCATGACTTTGCTCCTCAGGAAATGGAATGTTCAAGAAAGGAAAGAGAATCATTACAAAGGGTTGGACATATTCCTTACTAAAATACAGTGTATTATTTTAAATCTGGTTAGAGACACTAAGTGCTAAACTGAAAAAGCACACTTTTTGGTCTGGGACCTGGTTAATGAAACTTTTAGCTTTAAACCACTCCAATAAATTTTTGTTTGGTGGCTAATTTTTATTTCAATATGTCCTAATGTATGTTACTTATATTCCCAGATTATATATTTTCTACCTGATGAATAATGTTTTGAAATATAATAAACAGACTTTATGCATGAGGCTGCTGCAGTTCCAGCCCTGAAATCTTGCTGTATATATGGTTAGAAATATAGGAAGGCTGTTGTGTATGTGTTAACAGTTTGCTGTTGTATTTTGTTTGTTTTATACATTGTACTGTTTAAAAATAACTAACAATGCTTAATAAAATGAGTTGGTTTCTGTTTTGGATAACTAACATGTATTAACTGACTGGCAAAACTCAATCTGGAGTACAGTTTGCAACAATAATTTTGATCTAAGTACTTATGTTTTAGATAAGGGTTGTTAAATTTCATGGACTTTGTATTATATTTTTGAAAGTTCAGCACAGAACTGAAATGCACAGCCAGAGTGATGAGAAGTGTTTTAGAATTAAAAATGGAATATAACAATAAGAGCTTTGGTAATGGAAAAATTGTTGCACTTAGCTCTGCTGCCAAATGGCTGAAACTGCCCTAAAGGAAACACAATTCCTGAACTAGCCTGTCACTTGTCTTGCAAGAAAGAGACTTAAGGTTATACTTTTTTTCATATGTGAGTTATGTCCCAGTTATGTCCAGATAAGCACAGCCAGCTCAAAAAACTGCTTAGTACTGTTCTGCCTCAGAATGCACCTTAACAATGTTTTTATAAGGATACACTAACACTGCAGGACATGTGTGATTATTTGTTTACAAAAAGGACATAAGCTCCCCTATAATCTGATTTCTTTTAGACTCTGGTAGCCAACATACTTTCTAAACACAGAATATTTATTCCTCGGAAAGGACCTAAGCAAACATTTATTAATCATTTTGTCAGACATCCTTTTCAATTGTAACTAACACCATTGTTTTCACCTTACACATTCACACATGCTCACACATGTGCAGACACATGCAACACCCAAACATGCACAAACACACACACACACACACACACACACACACACACACTACTTTCCTGTATATACATATACCTGGAGCAGGCCACCTTGTCATGTTTCTGTTAAATGAAGTGCAGTCTGGTACAGTCTTGTTACAAAACACTGAGATTTTACTAGCTTTGAGGGGCCACATGTGATGAGTGAAGCCCACAATGAGTATAGATTCACTAAGTTGTCCCATATCCCATATATACTCTCAATCCATTGCAACTAAAGAAGCCCGTAATCACATTACCAGCCAACCTCTTTTTGTGATTACTACAGCAAAGTAACATGACAGCAGATGAACCCACTGGGCACTGTTCTCCTGTCTGCCAGTGGGTTCCATTCAAGTTTGTGGCTGATTGTCCATCATACTTCACCTGGAATAGATGAGCCAATATGAGCTGCTCACTTCTATCTCCCGCTAGCATGGCTCCTCCAGGGCCCAAGCCATTACTCAGACTGGAGTCATCTAGGGAAATATCTATTTACAGGTTCATAGATTCATAGGTTCATACTAGACAGCTCATCTGGTAGACCATTAAGAGCATTGCCACTGCAGTAAGGGCTAAAGGGGATAGCCCTGAGATGATGCCATGGAGCTAAACATAAAGAATCTCCCCATATTTATATGGTCTAATAAATAATAGATATAATGGTACTGCAAGTTCTTGCTGAAGTGTTCTCAGGTCATTGTTACTAATTCTGTCTCCTCCCTGTGCTTTGTTTGGATCCAGTTTGCGCAGTTCTTTTTCAATATAATCAAATTTGATTCCAGTTTCTGCGGTTACCTGTATGTCACTAGGACAACTTTTCACCCCCTTTGTGGAGCCAAACTGTTTTGCATAAGATTTTGTAAACATATCTATAATCTGTTGTGACTGAGAATAAATTTTAGAATCTACACACAGTTTATCAGTTTGTGTGTCTTTACTCCTTCCACATCTTATGTATCTATAAAAAGGTTTTCTGTTATGCTCAATATCTTTATATAAATTTTCTTCAAATTTTTCTTGATCTTGTCTCACACTATGCTTAATCTGTTTGTTCAGCTTCTTTATTTCAGCTTTCAAGGTTGCAGTTCAACCTCTCTACAATTTCTTATATTTTTTGTCTCTCGCCTTAATCAGGTATCTTGTTCTTATGGAAATACATTACCCTGCCGTTGTATACCCACATCCTGATGTGAAACATTTTTTGATGTTTTTTGTACTCAAGCAATTTCTCTTTCAAAACTTTTCACATTCAATCTGCACTTTTTCCATTGAGCACAGCACTCCAATTAATTTTACATAGTGACTGTTTTGCTTCCATATAATCTGTAATTAATCTTCTGTCCACTGTTTTAGATTTCAGTTTGACAGAATTATCTAGCAAAAAATTAACCTTTATAATCCTATGATCAGTCCAGATCAATGGTGATAAAACTTGACTTGAAGTAACAGTAATTTCTTTAGGAACACAAACAATGTCTAGTATGTTCCGTTCCCTGGTAGGTTTGTTTTACTATCCGACACAGTCATTCCTAAACATATGTTGCGAATAATTCCCTTACTAGTGTTGTTGAATCAATATTATTCCAATCTGTTTCTGGTAAATTTAAGTCCCCAGCTACTATTATTCTCCGCTCCTGTGTTTCATGCAAGAAATGTATGAATTCCTCTAGATCACCAGCACTTGACTTTGGTGGACTATACACTCCAACAACTGTTATATGTACCATAATAGTAAATGTTCAAAGAGATTGCTGCAGTAGCCTTAAGCAATATGTGACATCCTGCCAAGGGTCAGACCAGTCAGCCAGCCTTCCATAGCTTTTGGGGTTCTTCTGTATGGCCTAGTCACTGGTATGAAGGAGTGCACTTCTCTGCGGGTTTTGGGAGGTTACAGTCAGCCAATTATTTTTCTAAACAGGGCAGATAACATCCCCTTTGTTGGTTACCTTACACAAACTGAAAAAAGTGTTTATTGGTTTGAATGATTTAGTTTCAGGGCATTTCTGCCATTTTCATTACTCGTTTTAAGAAATGACCCCCTTAAAGATATACCAGTGCTTCAGCTGCATGATTTCTGAATGGCCATGACTTTTTACTTTTATTTTTTTAAGTCTTTACCAGTGTATTCAGTTCAGTAAAACCAAACTCCATTAGTTGTAGACATGTCATGTTTCAGATTTTTTGGTGCTCATCACTGTTGCATAAACAGATTGTTTAACTGTACTTCAGAAACATAACATAAAGGCAAGCCTGATGCCTATAATATTAGGGTGACTACAAAATATCCTAAATAACATCCAAACTAAAGGGTAAAATGGTTACGTAGACAAACTATGCAGTAAAAACTGCAAGAAAGACCCAACAAATCTAGCATCTTCACTGGGTAATACCTTAAACCTCCTATAGTAGAGGTCTACAGGATATATGCAAATGACCCCTTAAGGACATACCATTGCTTTAGCTACATGGCTTCCTTACTGGTGCATTCAGGCCAGTAAAGCCAAACCCCTCTAGCTGTTCACTATAGTATGATATGATTGTGTAATTTTTTTTAAGACATGAGAGACTGCATGTGGTGTTTGAGAAAGCAGAGGTTAGGTAATATTTGGAATATAATAGAAAGTCTACTTTGCATATTTTAAAAGATACTTTTCAAATTTTGATCTGAATTTAGTGCATGACTGAATTATTTTCACAGGAGAGGGATGTAATTCCTGAAGTTGTGGGACAATGAAAGAAATGTTGTTTGGCAATCTGTAGTTCTATGCATGCTATTTGGAGGGTTTGGAAGGGGGAACTAATCTAAGTTGACAGTCTGAGGTGTTCAGCATGTTGGTGTGATAAAATCAGCATCCTAGAACTTGAATAAAGGAACAAACTAAGAAATCAACGACACAATCCCATATTAGGGGGATGGGGGGTCCTACATTCGCTCCTACTCTATGGTTGAGTAGCCTCTCTGACCTGCGGAGTGGGGGAAATTCTAAAGGGATCTCAGTAGTGTTCATATCTCCTAGTGGGTTTACATCATTGGGTGAATCTTGTCTGTAAATACCCCTGTTGAAATCGGAACGTGGTTTTGGGTAAACCTTCTTATTATTATACTCACTTTTGTCTCAGATAAGTTTGTTTTCCTTTCTCTTTTTTAACTTCCTCAACAATTTTATTCACTGTTGAAAATACATTATTATAATCTTGTGAGTATTGTTCAACCAGAGGGTAGGAGCAAATGTAGACACCCATCCCCCACAAAAAGGGAGAGAGACTGGTTGGGACATGATTACACAGCAAATGAGGACGGGAGGAAGAAAAGTGAGGGGAACAAAATTATGGTCCCAGGAACAATCGATAATGATTAGAAACAGCAAGGGTGATTTCACCATTTATAACTCGAGCTCCATTTGTATAGGCACTGCAGATGCTGATTTATTTGGAAAGGGCATGATCTTTATACTAACCCTTAGGGGTTATTTGTCTCACTCTTTGTTGGACCTGAAGTTATACACTAAAAAGCCCAACTTAGGAGTTTTGTTGGGTAGACAGGATATTGTTGAACAGTCTGCAGATATTCTTAGAAGACTTAGTTTATTCAACCCCCCCCCCCACATATCTATTTAAGTTATGACACTTTCAGTGCTTTTATTAGCTAGGTTTTTAATCTGTTTTATTAGCTAAGCATAATCCATTATGTTTAATTGGTTCTATGGGTGGAGTTTTTAATTGGAGTTTTATTATAAGTATGCTGCTCAGGATATGGGCATTTCACTCAGATGAAGTTCCTGTGTATTGTTTGGGATGAAAGTGCTTAGTGAGCTGTGTTTTTTACCTTTGTATTTGGCTTTATGCAATAAATGTTCATGATTTCACTTCTGCCTGCCTGCGTGGATTATTATTGATCAATGCAACCACTGTATTTTTTGGACTATTCTAGTTGCTGCTTGGTTCGAAAAGCAGCATCCTACCAGCATCAGCATCCAGTATTCACAACGCATGTAAACTTACTTTGGCTTGTGTGCGTGTACATGTGTGTGTGTGTGTGTGTGTGTGTGTGTGTGTGTGTGTTTGTGGGTTTATACGGATCTCTAGGGATATATTTTTTCAATATAAATGTATAAATATATATTATGTAGAAATATATAGTATCAATATAACTATATATATATATATATATATATATTTATTAAATAATTAAATAAATAAATAAATATATTTTATATATATATATATATATATATATATATATATATAAAACATATATACACACATACATGAATAGATAGATAATAGATGCATACAGTTATATAGATATAAATATTGTTTCCTTAATTCTTGAAAGTATATCTTTTGTTCTAATTTCCATGTGAAATGACATTCATGTTATGTGAATTTTCTCAGATGTTTTGTAAATAAAGCCTCTGTGTATACACCTTACATTTTATGTACCTGAGGTTTCTTCCCAGATCTCCTCTCAAACAGAACAAAGCTCAGCTGTAAAAATCAAAAAACAGAATATAAATAAATCATATACTAGCTCAAGTCTTCCTTAGAAACAGGTGAAATGGATAGTGACAAGAGCCCACCACTCGTTAAACTGTGCAACTGAATGAGTATGGTGTAGTTTAACATTGATAGAGTGACGCTCATACTGAAATGCAGCCTCTTCCTATTGTAGCTGGTATAATGCCAGTATTAGTGGCACGTCCACAGCTAATAACCATGTCTTGTATAATAAGGTCAGTGACCACTTGCCTTTATATTCCATAATGATCAACCACAGGACTTTTGAAGGATAGTGACTGATACTTGTCGGCAGGATTGCTCCCTGTCTTAAGAGTTAGGAAAGTAATTGTGAATCCCACAACCAAGAAAAAACAAAGGGTAAGTTTTGTGAAAATACAGTGATTGTCAAAACTCATGGTGGCACTTTGAAATGTTTTATGTTAGGCCATTGCCCCTTGCAGTCCTTGACTTGGATCACCATTTCCTCCAACACTGCTACTTAATATATATTAACACCTCCAATTTACTATATATTCCTGATAATCTGATTTACAGACTTGATATTTTGTGGTTTGCAAATACTATTTTCAGATTTGTTGGGAGACACCCCTGTGATGTATGAATTCATTTACATGGATGCATAGTTAGGATAAATGAATGAAGAGGTGAAAAACATTATGAGTATTCAACAACAGCCTTAACTACACACTCATAAAGTAATCACAAAGCACACAATCCCAGTCACTGGTGACTCCCACTTAAATAGAGGGCTACAGTATTAGTGCTAGCTATCTATTTTTTCTGCCTATAGATAGATAGATAGATAGAGGTGTAGATAGACAGATAGATACAGATGTATAGATACAGATACAAATAAGTATACTACACCCCCTTGGTTTAAAAGAAGAAAGCAATAAATATACAAAACTTTAAATTTAAATGACTATGAATATGCTAGTGTGTCATCTGATATTCTGATTTCGACAAATAATAGCTTTATCATTCATAGTGTGCACATAAATCCCATGTACAGTCACTAGAACAAACTGGATTCCTGGTCAGTCTTGTTTACCTTGAGTACTGACTTAAAGTAGGTTAATCCTTCACCTAAATGTTACTGCGAGTAGCAGTTTATTGCAAACTCCAGCGAGTAACATGGTCTTTCTGACTAACATCATTACTCTTGGCATATCTGGGAGGAGTTTGCCTAACTCTCTTTAAAGAAATATTCTCATGCTGAAAATGCGCTGGCACTTTTCCTAACTCTGACCTTTGAGGAAGTACTTGTGAAGTGGAACATTTATGAACAAAGCTTTTCCCGATCCACTCTTTCCCTAATTATCTCTTTCTATTCCTCCTACAGAGCTGCATGTCTGGATTCTGTGTAGTGAATGATCCTGATTGTTCTACTTGGTAAAGCAGTGTGACAGGTAAATTCCTTTTCTGCTCATTAATTCAAAAGTCTAATTTTATCTTTATTCTTTCCCATTTTAGCAATTGTGAAAGATTTTTTGTTCACGTGCTGTAATAGAACTTTTGCCTACCTTATCTTTCTTTCAACCAGCCTATTGCATTTATTTTATTTTTTGAGCTATTAATGAATATGAAGTTGGCTTTCAGATGTCTTCCTATCAACAATTATGGTATTAGAGCTGCAAAAGCCCCACAGATATAAAGGCGAGATTTTATGCATCAAAATGTAATAATCTACATTTTGTGAATTGTCACAGTAACTCATGAAATACTTTGTATGTATCTTGGATTAGAAGTATGCCATTAAACTCCCATTCTTTAATAAAAGTAAAAACATCTTGTCTTAAGGATTCCAAATCATTACTTGATATTACTTCATTTGGTATAACATTCTAACAAAAGTAGATTTCAAAATTATGATAATGCTATGGCATGCGGTTTCCCGTGGTTGGACTACTTCTGGATATTTTTCATAGTAGTCAACAGACAGATAGTAGTAGGCATCTTTATAAAAAAACAAATCTACTCCCCCTTTCACTCTATGTGATCTGATAGTTCATGCTGTGACATTTTCTCTATGTGATTCAGATTTCCGAAAGTATTAGTGACTTCACACCTTTCAACAAATTGATAAATCTGTACATGTGCACATGTGAAAGCTCGTCATAATATGGGAAATACATTCTCTTGACAGTATTTGGATAATAAACATGACTGTGTATCATAACAACTGCACTTTGTGTAATTTCTTGTATAGAGTTTTGGCTCCAAAAGCAGCTAAGATATACAGTTATGAAATAATCCACAGAAAGTTTACATATTTCTTAGCAAGCCTTATTGTAATTAAGCTCTGCTAACTTTATCATCTATATGCAGCAACCTATCTGTTTTATATTGAACTTGTAGGCAATATTTCTGCAAACTCAGTAACAAAATTCTTTGAGGTTAGTGTGTTTGTATGGTTCACAGAGAGAGAATGGTGGCAAAGAAGATCTGTAAGTGACCAGCATGCATTCCTGCTGCGGGTGTCAGTGCAGGAAGCCCATACCAAGGCCAGCAGTACATATTCCCTTGTTGCACATAGAGCCAGGTTATATTTTGTTAATTGGTTATTGGGTCATATTTCTGTGCACTTTTTCTTTTTCTTATGCAATGATATTTTTCCATAATGTTGTATAACAGCCAGCACAGCTGACAAACTGTGTTTTGTTCATAGGCTCATAGGTTCATAGGTGTGTACTAGGCTAATGGCCCTGGAGCCTTTACAAGCCTAGCCCATAAAAGTGCCCTGGCATCGTGCCGCCCGACGTTAGTTCCCAGCAGCTCTATCAAGGAGAGCCACTGGAGTGATCCCGGGGTGAACTTTCCATTTTCCATTCACTCATCAAAATTTCTCTTGAAGAGGGCCAGTGAGGTGCTGTGCTTGACGTCTATTCCAGAGCATGGGTTATGAACCTGCCTCTCCAGCATGTTCTGTTGATTGTGGTAATGAGGTTGAGGTCACTGGAGTGTGTGGTATGGAGGGATTGGGATTTCTTAGATTTCTAAAACAGCTGGGTCAGACATGGCTTTGTAAGTCAAGCAGAGATTGCCTCTTAGTAGACGATATGAGACAGAGAATAGCTGTAGGACATGTGTTTAAGGCCAAGGATCCTCTTCGTGAGGTACTTTTGTGGCCTTTCCAGCTGTCGCATGTGTCTAGTGAGGTACATAGCAAATGGGGCATTATACTCTATGATTGGCCTAATGAGGAAAGAGCAGAGAGAGAGATGATGACCTTTTTCTTCTTGGATGTAAAACCCTTGGTAATGAGATGTGCCACATAGAAGGACGTGCTGACCACAGTGACAATGTGGTGGTTGAAGGAGAGGATGCTGTCAACCTGTGTCCCCAGATCTCTTATAATGCCTTCAGTGTTCAATGAGCTACCATTGATGTTGTAATTAATGAGAACTGAGTTTTCCCAAAGGGGATGATGACGCATTTTTTGGCATTAAGCTTAAGGCCATGGTTTCAACACCAGTCACTGATCTCAGTGAGGCCTTTCTGTAGGATGTCTACATCACTTGGGGAGTTAATAATGGCTCCCAGCTTGCAGTTGTCTGTGAACATGGCCAGCCAGAGTCCCTCTGTGTTGGCCTGGACTTCTGAGAAGTAGATGCCAAACAGGACAGGACCCAGGGCCAATCCCTGTGGGACTCCACTCGTGACTGGTTGGCAGTCTGACTTGGAATCCTCTATTTTCACACTGTGGGTTCTATCTGTGAGCCAGTTTGCAACCCACCTAGGGATACAGGGGTTGATGCCTAGTTTGGTGAATTTATCAATACTTCCTTAGTGGAGAATGGTATCAAAGGCCTTGGCCAGATTGTGGTAGGCTGTATAAACTGCCTTGCTCTCATCCAATGCTCTGGTGAATGACTCAAAGATGTCAACCAGGTTGAGCAGGCATGATCTACCTTTCATAAAACCAAATTGCATGGGATCTAAAGTTTGAAGATTCCCTATATCCTTGTTAATTAGGTGCATGATGATGCACTCCGTAGCCTTACATATCAGACTCATCAGGCTAATGGGGCGATAATTCCCAGGGTCTGTAGTCGCTCCCCCTTTATGGAGAGGGATGAATGTAGCAGTGTGCCATTCGGTAGGGACAAAGCCTGAGGTGAGGCTGTGATTGAACAGGGCACACAGATGTGGTGCCAGTTTACTTTGTATTTCATGTAGAACACATCCAGGGATATTGTTGCGTCCCATGGAAGCTGTATTCTTGGCCTTGGACAATGTAGCTTTAACCTGTGCTACAGTAATGCTGGGTGCCTGGCATTCCTCCAGTATTGTGATCAGTCCTTTGGGGGGTTAGAGGAGTAAAGCTGGCACTGAATCTGTTGGCCAGTATGTTGGCAATATCTGTTGGCTCAATATAGGAGGCACCATTGTGCAGTAACTCAAAGCAAACCTGGGTATTGCTGTGGAGATTCTTGATATAACTATAGAAGGATTTGTGGTTGTTTTTAGTGTCTGACACAATTCTGCCTTCATAGCTGGCTTTAGAGGCTTTGATGAGCGATCTCAACTTTTTATTGAGGCTAATAAGGGAGTTTTTCCAGTCTTGGGACTTCACCTTTTTCTGCAACAGTTTCTTCCTTCTGTTGTACAGTTTATTAATGGCAGGGGACCACCTGATTAGCTTCCTTTTTTTGGAGGAGAGCATCATGGTTCTGTTGGGTATGGCTAGTTCCATGCATTTATATACGTGTTCGTACAGTGCATTGGTGTATGATTCGGTAGTCATGCATTTATTTTCCATTGACATGGGTGCTATGAAGTTAGCCACATCTATTTTTAGGAGCCCAAAGTCAGCTTTGGAGAAGTTTTTTCATGGTGGTTACCTTTGCGGGGTGTGTGGGTGAGATGCGGATTTCCATGATGATTAGTTTGTGGTCGGATCTAACCAGGGAAGAATTGACTATTGGGGTAGAGCAACTGATGCCCATGTTAGTAATAACCAGCTCAAGGATGTTGCTTCCTCTAGTGGGGGTAAGAATGAGCTGGTCCAGGGCATTGGAACTGATGAATTCCAGGAAGCATTGGTCCATTGTATTGGTGCATGAGTAGTTTTCCCAGTTGATGGAGGGGTAGTGGAAGTCACCTAGTATGAGAGTGTTGGGTTGGACCCTAATAGCTTCCAGGGTGCTTAGGAATGTGGAGTGAGAGTCTTGGGACATGGTTGGGGACCTATAGCAGGCTACGACCTGAATCTCCGTCTTACCCAATGTTAGTTGTACTTGAAGTATCTGAGATGTGTTATGCTGGGCTACTAGTCTGGAGGTGTGCATATTCTTTATGAATATGAAGACACCACTGCCTTTGGAGCTTCGGTCCATGTTCTGGGGCCAAAAGGTGTGGCATGAGTTATAGCCTGGTAGCACAGGGGTGGTTCTGCTAATTTAAACCAGGTCTCCTTTACAGCACAAATGTCAATGTTCTCCATTTTGAGGAGTGCTTCGAGCAAGTGCATTTTGAGATTTAGACTTTTCACATTGAGCAGCATGACTCTCAGATTGCATTTATTTATAGCTTTTACTGTGGTAATTTGGTCTTTGGAACATCACCTAAAAAGGCACTATAGGGGTGGCAAGACCCTTAGCCAGTATCCAGAAACCCAGGGGTGACAGATGCAGACCATCTCTGGCAAAGAATTGAGGTCTGTCAATCATGTCATCCCAAGCAGACAGATACTGGATCCCCTTGGAATGACATCAGAAACTTAGCCAATTGTTGAAGTCAATAATTTTTTGCTTGTACTGCGTCATCATTCTGGGCAATGGTAGGATGCTGCTCAGGGCTAGGGTCATACCAAGTGCATCTCAGGTCATTCACACCCACATGGACAGTGACAGAGTCATACTTTGTACTTGTTGTGGAGTGACCTGAGTGCATGTGTTGTATGGCGGATTCTGGCACCTAATAGACAGCTGACTCTTAACTTCTCCTTATTCAACCTAGTGAGTGGGACATCAGTGTGCCTCACTATCAAGTCACCTATGATTAGTGTATTAGGCAAGCTGTTTTGCCTTAGGGGTTTAGGTTGAGGGGCACACTGTGTAGGTGAGCTATGTGTCTTGTGGTCTGTGCTGTGTTGTGGTGATCGAGTGCATTTCTGCCTTGGAGGTCTCTGCTGTTTGGGTAGATTTCTATTGAGAGCTCCTGTGAAGGTGGGTGTGTGGTTTGTGTTTTTATGTGAGAGCTGTGATGGTGGGTGTTCTGGAGGGCTATGTGTTGCATGTGGTGTGGTGCCTGTGTTGCCCTTTCCCTCTTGACCAGCTATTCCGGTCTTGGTTTGACAGTGCATGGCTTCCAGTTTGGATATATAAGTGCATCTCTCACAAGTCTGAGTGTTGGGAGGTAAGAGGAGATGGTTGTCTGTGTACTTGAGGCAATTGCTACACTGCCTCAGAATGCCCAGGTTCACCAGGTGAATAGCAGAAAGCACACAAAACTGACCTTTAGACATGCCAGGAGGGATGGTCATTATTACCAAGTACTGGAGCTGTATCCTTATATATTCCTTTTAGAGGAAAAATGTCACTCAAAGTGTCTGAGTCTTTTCAGAGCACTGCCAAACACTTGAGGGGAACTAATATGTAGACCCTGAAAATTTAAGGATGAAGTATTTAGGCAGATATTCTGAAGTTATAAATAAATCAAGCAATACTCAAACTTATACTCAGCTGTCTATGCCACCATTCCACCCACCTCTCTACCTCCTTAAAACAATATCACCCAAACCAAGTACACATCCACCTTCAACTCACTTTACATAGACCACCCATCATTAAACCTCAATTCATCTCAAACCATAGCCACACAGCATGAACCATCCCAGTATACCAATGGACATCCTCCTAACACAAGACACACCCAAATCTCATCTTCCTGTAAAGCTGTCCTCATTTTACCCAACAGCTTCATTTCACCAAACAGCATCACCTTCCAGTATTAGTCTTTTTTCTCATTCCTCTCCATATATGTCAACATTTCCATTCACCATATTTATTCATTTATTTGGCATCTGTTTACCAGTGTTTACTAGGAAAGTCCAAATGGTCAAGAAAACCATTTTCAGAGGAGGCCCTGGGAGAAAAGCTCCACATGCATACTCCAGTTAATAAACAACACAATACTATCACATGAAGCGCAGTATCAATAAGATGAATCAAATTACAGGATAAATATAGTCAAATCAGTAGAACATACAATTAATATTGAATATCAATAATTGGATATTAAACACCAAGTAAACCCTATCAATAGTGATAACCAATGATAAAGATGTTAGACATTTAAAATATGGCAAAAGACTGAAATAAAGGAAAGTGATTTTGCAGCTGGGGGAAATGAGAAAATGTAGTTAAAAAGTAGGGAGCTATAGGAGAATTAACTGGATATTTGGCAAATTAGAGAAGAGAGAAAGGAAAGAGGAAAAAAGAAAATCAAAGGAAAGAGAAGGAAGAAATAAAGGGTCGTGTCAGCCTGGTGTAAGACGTACAGAACCAGGAGTAAAGGAGACTGTTTGAATATGCGACTACACGGCATTGCTCTAATATCTGTGGGAATACTGTTCCAGACCTTGGCCACTGAGTAGGAATATAGGCAGTGACTAACAGAATTGGGTTTATTGATTTCAAGGAGGTGTTTCTCAGATGGGTGAAGAGGGAGATTACAGAGGTAATGGTTAGGAATGGTGCTGGGTGCTGGCTGCTGGGCTGGATGAGGATTTGTACAGCATTTTATGAGCAAGGAGGAGTTGAGTGAACATCAGGTAGTCACTAGAGCCAGTTTAAATATCTGAGGGCAGAGCAGTGGTGAGAGTTGTATGTCTGACTTGCTGTAAATCTAGCTGCTTTGTTGCAGCAAAGCTCAAGATCTGATGTTGTTAATCTTCATTCATTCCTTACTGATGGGTTATTGCTTCCATCCTCGGAATCGAGCCAGCCAAATATCAAGCTCGCCTCAGCCAAAAAATCTCGAGCCAAGGTCCTACCCAGAATGCTCTGCTCCCTGTTACCTCAGATCTCATTTACCACATTGCTGTACAGCCATGTCAAGCCAGTCTCTCAGTTAAGTGTCTAATTTTTTGAAAGTTTTTATACATTGCTTTTACTTTAAAGAAGGTGAAATTGATTTCTACTTCAACGCATCGGAACCCATCGGAGCAGACTTTTACCTTTACAGTGCAGACACCTTCAACTTGTATGGTGCTGACGTCGTCAGTGCAGACTACTTCCACACCATTTTCTTCTGTGCAGACGTCCTCGGTTCCGGGCTCTGTACCTCTCGAATTAGCAAGGGTCAAGTATTCTCCTTCCTTGGATCCATTCGCTGGTAGTCAATAAAGTCCTTTTCTAGAAAGGCCACTGTCAAGTCACGAAAACCCTTCGTGACTAGACAGTGATGTTTTGTGCTTGCAACAGTTTTGCTTGTGAATGTTTTTGTTGTTAGTCATTTTGGCACCATGGCTGAGTCACTGGAACCTTCAGCATCGATTTCTGGGGTTATTTTAGAGAATTCTCTAACTAACAATGAAAAACTGGTCACTTGGACCGAGTTCCAGAGGTTAATGGACCTTGTTGAATGGATTGCGGCTAACCAGTCAAATCAGTATAATGTACTGAACACTAGTCTACCAGAAATCCAGCAGCAGTTCCTGACAGAAGGGATCCACCAATTGCAAGGAATGAATGTGATGTCGATGAGGATTAGCAATGGCAGACCAGAGCTGAACAGCCAAGTTACGAGGGGAGCAGCAGCTTCTGTGATTGTGAACAACGCGGACAATCGTTTTGGAAGGGGAATTAATGTATCCAGTAACACTAATAGTGAATTTGACTTTGAAGCTTGGGCTGGTAAGCAATTTAACTTTTTAGAAACACAGCAACCCAGTGCAGAGACTTATACAGACATGTTAGTGTTGTTTAAAAATAAGTTAATGCAACTGAAAGGGTTGCAAATGGAAATAGATTATCTTAACCAATGTATTAATGTTAGGAGAGTTCCAAAGGGGTTAAGAATTGTTAAATACCCCCAATAATGTGGATGTGAATAGTAACTATCACAAAGAACTTATAGAATTGTTCAACAATTTTGGTATAGAGGTTTTAAAGTTGATGGTCAGGAACTATGGTGAACTGAGGGACAAAATGTTAAATGAAGTAAACACTTTACATGTGAAATTAACTGCTGATTTAATGTTTGATGTGGAGAGAGTCAAATATGTTAACATTTTTAATGAGGTAGATAAACACTGTAATAAAGTTTTGGAAAGAAAAATTAGAAAGATGAATAGGGATTTGAATGAATACAGGGAAGGAAGGGCGTACCCCTTACCTTCCAGGAGTACAGACAGATTGACTAATGAGGTGGGACATGAGAATTTGGAAGTTTTTTAACACAGAAAATGAACCTACTCAAACAGGTTATGGGCAAGACCCTTTAGACCCTTTAGACCAGGGGTGTCCAACCTTTTGGCTTGCCGGGGCCACATTGAGTGAACAGAAATGGTCTTGGGGCCGCATATAAAATATATCATATAGTTAACTCTTTTGTTGCTGTGGAAGACCACAGTCAAACTCCTGGCTGTACTGTAGGTGCATTTGAACAGTGAATAAATGTAATAAATGCCTAATGTTTGCCTTAAAATACTAATTCTCATTCTAATTCTAATTCTCTAATCTAACAGTTAACTCTAACATCTTAGTTAATATATATATATATTTATTTATTTTTACAAATAAACAGATATTTACTACAGCACTAGCATTTCTCACTGGGAAAACCACTCTAGCAGTCCAACTACGTACAATGTCAACATTAGCAGTCCTACAATACTATAATCCATAAAAATAACCCAACAAATTTGCAATAAAGTAAAGAATTCACATTACTGACTTAATAAAACAATTCTGAATAAGCTACAAGAGGGTCTCACCCAAACAAATAACTTGTGCCAGAAATATGGCCTCACGCTTAATGCCAAAAAAAATGCATCATCATCCCCTTTGAGGAGAGTGATGTCCCTACAAATTATCACATTAATAACAATGTTGTAACCATGCAATCAGTCGTATGGTACTTGGGCACTCAGGTTGATAGAAACCTGACTTTTGACCACCATGTTGTCTCCGTTGTATGGAAAGCTTTTTACATGGCCCACTTCATTAGTAAGGGTATCTCATCCAGTGACAAGGAGATCATAACATCCCTGTATTCTTCCTTTACAAGAGCCATTATTGAGTGCAATGCCCCTTTTGGCATGTGCCTCAGCAAAGTACCCTGCCAAAAGAAAGACTACAACCATTTCTGACAAAAAAGGTCAAAGGACTAAGTTCACTTAGTTACCCAAACAGACTAAAAAGCTTCTTGCTTTCCTCTGTCTCTCACTGGCCCCTATAAATTTCATCACTGGCTTGCTTTCCAGGCTAAGAAAGATCCTGCCTTAACAGACTTCCTCTACCACAGAAATACTGGTTATATTTAAAATGCTCACTACAAAGACCACAGCCTTCACTGCAACTTAAACATGCCACTTTGTATGGACAGGATCTTGACACAAAAACCTTCAACTTCTGTAAAAAGCTCCTCTCATTATCAAGCACCGTGGTTCAACAACACGACAACTGGATGGCTGGATGGATAGCCATAAATGTAGTTCTCGGGTAAGTAGCATAGCCTTCATCAAACCAGATGGAAAATCCACATACTCACCTTTCCCAGCTGGATGGCTAAGATCTAATATTGATTACACAAAAAGTGGGGCCTGTTTAATTAAGAATTCCATTTGCAAAAATATACTCAATATACATATTAAATCTCTCTCTTACACACACACACACACACACACACACACACACACACACACACACACACACACACACACACACACCAAAAAGAAGCCCCTACTTGTAAAATAGGCAACCTCAGTAATCACATGACCCCCACTCACTGAATGAAATTGTCTGGAAGTCAAAATATCTGAAAAAAAAATCATAATAGAGATGGATTCATCCATGCAATTTCCCACCACCAAAAGGACCATCAATAAATCAACAAACAACGGCTCGGCAAAAAGTAAATCAATAAGTAAACCAATGCTACATACTGGTGTAAACATATAACTTGTGTCAAACCCAGGTTAATCCATACCAAAAGATTGTTTCAGAGTTTCAGCTATGTACAAACAACTTTCTACTGAAAACTTGTTAACTCATTGATATTTGCCTTGCTGTAATTATAACTGTAAAAAAAAAAAATGTTTTTATATTTATTCTGTACCTCAAGGATTCTCACTGTTACGAGATATAATCTCTGCCATATTGTACGAGTACTACATCCATGATTTGCTGTCTCTCTCTCTCTCATGTATTGTATTATATTGTTTTGTGTTATTTTGGGAGCTTTTCTCCCTGGGCCTCCGCTGAAAATGGACCTGTGTCCAGTCGGACTTTCCTGGTAAACAAATGTAAAATAAAATAAAATAAATAAAAATAAACTTCCCTCCAATCTAAAGCCATTTGACATTCAGACATTTTAATTTGTGCAGAAGTAATTCACAGACTGACAGTTTACTGAGCTGTAATGCTGACCTTCGCTTTTGAAAAAAACAAATTCCCAGACTTTGTCAATAGCTCAAAGTGTAGAGAGGATTATTTGTTTTTTATTATGTATTTATTTACTTTTGGAAAACATCTTTAAAACTGTTAAATTGATTACACACCCAGAAACACAGAAAAGTTATTGTGATATATAAACCACAGACTGCTGCAAGAAATCAAAGTCACATTAGCACTCTATGCTTACGTCCGAACCGATGAATCATACCTGTCAATTCCAAAAGAAGTAAAGTAGCTTAATAAGGTTATTTGCAAGGTTACATGGCAGTTTATATTGGAAATAAGTAGCAATATTAAAAAGGCTCTTTTTCTAATAATTATGCAGAAAAGTCTTCCAAGGTAAATACAACCTTCTGATTTAGTATGGAACCATACCTCTCAACCTTAGAGCAAGAAATTTGGACAAAGCAAAAAATAAAAGTGGGACACAGGACCAAAAATAGTTATGCATTACAGACATCATTGAAACAACTGTAGCTGCAAACATTATACATCACTTATAATCTTTCTATCCCATCATTGTCAGTTAAACATTATATGGCTCATTCAGTTCTGCCTTCTTTTGCAACAAAGAAAACCATGCTTTGAAATGACAAATGCATTAAAAATAATAAATAAAACACATTGCATCAACATCCTGCAACATCCTACCTGCAAGCAACCACAGAGCTTTCACTGAAACTAGGGCTGCTTATTTCCCTAGAATGACAGCTCTCCCTAATTAAGTCTAATGGTATACAATCTACCAGCATCTGGACTACCTGAAATAAATTAAATTATAGCCTGTAAATTGAAAGTACACTTTGTTTAATTAAACTATATTTCTAAGCCCACTTATTATATTTTTTCAGTAACATCCCAATATCCATTTCCAGGTCACTTTACAAGACATTGGCAGTGGTAGACTTGGCATCCTTCAGAATCCCACAGGCCAACACTAATACAGCTAGCATTGTCCATTAAATGTAAATATCCATCCACTGTAAATGGCAAGAAGCTATGTCTATAAAAATCTACTTTTGGCATGCGTATACAAGTATCAGGTTTCGAACCAAAGAAACATATTCTCCACAGTCTGTAAGTCTCAGTCTTTAATAATCATCTACTGTTGCAGCACTCCCAACACATAAGCACACACATACAGACTAAAATCCCCAACATTTAAAAAATGACATTGTGCCCACTTAATTTGCCAGTATTGATGATCCACCAAAGCTATGCTTACTGTTGTACCACATGCACCACTGCGTAGAACCCACCAATGAAAAAACAGTACTAGGTGCAAACAGTACTAGGTGCGTTTTTGTTTGGCTTAAAAAAAATACAACTTTATATGCTACAGTCCCACATAGTCAATCCACTACTGACCCATTAACCCTAGGCCGCTGTCTCATTCTTACTCCCTGGAATTGCATTACCTTGGATGACTACTTTTATTTCCTAAGCAAAAGACACAAATTGGAAGATGAGGCAAAAATCCAGACATTCTTTGAAAATCCATACAGTTAAGAGGTATGAGTTCATGTTCAAACAACACTCTCCCTGTCAGGAAAGCCGCAATTTAATGTAAGTGTACTTTTAATGTATGATATATTTGTGAGCTAACTTGTTTGTGTTCAGTAGGTAGACTGATCATTGTTAGCCTCTTTGTGCATGCGTCTCTCTCTGTCATGCACAAATATACATTCATATATACATACACACACACACACACACACACACACACACACACACACACACACACACACACACACACACACACACACTCCTCTTCTACTTTCACGCACACAATTCTGCTTTCACGCATGCACTCACTCCGTACTTACCTGTTAACACAGGTAAGTGCTGTCCCTTTCAAAGGCAATGGCAGCAAATCCATACACGAGTTCCTCTTCAGCGAGAACACACACACTGATTGTTCAGCGCAAAATAATGGAGTAAACACACTGACCCTTTCTTGGCACAAAAACAAAACTAGAAGGGTGCTTTGGTACATGTACACACTGACATTAGCGTTACAGGTCATGGGAGTGGAAAACACAAAGCAAAAAATTGTTTTGGGGCATGCATACATCGATGTTGCAGTTAGATGTTGAGGGCTGCATGGAAGAGCTCTGAGGGTCACATGCGTCCCGTGGGCCGCAGGTTAGACACGTCTTCTTTAGACAATCCACCCCCCCTACCCAGGAGAAGCAAAAGGTTGGCGGAAAAACAAAGGGCCAACAATCAGTGGGAATACAGGTACTCATACAACATGGCCAAGGGAGGGGGGAATCCAAGGAGAGGGAATTACAAGAGAGTGTACTACAAGGACAAGCAGTGGAATTAGGGGGTCTACAGGCAAGTGAAGAAGTAAGTATAGTAAGGACACACTCAGTATAATTAACACTAAGGTTAATTTCCATATTTTTAATTACATGGATTTAACAGTTAATGACAACTATTTTCAGCTTTTTACCAAGGGATTTCAATATGTGCCTACTAGACCTTTAAGAACAGTTGACACCCTTATAGAACTAAAATTGTTTGTGAGAAAAATGAAGCTTAAGTGTCTATTTAGGGACACTAGATTAGGTGGAAACTGTATGGTTAGGAAAAGCATTTACAATCCCCCTTTGAACCCTACTTTTAAAGTGTTTGAGGAATTAGTGGAAAATGAGATTAGACAAATAAACAACAAACAGATGACAACTACTAATTTCTTGGAGAGTGACAAAGAGTTGGTTAACATGTTAAAAAATAGAGGATGTAGGGTCATGAAACCTGACAAGGGGGGGAAGGAGTTGTGTTGATGAATGCCATTGACTATGAAACAAGTATGTCAGAAATTTTAAATGATGACAGCAAATACAGTGTAGTTTCCAGAAATGAGATTTTTATTGCTTATTCTAAAGTAGATTATTATATTAATGATCATTTTCTACAAGGCACTATAGACAAAAACTCTTGGATTATTTAACAGTAAGTAGACCCAAGATACCAGTTCTTTTTGGAATTCCCAAAACACATAAAAATGTAGAAAGACCACCCTTTAGACCTATTGTTGCGGGGCCGTCTCAAAACTCAAGCAACTGTCTAAATATATAGATCAAATTTTGAAGCAATATGTAACATCCTTGCAACATAATCTGAAGTTGTTAATCTTCTTCCTATTCATCACTGATGGGTTCGGTTCCGAGCCCACAGAACAGATTCAGCCTTTTACCAAGCTTGCATGCACCAAAAACTCTCAAACTAAGCTGCTACCCACACTGCCACACTCAGTTACCTCAGATCACTTTTGCCGTGCAGCCATATAGCAGCGTTTTACCGAGCTCTCCAGCTAAGTGTTTTTTTTCTGATATATTTATTGGTTTAAAAAAGTTTTTTCTCCTTTTATAACATGTTCTTGTTGTTCTATATTGCTTCAGCTCTACCCACAGGTATTTCTCTCCTACCATTGTTGGTAATTTCTTGGTATTTCTAACTTTCTACCTTATGGTATTTTGTTACCATTGTTGGTATTTGCTTTCTTTCTTCTTCATTTCCTCTCATTCCTCTCTCTTTCCCTTGTGTGCGAGATTGTGCTCTGGGATGTCTGAAAAGAAGGGAACTACGGGGTTTAAACACTGCTCTTCTTGCAGTGGTAAACTGCCAAAAAGTGACCTCAATGAGAAATGTGTTTACTGTTTGCGGGATCTTTGTTGGCAAAACCCCCGTGTGGTATCTGTGCTAGTTTCAGTCAGCGGACGCTGAATGAATGTTGTAACAAACTTATTTCAAAGGGCCTGCTTGCTTCGTCTTTTTCGGAGGCCATTTCTGTGATGGAGGTCTCACCCCCTCCTTCTTTGTACAAGAAACATCCTCAATTGGACCCCTATTCACCGGCCGGTGATAGAGGTAAGGGTCACAAGCACAAGGCCCATAAGTCCTCTTCTGAACACCGCTCTGCCTCCTCAGTACCGACTACCACATCGGCTCCGAGCTCGGCTCCAATGAAGTTTACTGAGGTAGCCTCGTCGGTTCCCACCCCAGCACTGACAATTATGGCACCGCCTTCGACCTTGGTACCAACCAATGTATCGACTTCTTTATCGGCACCTTCTCCTGTTTCAAATCCTATATCATCTCCGACAACTACCTCAGAACCATTCCTGTCATCCACCCCTATAGTGACTTCTGCTCTGAGCCTGTTCCCACCAAATAACCCCCTTGGAAACAGGTGTGTAAGAGGAAACACACGGACTCTCTGGAGGAGTCCATTATGGAGGATATGGACTATGATGATGGGGAAGGGTCCCCATGGTCACCCCCTGATGATGTCTCCTTTGGGGACATCATGGAAATCTTGAAACAGAGGGGTGATTGGAAGTCCTCAACCCCTTCCTCAGAGGAATCCATATTCCTGCAGGCCTTTTGCTCTCGGCCCTCTACTTCTTGGATGGTTAAACTCATCATGCAACAGGCTTGGAAGAACTCTGACTCCATTGAGGCCATCCCCAGGAGATCAGACAAAGTACTCTCCCCTCCAGAGGATCAACCCCATTGGTCCAGAGGCTTGCCAGTGGATGCTGTGGTGGTGGTGGCTGCCACAAAAAAGGTGCTTGCAGAAGAGAGTCCTGCTGTTCACCCACCCAACAGAGAGTCCCGGGCAGTGGACAGGTTAGGGAAGTGAGTCTTTGCATCAGCAACCTTTGCGGTTAGGTCTCTGAACTTTCTGGCACATTTTATGAGTCTCTAGAGAGATCTTATCTCCGAACTCGCCAGAACCCTCGCAGGTCAAGTATCGGATGGAGCACAAGATAAAGTTGCTTCCCAAGTTGCCACCCTAGAATCCATATCTAATTCATCCATGAGGTTGCTGTCACACGCAACCGAAGGAGCAGCTAGAGCTGCGGGTGCAGACATAGTCATGAGACGTCATGCCTGGATGTGCATCTGTGACCTCGTGGACTCTTTCAAGTCTTCCTTTCTAAATGCCCCTATCGAGCCTTTGGCTCTGTTTGGTGCTAAGATCAGGGATACATTAGCCAGGTGCGAGCAAGATGGGATGACCATTTCTGCCATTGGCCCATGCTTTTCCAAACCTCAGTGTTCCTTCTCCAGGAATCAGAGGAGCGGAAAGATATGGCACAAGAAGTCTCAAGGTCCTTTCCAAAATGCACGTGGTGAGGACTCCTCCAGAGGCAGAGGGGGTTCCAATAATGGAAGATGTCCCTTTCAGGGTAGAGGGCATCCCCGGAACCAAGGCTCCAGAGATTCCTTCTCAGGTAGACCATACCAGTGCTCCAGAGGCGCTGCCCGATTGCTTTCCTCTGGAAGCAGGTGGGGCGCATTTCTCTCTGCACCAAGCTGCCTGGCTATCCATTACAAATGATCAGTGGGTGCAGAGAATCATTACCAGAGGCTACCATATTCCAGTAATATCCTATCCAAGACCTCTGAAATCCCTTCCCGATGTTCCACCCAGTCAAAGGGAGGAGGCAGCTTCCAAAATACGAAAGCTACTTCAAAAATGAGCCATCCAACAGGTCCTCTCAGATCAGTGCAGATCAGGGTTCTACTCAAGATTCTTTTTGGTGCCAAAGAAAACAGGGAACTGGAGGCCCATTCTGGATCTCAGTCAATTAAACAAATCAGTAGTTCAGACCAAGTTCCGCATGGTCACGATTCAATCCATCCTCCCCTTTCTGACGGAGGGTGTGTGGATGTGCTCCTTAGATTTCTGGGATGCGTATTACCATATCAAGATGGACAAGCACTCCAGGAGCCTCCTTCACTTCCAGTTGGGAGCCAATCACTATCAATTCAGATCCCTGCCTTTCAGTCTCTTGACAGCCCCCAGAGTGTTCACGAAATGTCTTGCAGTGGTAACAGCTCATCTGAGACTTCAGGGATTCCAGATGTTTCCATACCTAGATGATTGGCTCCTCTCCACCCCCACCAAGCATCTTCTGGTCAGGGCCCTCCACTACACATTGGCTGTAGCGGAGTCATTAGGCATCACCATACATTGGGAGAACTCAAACTTTCAAACATCACAACAACTGGAATTCATAGGGGCAGTATTCAACACTCAGTCAAGCCTAATCTCACTTCCTCCCCACAGGCTTCAGAGACTCAGGGCACAAATTCAGGTGATACTCTGTCAAAGCAAGGTGTCTGCAAGGGAGATTCTTCAAGCCTTGGGATCTATGGCTGCAGCCATCCCAATAGTTCCCTTAGCCAGACTACACATGAGATTACTACAATGGCTCCTTCAGGCCCAGAGGATACACAATCTCCACCCCCTGAGCTCAAAGATCCTCATCACCAACATTTGCAAACAAGATCTCCTCTGGTGGATGAGTACAGTTGAAAATCATTGGTGTTGTCCCTTCCAGTTTCCACAGCCCAGCACCACTGTGACCACAGATGCTTTCCTGATGGCGTGATTGGGCCACTTCCAGGGAAAGTCAGTCCAAGGCACGTGGGCCGATGCAGAGGTCAATTTGCATATCAGTGCCCTGGAGTTAAGAGAGGTGCTGTTGGCATTGCAAGCTTTTCATCTGCTTCTTCCATCCGGAACTATTGCTGTCCAGTCGGACAACATGTCCGTGGTCTGGTACATAAACAAACAGGGAGGTACCAAGTCTTACCACCTTTGTCACGAAGTCATGAAAATATGGCAGTGGGCGATAGCTTCCAACGGCTTCCTGATCGCAATGCATATCCCGGGGAGCTCCAACGTGATTGCAGACAGACTGAGCAGATGCATCCTTCATCCTCATGAGTGGTCTCTCAACCCGAGTGTGGCGACGGACATTTTCAGCTGCTGGGGCCAGCCATGCTGTGACCTTTTCACCTCCCCTTCAAATACAAAATGCAGCAGCTACTTTGCCCTCTTTCCCCCTCTCAGGGAATCACTGAGAGATGTTCTAGTCCACGATTGGCCCACGGGTCTTCTTTGTGCTTACCCTCTGATTTCTCTGATTCCCCTTGTTGTAAGGAAGGCCATTCAGTTGAGAAGCAAAGTGATCCTGATCACGCCATTCTGGCCTAGCCAAGTGTGGTTCCCCTTCCTTCGACCTCATCTGTTATAACCTCCTTGAATCCTAGACACTTGTCACAACCTAATTTTTCACCCACAAGGGCAGACTCCCCCGAATCTGTCCACCCTCAAGCTGACAGCTTAGTTTCTTCACTTCCATTAGTTGCCAGGCAGGAAACCCTTTCTTCACCTGTCCGGAATATTATTTTGGCTTCTCATAAACCATCCACCAGAAAACTTTACAGGGATAAATGGAAAAGATTCTCTATTTGGTCATATAATCAGGAACTAGACCCATTCTCAGCCCCCATAGTCACTATTCTTCATTATTTGGCTGAGCTGTTTGACAAGGGGGCCTTGTCTTCTACCATTCGAGTCCATCTAGCAGCTATTTCCAACTTCCATAATGGGTCTGAAGGAGTACCACTTATCTCCTCTCATCTTTGCAAGACCTTCCTCAAATGTATTTTTCACAACAGGCCTCCCATCAGACAGCCAGTGGAGGCATGGAATTTGTCCTGGGTTCTGCAGGCTCTCTCCCTGTCACCTTTTGAGCTGGCTGCCACCTGTGATCTAAAATTCTTATCATGGAAATCCTTATTCCTGGTGGCTGTAATTTCAGCAAAACGAATTTCTGAATTACAAGCATTATGTATCAAGAGCCCTTATCTGATCTTTCATAAGGACAGAGTATCACTTCGAACTAACCCATAATTTCTCCCCAAAGTGGTTTCTGACTTTTCAATTAACCAGTCCATCGAACTCCCTGTGTTTTTCCCAAATTCCTCTAACAAGGGAGAATACTGCCTTCATTCCTTGGATGTTCGTAGACAATTGTGCTCTTATCTGGACAGAACTAAATCATTTTGCAAGTCAGATCAGCTTTTTGTTTCCTTTTCGGGCCCTAGAATGGGAGGTGCAGTTTCAAAGGTTACTTTGTCCAAATGGCTCAGGAATTGCATTACCTTCACATGTTTTCTTACAGAGGGATCTAAGCCTGGCCAAATCAATGCTCACTCAACTAGCGCTATTGCAACATCTGTTGCCTTCCACTCTAGGGCCTCCATGGATGACATTTGTGCAGCTGCCATTTGGGCTAAGCCCCACACTTTTATCAAGCATTACAAATTGGATCTGATCTCCAGGGGAAGAGTGGCCTTTGGTTCAATAGTTCTCAGAAATGTTCTTCCATAAGGGCCACCCAGGTTCTCCAAGTAGCTGGGGACTCGCTGCCATCAGTGATGAGTAGGAAGAAGATTAACAACTTCAGAGAAAGAAGTTATGTCTTACCATAACGTTCCATCTGAGTTGTTGATCTTCTTCCAGTCATCACACCCTCCCGGCGGATCTTATGGGTCTTTGTGGTGTATTAGGGTTTCTGTGCAGAAATGGCCTCTGACTTATTCTTTCTCTATATGTTACATGCAAACTCGATCTGAGGTAACTGTGCAAAGGGCATTGTGGGTAAAAGCTTAGCTTGAGAGTTTTTGATGCACGCAAACTTGGTATAAAGCCAACTTGGTTCCTAGGGCTCGGAACCGAGCCCATCAGTGATGACTGGAAGAAGATCAACAACTCAGATGGAATGTTATGGTAAGACATAACTTCTTTTTTCTAGGGATTCCTGGGACTTTTTAACTAAAGTTACTCAGGATAAATTTGAGATAGACCTATGTATGGCAACAATAGATGTTATTGAATTATTTCCCAACATTCCCCACGAAGAGGGCTTAGAGTGGTTTCAGGATGTTCTAATTGATGTGAATTACTTAAGCAATGAGCAAAGAAACTTGCTATTAGAATTCATGGAAACAATATTAAGGAATAATTTCATGTTTTTTTGCAGTGAATATTATAAACAAGAGAAAAGAGTTGTTATGGGGGCCACATGCCTCCCCTTGTATACTAATCTTGTATTACATTATTGGGAGAGAAAATACATATTTGAAACACCATGGTATGACAACATAGTACTATATACCATGTTTTTAGATGATATTTGCTTGTTTTGGAAGAGTACAGATTTACAACTTAGTCATTTTTTGGAATATATTGGTTCTACAACCCTCTTTTTGAAATTTACTTGGGACACTTCCAAAGAAAAAATAAATTATTTGGACATGACCATATATAAGAACTTTGAGGAGAATAAATTTAATTTTAAGATTTATCGGAAACCTACACATTATAATGCATACTTACACTATGATAGTGAACATCCATATGATCAGAAGAAGGGCATTATTAAGGGGTAGTTGATTAGGGCCTTGAGAATGTGTAGTGAAGATTTGACATTTTTTTGAAGAGATCAAATTAATGAAATAATTTTTTAATAAAAGAGGATACCCTAGATCCCTTATAAATCAATTAATTAAGGAAGTAAAAAAGGATAGAAGGGGAAATATGAACCAATTTTGGGGAAGGAGTTAGTAGTTACCAAAAGAAATGAAGGTGCAAAATGTACTCAATATGATTTAGCATTTATTCATACCCACACGGTTTTCTCAGCTGATATTAAGAATATTATTAAGAAATATTGGAGGGTATTGACTATAAATAATGAGATTAGTAAGTATATCCCCTTGACACTTATGTTTACAAAGAAAAGGGACATGAACATTAAAGAAATGCTGGAATATCATGAAACAGACAACATGGCAGGGAGAACTCAGAAGAGGTGTGGCATGTACAAGTGTGGGTTTTGCCAACAGTGTGGAAACTTTAGAACAAGATGGTATCATCAGTAATGAATGAATGAAGATCAACAACACAGATGGAATATTATGGTAAGACATAACTTCTTTTTTTGATCTTAGGGAGGTGTGAATGTTGGTGAAAATGGGTGAGGAATATAATAGGGAAGGAAGGTGGTATGTATTAGCTAGAGTAACTCTTGAGGAGTATGTATTAGCTAGACTAACTCTTGAGGAGTTGGTAAGGAATCCTTTTTATCTATAGAGCATGCCCAGTTTTTGGTGTGTAGTTTTTATGCAGTTTTGAATATGAAGATCAAGTTTCAGTTGACCCTCTATTATGACACCAAGTAACTTAGTGTGAGGTACAACTTCAATTTCAATATTGTTGAGAGAGAATATTTTGAATGTGTCTTTTATGTGTGTTTGGGATTTGGGAAGAAATAAGAGTAGTTTTGTCATATTTGGATGTAAGAAATGTTGTTTGTCACTGAACCAGTTTTCAATATAGTTGAAAGCCTGCTGCATGACAGATTGTAAGAGTGGAGTCATTTGCATATTGCATAACTGTAGCTTGTTGGAAGGATGTATATAAATTATTTACAAGTATGTTAAAAAGGAGATGGCCAAGTCGTGTGGAATACCTGCATTAACTGGGAGAAAAGATGAGTAAGTAGAGAGACATTTAACTGATTGTAGCTAGAGAACCACATGACTGTTGTACTGGAAAAACCTAAAGTAGACATTTTAAGAGTATTTTGGTATGACAGACTGTCGCAAAGGTTTTAGAGAGATCTGAAAAGAGGGAAGAACTATGTTGTTGTCATATCTGGCTTTAATGACATGGTCCAAAAAGGCAACAAGGGCAGTTGTTGTGCTATGATCTGTGTGAAAGCTGTGTTAGGTAAAGGTTAATAGTTTTCTTGGAGTAATTATTGTAAAAGTTGTTTATGAATACATTTTTCTAAGATCTTGGAAAGAGGAGACAAGACTGCAAATGATATGAAGTTTATTTCAGTGGAGAAGATATGAAGAGGTTGTATCTTTCGGCTTTTCCCGGTTAGGGTTCGCCACAGTGGAACTCCGGTCTGCTAATGATAGGCAATAGATTTTTACGTACCGAGTTGCCAGCTCTGAAGCACAACCTTCAACAAAGGTACACCCATTCACACATGTCTCCACACAGAAGATGCTTTAGCTGAGAATCGAACAGGGCATTTTACTGTGAGGCGAAAATGCTACCGCAGCACCACCACCGCAGTATGAAGATATGAAGAAGAATGATGTAAATTTTTTTCCAGAGAGATGGGGCATATGACTCATGATTGGATCGATTGATGAAGATGGAGATTGGATAGGCAATAAATGGATCAGCAATCTTTAGATATTCTGATAGTAGATTGTCAGTGGGGGGTGAGCAGGGCTTACGTTAGCATAGTAATTTTGTATATAGGAAGTAGAGACCGATTTTAAGGTGAAAATTGTACTGTCAGAGCTTGGAAGTTTGTCAGACATGCCAGGGTTGTATAGGTAGTTTTTGGTAAGGATGGCTATTGGTCTATAAAGTGGGAGTTACATTAGGAAGCATTTTCTAAGGGGGAAGTGTCTGGACAAGGGTTAGGGATACTAGGAATTCCAGGATACAATATTTTCATAATAATGGACCAAATTTTGGGGGGGTTGTTTTTTGGTTATCCTGCGGGCTAAAGTAATAATGTTTCTTATCAACAGTAACTTACTTTTCTGTCTTGTTTCAAAGTTGTTTGCAAGTCTGTAGGTGAGCTTAGGATTTGTATTTCTGACAGTTTTAACAAGCTTTGTTTCTCTCATGCATTAATTGTCTACATTAATTGTCTACTAGAAGGGAAAGCCAGGGTGACTGGGTGAATATAACTCTCTTTTTTTCTTATAAGAGTAAGGCTATCGAGAATATCAAGAAATACTGTATTAAATTTTAGAACAACATCCTATAGTGGTAGTGAATAAAGGATGGACCAATTAATGATATTGAGAATATCATTAAAGATATTGGAATTGAAAGTTGGGAGGCTATGGCAGTCTTTATAAAGGTGCTGTTTGGTATGGTGAATTGCTATTGTCTGAACATAGGTGGGATGCTGGTCATGGAGGGAGCCTGGGATGTTTTTTGGAAAATTGTAAAGATTTGGATTTGAGACTAGGATTCAGTCCACAGTAGTCCCAGTGTTATTAGTTTTGTTGAAGTGAGTTTGGGAAGTTATGAGTTGTTTGAAAACATATAGATTGATACTAGTGGAAGGGTAGCCTGATGTGAAGGTTTGCCAGTTAATACTGACATCACCAAGAATTATTATTTCATGATAAATGGAATGGGATACCTAGTGTACTAAGTCTTCGAGAACAGGAAGGTTATTTCCTGGGGGGAATATATAGGGCAGTTATACATAACGTTTTATGCTCATTTAATTTACAGTTAGAGACTAGGATCTCAGCAGATAATAATTTAGATAGAGAAACAGAAGAAGGAAATACAGAAATGTGATTAGAAAACATGATTGCTACAGCGCCACCTTTTTATTTAATCTGTCATAGTGGATGATAGTGTAGTGAGAGGGGGAACATCTCTGAGCCTTTTGTATATGGCTTGAGCCAAGTTTCTGTAAGAATAATAATTTCTGGAGAGTAATGAGTGATCTAGGAATGAAATTCAGAAACTTTGTTTATTATACCTTGAATATTCATGGATACAATTTTCAGATTATTAGTCAATGTTGTTACAGTAGAAGAGTGAGAGAAGGTGGCAAAGAGAAGCAGTCAGGGCCCTGGTTTGGGAGGACATTAACTCATAAAATGATCTCGTTACTGTATGCACAGTCTACTGGAGGTTTAGGCATGTTAATATTAAATTTATATTTTACCATATGCGGGTTGAAAGAAGGGTTAAGCATTTTATATCTGCAAAGGAAATGGGGTAAGCACAATAAACTAGAAGCAATTTTAATAGTGAAAGGCTGGCAGATGACATAGACAGTGTGAGTAAGAGTGGGGGATTGTGAAATAGGTGAGATAGGTATCATATAGCATGTAAGGTGTGATAGCAGAATGAGTAGATGAGTGGATAGAAAGATGTTGAACATATTTGGTGAGTATTAGAAACAAGAGACTTGAAGACAATGACGGAGAATAGATGGTATACATAGATATAATGATGTTATCAGAAGGAAATAAAAAAGTAGGCAGTAGTTTGAATAAGTATATAAGAATATGGAATGCTAAAATATGAAATAGAGAGAAGGCAGAAAGGAGAAAAAAGAGGATAGCTGTAGAGGTATAACAAATATAAAGGACAAATAAAATGCTGAAGAGAATGAGTGTAATAGGAGGTAACAGTGGGAGTAAACAATGTTATGGAGGCTGAGGAGTACTGTGGAAAAAAAGTAAATTATACCATGACCCCCCATTAATATTCCAAAACGTGCACGCTGATTGGCCAGCATGCACGTTGTAAATCGACTTATACTAATGGAAAAAGGTCCGGTCGCCCGGACTTTTTCCATTAGTATAAGTCTCTTTTAAAACACTGTCTCGCTATATTAAAAGAGTTTAACATAGCGACACAGTGTGTAAAAAGCAACAGAGATCTTGATCTCTGAGATCAACGGAGATCTCCGTTGCTTACTTTAAAGCTGTCTCGCTATGTTAAACCCATTTAACATAGCGAGACAGGTTTAAAAAAAAAAAGCAACGGAGAAAGCAAGATCTCCATTGCTTTTTACTGTTTCGCTATGTTAAATGGGTTTAACATAGCGAGACAGCTTTAAAATAAGCAACGGACATCTCCATTGCTTATTTTAAAGCTGTCTCGCTATGTTAAACCCATTTAACATAGCAAAACAGTAAAATGCAATGGAGATCTTGCTTTCTCCGTTGCTTTTGGCCACAGCTCTGATGTACTGCGTAGGCATGCGCAGTACATCAGAACTGCCGCAGGTACCAGCCAGCTGCAGAAGGGCAGCAAAGAGGCATTATACAATGCCATTATTTAAGAAAAGTAATTATTTCTTTTCTTAAATAATGTCATAGTATAATAGCAATAACCCACTTCTGGGTGTGGGCAATGCAGGATTTACCCACGGTTGTCTTTGTTTGGTCCCTCGGGCTTCGCCCTTGGGACCAAACCATGCCAACCGTGGGTAAATCCCGCATTACCCACACCCAGGTGTGGGTTATTGCTATAATACATAGGTGGAGCTACAAGGGTGGAGATATAGATAATATGATTAGATTAATAGATGTTAGAGACATATGAGGGGTAACTGAATAATAATTTGCTTAGATAGCAAGAGGAGGAGTTATACACAGGAAGAGGAAGGTTTTGTGTATGTATAAAACTAGGGATAGGGGGTGTGTGTGGGAATTGGGCATAGGGTAAAGGAGTGGAGGGATCCTGAGAAAAGTTAGGGCAAATGGAATGGGTTACACAAGCCAAATGGCAAAGAAGTATGTAAGGAGAGAAAAAAAACTGCAGACTTAAAGGTGAGCAAGGTAAGAAATGTTTGTGGTAGAGAACAGTAAAATGTGATGTCACTATAAAAAGCAGCTAGAAGCAAGAGCAAGGTAACAAATACTAGCAGAAGGTACTATATGACAGAATCTTAGTTCTTGTATGGGGGGGTTAGCAGAAAGGGTTTCAAAGCAGGGAGGTTAATCAGGTGCAGGTGTAGTTAGCAGAAAAGCTCCCTAAAGAGATGCCAAGTACTGCAGTTTATTACTTGTTATGTTTCTGTGAGGGGAAGGTCGCAATTTACATGATATAGACAATGAATGCATTGGAAGTTTTAGGGGAAGACAGATAGACAGATATAGACTGCAGCAACGCACAAATAAGGTAAACAACGGTAAGGTAGGTAAAGTAGGGGGGATGGTTGCTGTGAGTATAGAGCCTAGAATAGACAAGTAGGATGGGAGCTCAAGAGAGGCCACATCTTACAGTATAGTGAAATTTACCAGGGAACTTGTTAGTTCTAGTGGGAGTGCATGTTTTCTACAGAAGACCTTCCCTATTTATTAGGGAGGAATAAGATAGCTGTGTTAGACATGAGAGTAATGCACATACATTATTAATATGCCTCTCTCTTGTGGTCCTTATTAGGGTAAACCTCAGTCACTGATGCTGTTTGTGGGACAATAATGGGTCGATTGATGGCTATTCAGTATAATAGTTGACAGAGACAGTCAATGTAAGACAGAGGAGGGTTTGGTACAATACTGGAAGACAGGCACTAAAGGGAGGTGATTGTATTACTTACTGCATTTTCAAAATGGCGATTCTCATATCCATATCCATATCCTTTCATCATCCACCACACCCACTCCATCCCAAGCAGATCTCTCACTCATGACCAAACCCAACCAAACCATGCCCAAACTACCCAAACCCACATACATACACCTCTTACTATTACTCCTAGGTGTATCCACCCTCCCACTTCTAACTTCTATCACCAACTACCAAAAACAACTTAATTGTATCCATATACCAAGAAAAACTACTTTCACTAACATTATTACAACACACCCTTTTACTCAACTAGTCCCATATCACTACCAAACTGTCTTTATTCACCACTATGCACACAGATTACAGCCATCACACTTGTTGTTGTTGTTGTTGTTGTTGTTGTGTCTTTCGGCTTTTCCCGGTTAGGGGTCGCCACAGCGGAACTCCAGTCTGCTAATGACTGATAGTTGATTTTTACATGCCGAGTTACCAGGCCTGATGCACAACCTTCAACGAAGGTACACCCATTCATGCATGTCTCCACGCAGAAGACGCTCTAGCTGAGAATCGAACTGGACAGAGTCTTACTGTGAGGTGACAACGCTACCGCAGCACCACACACTACCAGTCCTAAATAACTATAAAGAACTTTAAGACCCTAAACAAACTACTCAAACTCTATTTTTATCTCAGAATCCAACTCATTAGCTGCGGTGATATACAACCAAACCCAGGCCCACAAAAATCTAGGAGCCCCAACCCTCAACCTGAATGATACCCTACACCATCGAGACAAATCCATGCTCCTCATTTTAAATTTAAATGTCAGAAGTATACTAAACAAAGTCCATGACCTTCATGCACTACTCTCCTTTTATCAACCTGAGATAGTCATACTAACAGAGCCTTGGCTTAAATCAGGCAACCACAACAATGAAGTCACTCCACCAGGTTATAATCTAATTTGTAGTGACAGAATAGGTAAAAAAAAAAGGGGGGGGGGTGTTGCTATAGTGTATAAATCTCACCTCATCCTTGAGAAAGTAGACATAACAACCCCAGACCTCGATAAAGTTGATCTCACTCTAACAAAACTAAAACTTAATGATAGTAAACACATCAACATCATAGGATGCTACATCCCTCCAAGCAACAATATCCCCATTACAGAAAAACTCCTAGAATGGATATCTAACTCCCTTCCCCAGGAAAGCATAGTATTAGGAGACCTTAATACTGACTGACAAAACTGTTCCACTCATAACCCACTTTCCCATATTAACCTACATGGCCTAATCCAACTCATCACTTCCCCCACAAGAACAGACAAGAGAACCAAACACCAATCCACTCTAGACTGGATAGTCGTAACCCACCCATCACTGATATCCCTAGCAGGGTGTCTACCAGACACCCTGAGTGACCACCAAGCCATATTCTTACTCAGGTCAAAATCACCACAACTGACCCAAATATCTACTCCCCTAATTAGAAACAAAAAAACACTTTAACAACTCCAACTTTATAAACGACCTAAAAATGTGCAACTGGACCCCCCCTAAAAACCTACCTCTTGATGAAGCTGTACTATATTTCAATACTACCTTCTTAAAAACCTTTAACTATCATGCCCCCTCCAGAACAACAAGAATTAAAACTAAATATGCCCCTTGGTTAACCCCAGACACAAAATGCCTCCTCAAAAAAAGAAACAAGGCCTGGACCAACTACCTCAACAGTAAATCCCAATTGAACAAACAAAATACTTTGAACTAAGTAACAAAGCCAAAAACTCACCAAAACAGACAAAACATCTTACTAACAAAAGTTACAGGATAAGCACAGGAACAATCCACAAAAATTTTGGGCAGCAATTAACTCTACAACCAGGTAAAACAACTACCCCAACCCCAAAAATAGATAACAACCAAGAAGACATCCCCACTCAATTTCATAAATACTTTACAGAAATCATCCAGACCCTTGCAAACAACCAACCGTATTACAACATCCCCACCCCTGAAAATCCAACCCCCACCCCAACTAGCAATTGCCCCAAGTTCAGCTTCCACCCAGAACCAACCAAATCTATTGAAAAATGACTCCGCAAGCTCAATCCAATGTCTCTAGCCACAGATAAATTACCCGCTGAATACCTCCACCTGGCTGCAGAAGCCATATCATATCCTGTCTCCATCCTAATTAACAGATCCATCTCTGATGTATAGTACCCGAGCTATGGAAAATATCACATATCATACCTCTACATAAAGGGGTAACCTCCCTAGAACTCAGTAACTACCACCTTATAGCCATACTATCCCTTTATCTAAATTTTTAAAGAGGGTGAAATACAATCAACTAATGAAATATCTCCTAGAAAATAATCTAATAGCCACACAACAACATGGCTTTAGACCCTTCCATAGCACTGCCACTGCACTAACAGAATTCACCAACATTGTGAATACTCACAGAAACGACAGACTCCTTGTATCTGCCACCTTCCTTGTCTTGTCCAAAGCATTCAATATAGTTAACCACAATAAGCTCCTTCTTTCACTGGCAACTCTAAATCTTACAACGCCTGCCATCTCCTGGTTCAAAAACTACCTAGAGGGAAGGAAACAAGCTGTTATTTGGCAAAACCAACTCTCCCCCTCCGTACCAGTCTCGCTAGGAGTACCCCAAGGCTCCATCCTGGGGCCACTTCTTTTAATCCTCTTCACCAATCAGCTCCCAAACAGTATTCCTAAAGTCTCAATAGTGCAATATGCAGATGATACCACCATAATATGTGCAGCCAAATCAATTGACATCCTTCACTCCCTAACACAAGAATGCTTTTCCCTAGCAGAAACTTGGATTACAAACCAAAGGCTCATTCTGAACCCAAGTAAAACAAAGCTAATACTCTTTAGCTCCCACAGAGCCACACCCCCCACTGATTCTTTCTTCATCCCCTCCTTTAACAAGACCACAATCACCCCTACAAATCATACGAAACTCTTAGGGGTTGAAACAGATAATCACCTTAGATTTGACCTACATATTTCTATAACCATAAAAAAGTACATAAAAAACTTGTCCTACTGTATCGCAGTAAAAAAGTCCTCATTGACCACTCCAAACCTACAATAGCAAGGACTCCCCTACTATCCACCCTACTTTATGCCTCCCCCGTGCTTACAAATCTCCACAAATCTGACCTAAACAAAACCTGATAGTTGTTATAATAAGATAGCCAAATTCGCTACAACCTCTCTGATAAGAGCACATCACTGTGAATGCCTAAAAAATCTCAACTGGCTAGAACTACCACTACTACTTCAACTCAATCAACTATCACTAGCCCACAAAATAATACTTAACCCTGAAAACACCCCAACCCAACAAAATCTTTTGCAACCTTATACAACCACCAGGCCCTTGAGGTCTATCACACAAAACGTCCTCAAAGTAACCAAATATAACAATGAAGCTGGTAAGTCTGTCTACAGCTACTGTATAGCAAAAACCTGGAACTCCCTTCCTGCCCACATAACTGACAACAAATCCCCATCACAGTTCAACAAACTTGTTAAAACTCACTTTTTGAATAATCGACTGTGCTCCTGTATCCCCCTCTGGCTAATGTCTCATTAGAACATTTCACCTAATTTAAGTAACTCTGCTAAGCCAACCAATCATAGTACTGTACCCACTTAGGACTGTTAATCTACTGCTCATCCCATCTCCCCAAGAGTTAAGGAAAACTACCCCAGCAATGTTGAGCTCTCCATAAGCAACTAAAACCAGGAGAAGACATGTTGTAAATCAATTTATCCTTCTCAACTAAAACCAGGCGAAGACATATAGTGAATCAATTTGTTATCCTTCTCAACTATAGTGAGCATCATCTGCTCTCTCGGAGCCTTATTCTACGTCTCTCTGCTGTTACTCTGATAGTAAATCTATCACAGGAATCCTAAACTTAGGAATATCTTCTAAAATTTAATATTATATTGTAGAGAATGAATGTATCCTATATGTTAGTCATGTATGTCAAAGTCTCTTCTATGGAAATTGTACGTCAAAAGTCTGTCCTTAAAACTATGTTTTGTAAAAAATTGTTCTCTTGTAGCTTTTCTCCTCGGGCCTCCATTGAAAATGAACTTGTAATCCAGTTGGACTCGCCCGGTCAACAAATGCAAAATAAAATAAATAAATACATATCCCTCTCAACCAACCACACCCTTATACAACATACAGAAGAAAAACATCCAAACACTTATACCCACACTTCTGCATTAAGCAAACAGCAATAATCTACTTCCTCCAGCTCTGCAGCTACATTGACACCAACCTGGGTCCCACCCCAACATCACACCTCTCACCCCAGATTAGCAACCCCTTTTCCCACTCTTCAATTAAAAGCATCCTTATGAATGCAGGGAACAAAAAAAATCTGAAGCAACTACAAACATTTCTGACAACCTCAAACCCAGACTTCATAGGCATTACTGTATATAGGATTAACATGATATTCCCAGTCTTAGTCAGCACTTTACAAAGTACAACTTCTCCTTCAACACTCAGTTAGGGAAAGAAACAGGAGGAGGAGGAGGAGGAACCCTACTTCTTACAAAAAAAAAATCTCAAATTCACAGTGTTTGGCAATGCACCACCCCCTGAAATCATGACCCCAAGTGGTTAATTATTGAATTTCTTCTATCCAAAACTTATTCTTTAAAATTGTCTCTAGCCTACACATATCCAACAGTAACCCACATAAGTTCAAAAGACTCCTAGACAACCAACTACCACACAACAAAATTAACAATTATCTCATATCAGAAAATTTCATCACTAATTTCCCATGACCCCAGTAGTCCAAAAACATTGACATTCTAGCTATGATTGATACAAGTCGTTTAAGAACCTAGTAATCTGTCCACTGCTTGAGCTAATAATCACTGTGTCTAACATTGCTCTCCATCATAGACATGCTGCCCCCATTAGTGACCACTACATAACATCCTTAACCATCCACCAGCCTACTAAACACACCCAATCCCAATCTCCATTTACCCAAAAAAACAAAAAAAAAAACAAATCTAAAACCATTCAAACTCTTCTTAACAACCTTATCAACACCATTTGGAAAACCATTACCTCAATCCCAGACCCTTGCCTCACCATCATCACTTTTACTAATTAACTTCTTCATCTACAAAATTAATACTTTCCACAAGTTTCAAATATTCTGTAAGGGCCCCCACAATCAATTTATCTCAAAAGAGCTCCTCTGTCTCTTTATCCTGTGGGATGAAATTAGGCATACCTGGAAAAGTGACTCATCACCTGAACACAGTGAAAAAAATTACTTCACTAAGAATCCTTGCCAAACAAGTTCTTCACCTATTCTCCTCTCAAAAATTCTCCATTTGCAAGGCTAAACACTTCTGGAAATTGTTTATCAAATCACAGATCATACTCCTTCCTACTAATCCCCAGCTCTGGAGACCGATATGATACCATCCTTCAATTGTTCCCTCCCAGTTAATGACTTTCTCAATGGATTGTCCCATCTCCCCACCACCATCCCCCTTCTTCCTTCAATCCTCCAAACGTTCCTTGATAATTTCCAATATGACATCCCAACAGCTTCTGATGGAATCCACTCCTTGTTTATCTCCCCATCCAAAGACTTCCTATACAACAGCTGCCTTGCCCTCAGTATTATGCCCTCTCCCTGGTAGATAGCATATATCAAACCTTAAATATATAAAAAAATAAAAATAGTAAACCCGATAAACTTTCATGCATTTAAAATGCATTATATTATATATGTATCGCATTCTGCATACTGACTGTTTCATTTTCCTTATGTAAATGCATATTCATTTGTTTGTTTATGTTCCTGGCTGAACCTGTAAATGGTCTACAGAGATCAGTTTTCTATCCCAAAAAGAAATGACCTCAGCAGCGTCCTTGGGGATACTACTTGTAACTTCAGTTGGGATGAACAAGTAAATTCCCACCCTTATTTGTTACACCCTGATACTTAATGACTGCTTTACTCATTGGACTATATATAGATTGACATTTGTCAGTTATCTTCTGCAGATAATGTCAAATGCCTTAGTAATGTTGACATAAGCAGGCTCCAGTGTTAAACCTTCATCAAGGATTGATAAACATGCTAATTTATACCCAATAGACAGAAGATCCCTTTGTCATTCTGAATAATTTCTGTTAAAGCCCTCTATGTATTTAATTAGATTTCCATGAGTCTGTATAGGATTGTATTTAGATACAGTTGCTTCATTTTGGAGAAATGAATATGAAAATAGTCTCAGCATCTCTTTCTCTAAAAAAAAATACATAAGTCTTGGAAGCGTACATCCAACCCTACATCTAGTGAACATATTTCTAATAAAATAGAAAAGATGTTTACTTCTGTCATTGTCTCATCTTTTCTACATGACTGCCTTGTTTTAACTTCGTTCTCCTAAAACAAAAAATGTTTCTCTACTGTCTTTTTTTCTGTAGAGCCTTTCTTTGTAATTATCAGTACCTCTTCCTAATCTCGCTCAAGATAACTCTGAACAGTTTTACTTGGAAAATATCTCCAACACTGCAATTGACATGCAAGACCCATACAAGCAACTCACTATAAAAACATTACAACAGACACTTGTCAGAGGCATTCCAATTATTCACAATAGAATTAGAATCAAAACAGATCCATGGAAAATGGGCACAACACAGTAATCTTGAAGTCACACTTTGGTATAGAGGATAAAGTCCAGACTATGCTGCTGATGACCAGAGTTCAATAACAGCTTAGGTGCCTCAAAGAGGTGCTGGCGAGGATAGGAGTCAGTAGCCATTATTGGCTTACCCATCCCAGGAGCTGCTTCTGGCTTACCTCAAAGGAGACACTTAGCAAGAGAATTAGATGTTAAGCAGTGGAGTTCAAATAATCTCAGCCGACACTATCATGGTACACAGCACTAGTAAAGGAGAGGGGAATTCAGGATGCAGAAGCACACTTCCCCCTCCTGGGACAGCGGTGGCTGGCTCAGAGGAGGTGCTAAAGTGGTGGTGTGATGTACTCCCAATGGGGAGAATGTAGGCAATCATCTCAGGACCAGCAAGCTGGCTCACTCCCTACCACCCAACTTTTGTCAAGGAGCAGAGGGGCTGCTATTCTTAGTTGGGAAGAAATGGCCATATAGTTCTTGCCCAGCCCAGCAATGCCTTGCTCCTGTTTCCCCTGGGATGAATGGATGACTGGATGTGAATGGTGTAACCATTGGGCAATGTCCTGACGGGTACAAAAATTTTAATCTTAGAAAAGAATATGAGCCAGTTGTTAAAAAACAATAAAAGCATATGCCTGAAATTTAGATACATTCACCAACTGAAAAATCCACAAAATATTTGGTGTGAAGATCACTGATGGCAGTCTCTTCTAACATAGGTACTATAGGCTAAACATTCCCCAATTTTCTGGCTAGACTTGTCTCATCTGTACTGACTACATCTTCCTTTTTTGCCTTACTCAATTCAGTTGATTGATTTGGCTTTAATCCCCTCTTTTCACTTAGACTTGCCTTGTTTAATACCACTAGAGAAAAGTTAATGAAAATGCCTAATTATGGTAATCCAGGCCCAGATTACCTAATCTAAATTTCTAAAAGTTTACGTTTCTTTTGTTTCTTCTTTAACCTCAGTGATATTTTAACTTTTTTCTTTTGGAAGCACATTTTCTTCTTTCTGGCAAATGTCCAGAACCACCCCTTTTCTAAACTGCATTAGTCTTATGTGCAGTCACTTTTCAGCCCATTTCTTCGCTTACCCAGTCTTGATGAAGCTCTGGTAAAGGCAAACTCTCTCCAACTTTCTAGCTCTTGACATCAATGGTCCTCTTTAACAAAGCACGACATAGGTTTTGTTGAGGACTTATCACCTCTGCAGTCTTCTGGTCTTTCTCATATTCTGTGTATAAGTACAGTTCAGTGAAATAGCTGTATCTCTCTAGATCTTAGTAATGTGACTCTGGCACCCATCCTCTCCTACCACAGTCTCAAGCCCCATATTCTGGGTATATAGGTTCATAGGTTCACAGGTGTATACCAGACTAACAACCACTGGGGCCTTTAGAAGCCTAGCCATGCAACCCAAATGTATTGCACGAGTTATTGTGCTTTAGAGGTTATGTTAAGGGGTGCAAGTTAGTTAGCGCATGAGTTAATGGCTGCCTCTATCCGTCAGAATTTCCGATTTCTCATCCAGTGGTCCAGGTTGTGCTTGATTAGTGTTAGAGAAACCTATTCCAGAGAATGGGGATTCTCTGAGATACATACCTGTCCCTTCAAAATGCCTATTTATGTTGTAAGGAAAGTTTAAATTGTTTGATCTAGTAGTTTTAGCGCTGTTTGTTTTTCAGATATGCAAAAGGTCCATCAGTGAGAAATCCAAAGATACCTTGTATGCCAGGCATGAACTGCATCTCAGCAATCTGCAAGAAACAGAGCATACAGATAGGGCTTTGAGGCAATCTGCATAGGACACTGTGTTTACACCCTGTTTTCTTTTTGTGAGGAACCTCTGTGGATGTTCCAGCTGTTGCATGTGCCTGGTCAGGTGCATACCAAAGGGGATGTTATGACTCTCTTGAGCTACTCCAGGTCCAACTAACTATAGGTAAAACACTCTACCACATCATTGCTAGCTACAGGTCCCCCACCATGAACCAAGAGAAGTACTCCACCTACCTGGACTTACTAGAGTCACTCACTACACAGTAAACACTTTGGTCATTGGAGATTTCAACTATCCTTGCATCCATTGAGTGACATGCATGAGCACAATCATGCTCACCCTGAGGTTTCTGGACTTTGTTAATACAACCACCCTGGAACAGCTAGTTAGCACCCCCGCAAGGGGCTCAAATATCCTAGACTTAGTACTCAGTAACATGAGGGGGTCATTGCACTATCTCCTGTGTGTTGCCTCTCTGGTAAGGTCTCATTCGAAGTAATGATCAGACCTGGCACCCCCACAGGAGTAAAAAAAACTGAAAATTTTCTCCAAAGCAAACTACAGCCTACTAGGCCAGTAACAGAGTACAATGCTCTTTTTTGCATGTATCTCACCAGACACCTGCAACAGCTGGAGAGACCACAGAGGTTTCTCACGAAGAAAAATCAGGGCCTCCAAAACATGACCTACATGGAAAGACTGAAAGCCCTGTCACTATACTTTGTATCCTACAGCCTGCTGAGAGGCAACTTGTGCCTGGACTACAGAGCAGTCTCTGACCCTGCCCTAATGGAAATGCTGGACATCTGCAAATCAAATGGGACAAGTCACTCAATCCAGGAATCTCAACCTAGCCTGTGACATTAATAACAAAACATGCTGGAGAGACAAGAAAAATAAAAAAATAAAAAACGGACCACCAAGGTCAATTGCTCCACTTTATTTGGACACACCAACCAAACGAACTAAGCATTTTCGCCGGATACCAAGTCCAGCTTGGTGGTCCGTTTTTTATTTTTTTTATTTTTATTGTTCAGTTGTGCTTGTTCCTTGTGGACTAGCAGTGGTTTATTTTATGCTGGAGAGACAGATATATCTCCCAGAGATTGCCGCTCCTCTGGAATAAACTCCCAATTCACATGAAGCAGAGCTCCTCAATGACATTATTCAAGTGGAAACTAGACAACTGGATGGCAGACCATAAATTCACCCCAAGGTTGGCACCTATGTCTGCCATGGACAGGACAGTTGGTGCTGATCGTTGACTCACTCTGTGAATAATGACCATCTAATCAAGGTCATTTAGGGAACATGGGTATAACATGGCTAGGCTTGTAAAGGCCCTAGGGCCCTAGGGCCATTAACATACTAACCACCTATGAACCTATGAACCTATGAACCTACTCAATTATAGGTCTGATGAGTGCTGAGTACAGTGGCATGATGAATTCCCTAGACCTAGATGCCATTCAGTGACATAGAATGATTTTCTTACTACTTTAGATACATGCTTGTTGAAAGCCATGTTACTAACTACCTGAGTCCACAATTCCCAGATTACTGTGTATATTCTTTGTTTTTTTTTTCCCAATGAGATAGTTTCCCCTGGGTGTCCAGCTTCCCAAAAGCACTATTATGTATTTCCTGGCATTGAGATTTAAGCTGTGGCTTTGGTGCCAGTTATATGCCTATGTTAGACTTTCCTGTAAGATGTTAGTAACTTGGGGATGTTCTATGGTTGCTCCTAGCTTGCAATCATCTGTAAACTTGGTAAGTCAGAGGCCCGTGATACTGGCCTTGATTTCAGAAAAATAGATGCCAAAGAGGAGCAGACCCAATACAAAACCACTAGGGGAAGCCACGGGTGACTGCCATCTTGTGGAGGTAGTCTCTCCAATCTTAACTTTCTGGGTCCTGTCTGGGAGCCAGCTGCCTATCCAGTGAGTTACATAGGGGTTTAGGCCAAATTATATGAATATTTTTACAATACCTGAGTAGGTATTGTATTAAATGTGATATCTAGATCAAGGTGACAGTATGCAAGTATATAAGTAGCCTTCATCCATTGCCTTGGTGACCTTCTCTAAGAATTCCACCAAATTCAGTAGGCATGACTTGCCTTTGAAGAAACCAAACTGGGCTGGGACCAGTGTCTGAAGGTTTTCCCTGTTATTGTTAATCATTTCCATGATAATTCTCTTCATAGCTTTCCATATAAGAATAGACAGACTAATGGGTCTGTTGATAGCAGAGTCCTGAGTCCCTTGTACAAAAGAATGGCCATTGCATTCTTCCATTTGAGTGTCCCAAAGCTTTTGTGGAATCTATGGTTGAATAGTGACACAGGGGATCTGACAGGTCATATATCAGGTTATTAAGGAGGCATCCTGGTATACTATCAAGGCCAGCAAAGCTGTATACTTGACCTTAAATAGAGCATATAAGACCTGCTCTCTGCTGATTGTTGGAGGGGGTATGTTAAATGGTATTTCCTGGAGGGCTGGTTTGGGGAGACATGGTGGGTAAAGTTGTAACTGAATTTGTCAGCCAGAAGATTTTCTATATCACCTGGTTCTGTGAATGTGGTTCAACACAGCTAAAGAAAGGAATATGGTTGTCCTTGGCCTGGGCCACTATCTTTACCTCAAACTTTGCTTTGTTGGACTAAATCTGTCCTCTTAGTTGTCTATTCAGTTTGATGAGAGAGCTTTTTTATCTTTTTATGGTGTTGCAATTCCTAGTTTTCACTATGACTTTTTCTTATTTTGCTGTACAACCTGTTTAATTTTGGATTCCACCAGGGTGGTTTGTTTTTTGAGTTACTGTTGGGCTTACTTCTGGTAAGCACAGCAGTCTCTGTGCAGTCATTGGCATGACTGTACAGAGCTTCTGTGAGTAATTCCACATAGGCTGCTGTATTATCTAGGTTTGAAGGGGCTTGAAAATTTTCCAGGTTATCTCTTAATAAAAGAAAGCTTGCCTTGGAGTAGTTTCTGTTACAGAGTTTGCTACTGTTACAGAATTGATTGAGACTGACTGCTTTATGGTCTGACTTACCAAAGAGGACACAACCGTAGTGTTGGTGGGAGGTGAGTGGTGCAGTTATTTCCCGTATTTATGAGTACCAGGTCCAATATGTTTGTACATCTGTTAGGTGTAAGCACTAACTGTTTTAGGGTGTTTGTGTTTACAAAGTCTAGGAATCTCTGCACCTGCAAATTTGGGGTCATGTAGGATTTCCAATTTATAGAGGGATAATTAAAGCCCCAAATGAACATGGTATTTGGTTGAATGGCGAGTGCCTGTAATAAGTATAAATATGAGCTATGGGTTTCATGGGACACAGAGGGTGACCTATAGCTTGTTAGGATATGGTATGGGATTTGGCTGTGGTAGTCTGGATGTGGGAGAACTCTAGTGAGTCATCTTATTTAAATCTAGAGGTATGCCTGTTTTTGATGTAGATTGAGACACCTCCACATATGCTTCTTTTTGATTTGGATTGAGACACCTCCACATTTAGTCTCTGTCTGTGCAGTTGCTAAATTTGTGTAAAGCAGTGACACTTTGCACTGCTGGGGTACTCTTTGTGGCTTTAAACAGTATCTCGGTAACTGTACAGATGTCTGCATTCTCCAAGGTGAGGACAACTTGGAGGGAGTGGAGATTCTTGTTTAGACTCCTGGCATTGAGCAGTAACACTTTTAGATTTCCTTGGGTAGATTTTGCTATGTTGGAAAGTTTGTCAATTTGGCATTGCCTAAAAAAGGCTTTATGTTGTGGATAGCATTTTAGGCATTATTCAAGAGACTAGAGGGGACAGGTGCAGACCATCCTTGACAAAGCAACATGGTTTGTTAACCATGCCTTCCATCTTTGACAAATACTGAATCACCCTAAAATGACACCAAAAATTAAGCCAGTTGTTAAAGTCAGTCATCTTCTGTTCATATAGTGGCATCATCCTTGTTGAAGGTAGAATGCTGCTCAATGCTAAGCTCATACCAGCTTGTGATACATAGTCCTAGAGCTCCATAATGTTTCTTTCTTCATATAGTCTGGAGAGATATGAGTCAGGTCATTTACACCTACATGGACTACGACTGAATCATACTGGTACCTGTGGTGCAAAAACTTGAGTGTATGCATAACTTGGCAGATCCTGGCCCCTCATAGGCAACTGACCATTATTTTCCCTTGGTCAGCATTGTGAGGGGGTATCAGTAGGTCATACAATGGAGTCTCCTAAGACTAGAGTCCTAGGTAGTGTACTGACTTGCCTTATGGGCTTGGTAGTTGAGGCTCCATTCAGTGTGGCTATATGTGCAGTGTTACGTATAGCTTCTGTTGAGTGGGTTCAGGTTTGCTGAGGATATTTTTTGCAGGCAGAATGACTATGAGGCCTTTAGTGTTTGAGAAGATTACATTTAAGTGCCTTAGCATAAGTAGGTACATGTGTGTGGTGCATACTATGTGTGGTGGGTATAGCATGTGGGTTTCTGATGACTAGATTGTTATTATGAGTGTTTGTATGTCAGACATTGTGTATTTAAAATCTTGCACATACAGTATTTGTTTCTTTAAGGATTAAGTGACTGTCAGTGAACATGAGACAATTGTTGCATTGTCTCAAAATACCCATATCCACCAAAATGGCTGCTGGGAAATTGGAAAAGTGCATATCCATGATGTTGGGTCATTTATTTGCTGAGCTTCAATAGTGGGCTGACTAAAGGAGCTTTTGGGGCTTGACACTAGACTGGACTATATATTACTAATCTCAAGGGGCAGTGCTCCTCTCCGTGCAAACTAGCTGCTGTAGACTATATTTATCAAGTTATTGGTGTAGTTTTAGAGGTGGTTTCATACATAAAAGTTGGTTTCTAGGTGTCTGTGTCTATACAAGGCACTACTAAACACTGTTACATGATGGGTAGTGGCACACAAATGTGCCAAATTTATACAGGCACGTAAAACACAGGAAACTGGCTTCTAAGCCTTCTGGCCAGTAAATTGACAACATGTAAAACTTTCTTATGTGTTTCCTAACTCAGATAGACCAGACCACCATCTACTGCCATTAGATAGACTATCCCACTGCTGTAAATATAAAAATACAAAAAAGATTGCTTGAGAGTGTAATGCTACCACAAAACAATTTAAGCAACCTACCTGGACAGGGCAGTTTCAACTATTAGGGACCTTTAAATGATTTAGAGTGGTAAAGCAACAAATAAAAGCAAAAATAACTCAGTAGTACTCTAAAACAGTTAACTGAAGTACAAAATAATAGAATAAATCTTCTATCGGTTAAGGATGGAGCGGTATTAATTCAGGACCTTCTGAGAGTGTGATGAGGGCACAAAGCAGATGGGAGCTCTGGGAAAATGAACTGCATACAACTTGTTGTAAAGGAGGTTTATTCAAGAGCAAAACCTGTTGGTGGGTGGGCACTCCCTATTATGGATATTTGGAAAACAATGTTTGGGAAAAGAACCTAAATTGCTTACACAACAGACAAAAGTAATGTAAGAGAGGAAGAAGGGACATTGAAAGTCAGATTACACAGCCTTTTAAAACCATAACAGGAAAAGGGGAGGTTTGGAGAAAAAAAATCAAGCTGCAAGAAGCAGGCCAGCTAGAGAGGGATCCAATCAAATAAAGCCAATATTAGAGATGAAATCCTATGACTCTAAGCTACAGGTCAATAACCTCAGGTAGGTTAGAATTTCAGAAACTTTATCTTGAGGGCAGACCCAAAAAACAGGGGTACAGAAAGCACTGGAATGCAACTTTAAGCAGGTAAATAAAAAGCAGAATAAAAGACTCTAGTAGCAAAGTTGGAATATAACCAGCTGTAAAAACAATTAAGCAACAATCCTGGAGCAAAATTTTCAGTACTCATTCTATTGCAGTTCTACCACAGTCTAAGGCACTAGACTATGCAGAAATTTATCAGTAACACTTTATGGAAAATTGAAGCAATAAATGACTAAATGAGGTGCAAATCTGGCAGTAGTTCAGAGTTCTGCTGTAACTGAATGAAACTACAAGACTAAGGAGGGCTCAGATAAGGTTCAAATTACAAACAGCTAGCTTTTACAAGTATCTCCAAATATGGAGATAGAAGTGAGGTATAACATATAAACGATGCTAAGATCTTGCAGAAATTCACTATCTTTTCACAACTGCAAATGAAGCTACAAGACCAAGGTCTCAGAACAAACTAGAAAAATGCAAACAGATATCTTTTAGCTAAAACATGAAAAATTGTATGCATCCTTTGTTGACCAAGTTAGTTGCACTGGGGTGGGGGGACCTTCCCTTACGCTTTTCATTAGGTACAATGGGATCTTTTACATCCACCTGAACTACCACTAACTCAAGCAGATGGGACCTCAGTTTAACATCTCATCTGAAGGATGAAACATATAAAGGAGTGCAGCACAACCCATATGGTACACTGCAGTGTCAGGAATCAATCTACCAGGTGTGGGATTAGAATCCACAGCTTCCTGCACCAAAGGTGAGTGTGCTACCTGTTGCACCACTGACACCGAAAAGAGCAGAAAAGTACAAAAAACATATATCATCACACATGGCACTGTAAGTGCAGCTTAAAATATTTAAGCAGAATTGAAAAAAGCTTTCTTTCCTTTTGAAGAAAAGCTTGTTTTTCACACCTCAGGGATCTCTCCTGCTTCACTGGCTAACGATCATATAATATAGAATGTGTACATGTTGGTGATTCACTTTTAAAGAGGTTTAACCAAGAGGCCATGATGGTAACCATTTGAAATGCTGGTACCCACTATAGTGAGCCCAGACATATGGAGACTGAATGGCTGTAAGATCAGACTTACATATACTGAGTCCGAGATGCTATTTCTCTGAAAATTCCCTTTTCTCCAAGGTATGATGATCTCAGAGTTGGTATGTATAAGATTTGGGGGTGTGCGCAGCCATCTATGATACATTCACTTCCATTTACTCACTTAACTGACACTATAGTGCTCACAAAAGACTAAAATAGCCTACTATACTCAGGTATTTTAGCTATCTTTCAGCAAGGTTAAACTACTTTCAGTAGGTCTCAGATCTGTAAGTATTTAATTTTATTTTTAAACCTGTTTGTTATTTTTGAACAACTCATTGTCAATGATAGAAAGATTAACGTGCTATTTTGTACTTTTGTACATCAAAGTAAGGCTCCCACGTACTTTACAATCATATTCCCATTACTGATCTCTTCTACCTTATATCTATCTTGGCAGTTATAAATAATAATGTCCCATTTTACCTCTTATGTTGACATAAATGTTTGGTGCCTGCTGTTTCTTATATTATAATACCACCATCTCGCTCGCTGCAGTATTATCCCACTCAGATTACCCACAGTGCGATATTAAGATTTCACTACAGACAATGAGTGTGTGTGTGTGTGTGTGTGTGTGTGTGTGTGTGTGTGTGTGTGTGTGTGTGTGTGTGCGCACCCTTGTTCATATATGTATATATATATATATATATATATATATATATATATACACGTGTGCATATGTGTGTGTGTGTGTGTGTGTGTGTGTGTGTGTGTGTGTGTGTGAGTGTGTGTTTTTGAGAGAGTGTGCATACCCTTGTTCATATATGTATATATATATATATTTTTTTTTTTTATATACACGTGTGCATGTGTGTGTGTGTGTGTGTGTGTGTGTGTGTGTGTGTGTGTGTGTGTGTGTGTGTGTGTGCATGTGCAGTTATTATGGACATTGACAAAATATGCTAAACTTGCTTTTCTGAGTCAGAACATATGTGTTTTGATTTAGCACAACTATGTGTATATCATGAAGCACTTTTAATACTCTGCATTGTCAGTCACTGAAGCTCAAGCCCATTTACAGAAAAGGAGAAAAGAGAATGAAATTTCACAGAAAAAAATGCACGCTAAAAAACACAGAAACATCAACACCAATATAAATAAAAACAATGGGTATAAAATGAATTTAACCACAATTAGAAAAGAAAGAGTTAAATTATATAAAAATAAATTACAATGTGAACCACAACAGCCAATACAGAAAACTGATTAGAAACTAAAAATCTATACTAAACATCATTAAGGTAACTAACATATAACTAAGGTGTAATTCTAACAGGTCTTAATGCTCACAAGACTATAACAGCAATATCAGAGAACTACCCATATGAAAGAACATTCAAAAACCTACAGAACTTGTGGGAAACTATGATCAACAGACAATTTATGCAATTGCTGCTTTCCATTGAAACTGGGGAAATAAATAAAAAACAACTAAAAATACAGGAAAATGGTTACATGAAATCAGTGAGGATATCAGCTTTTAAAGGTCATGAAATACAGGAATGAGGATCTCTTTTTTTTTCCATAGGTTCATACATTGTTACTAGACTAATGACCACTAGGTCCCTTACAAGCCTACCTCACACCCCAAATCATTTGGGTCCTGAGTATCATGGGTGCCTATATGAGGAGGTATATTAGTAAGGACGTAGCTAAGGATTTGTTGTGGGTACTAAGATAATACTTTTCTTATTGATGGCTTTTGTCCATAAGGGACATGGAGGCCAGGGCTGGGGCACATTTACAATTTCCCATCCAGTTGTCAAGATTTTGTTTGAATATAGTCAGGTATAAACTATATTTCTCATAGATGGAAAGCCTATTCCATAGTGCAGGGATCCTTTGGGACACTTATCTCTCTCTCTCCAGCACATTCTGTTTATGTCACAAGCAACTTCAGATGCCTGGATCTAATGTTTATGATGCTGTTTGTCTTGAACATGTGCAGCAGATCCAACAGGGCTGGATCTGAAGAAACCCTGTAAGCCAGGCAAAGATCCACTCTCAGCAGTCTGTAGGAGACTGAAGACAGAGACAGAGCCTTAGGTGATCAGTGAATTCTCCTAGTGAGAAACTTTTAAGAGCATTCCAACAGTTTTAAGTGCCTGGTTAGGTACATGTCAAAAGGGGCATTGTACTCAATGATAGGTCTTATAAAGGTTGAGTAGAGTGGCATTGTAATTTCCTTGTACCTAGATGCCATACCCTTACCTATAAGATGGGTGACATAGAATGATGTTTTTACTGTCTTAGTTACTTGTTGGCAAAAGACCAAAATGCTATCTACATATGTTCCCAGATTCTTTACTACTGTGTCGACTCTTTTTATTGAAGGAATAATTAACTCAGGTTGACATTTTCACAAAAGGCATTATAATGTATTTTTTGGCATTGAGTTTTAGGCTATGGCTTTGGCACCAGTCATTTGTCTGTGTTAAACATACTTGCAAGATGTTGGTGTCTTGGGGGAAATCTATAATAGCTCCCAGTTTACAGTCATCTGCGATCTTCATGAGTCAGAAGCCTTGAACGTTAGCCTTGACTTCCTTGAGAAGATGCCAAACAGGAGTGAACCTAGCAAAGAGCCCTGGGTAAGCTGATGGTCACCAGTCTCTTCGTGGAGGTGGTCTCACTGATCCTGACTTCTTGGGTACTGCCTATGAGTCAGCCAGAAATCCAGTGAGTTATACAAGGATTTACACCTACCTTAGTGAGCTTGTATCGAATGCCTTAGCCAGGTCAAGTTATTCAGTATACATGGTTTTACCCTTGTCCATTGCCTTTGTGACCTTCCCAAAGAAGTCTAACAGGTTAAGTAGGCATGACCTTCCCTTAAAAAAGCCAAATTGGGATTGTTCCAGTGTCTGTAGATTGTCAATGTCCTTCTTTATCATTTCCATGATTATAGGTTCATAGGTTGGTACTAGGCTATCAGCCCTAGGGCCTATGCAAGCCTAGCCATAACAATTACCTGGATATTTCTTCCCACAATATTTACTTCTCTGGGCCCCTGTCTAGCAGGGCGACTGATATGATCCCCGGGGTTAATTTCCTATCTCCCATCCAATCATCAAGGTTCCTTTTGAAGAGGGCCAATGAGGCGCTCTGCTTGACATGTATGGGCAGTCTATTCCAGAGTATGGGGAGTCTCTGGGTCAGGAACCTATGATAACTTGTTCCATTGCTTTACATATTAGGCTTTTTAGACTGATAGGTCTGTAGTTCCCTTCTATAACTTGTGGTTTGCCATTTACTGTGAAATTTATTCCCTGTTTCTACACTACAATATATTTCACACAGCAGAACTCTCCCCATCATAGCTCTCAGCTGTAACATATTTTCCCAGAATGTCCAGATTTTTGCTTCATATTTTTGGTCTGTTTTTCATAAAATTGTGGTTTTCTGGAAAATTAGTGGCAAATCATTAAAGACTGAAGTTGTAAAATAATGACAGACATTTGAGTTTCAGACTTCATACATGAGAAAATTCTAAGTTTGTAAGGCAATGTTTAAAAATTGTCCCTTCTTTTGGGCATTTGTCCCACTTTTATTTATGATTTTCCCCAGATATCTTGCTCTATGAGGTTGAGGGGTATACTCCAATGTATATCTGTCTATTTATGGGCAAAAAAACAGTAAATAGCCACCTCAAATGGTACAGGTCTCTCTCTCTCTCTCTTTTACAAGTATCTCCAAATATGGAGATAGAAGTGAGGTATAACATATAAACGATGCTAAGATCTTGCAGAAATTCACTATCTTTTCACAACTGCAAATGAAGCTACAAGACCAAGGTCTCAGAACAAACTAGAAAAATGCAAACAGATATCTTTTAGCTAAAACATGAAAAATTGTATGCATCCTTTGTTGACCAAGTTAGTTGCACTGGGGTGGGGGGACCTTCCCTTACGCTTTTCATTAGGTACAATGGGATCTTTTACATCCACCTGAACTACCACTAACTCAAGCAGATGGGACCTCAGTTTAACATCTCATCTGAAGGATGAAACATATAAAGGAGTGCAGCACAACCCATATGGTACACTGCAGTGTCAGGAATCAATCTACCAGGTGTGGGATTAGAATCCACAGCTTCCTGCACCAAAGGTGAGTGTGCTACCTGTTGCACCACTGACACCGAAAAGAGCAGAAAAGTACAAAAAACATATATCATCACACATGGCACTGTAAGTGCAGCTTAAAATATTTAAGCAGAATTGAAAAAAGCTTTCTTTCCTTTTTGAAGAAAAGCTTGTTTTTCACACCTCAGGGATCTCTCCTGCTTCACTGGCTAACGATCATATAATATAGAATGTGTACATGTTGGTGATTCACTTTTAAAGAGGTTTAACCAAGAGGCCATGATGGTAACCATTTGAAATGCTGGTACCCACTATAGTGAGCCCAGACATATGGAGACTGAATGGCTGTAAGATCAGACTTACATATACTGAGTCCGAGATGCTATTTCTCTGAAAATTCCCTTTTCTCCAAGGTATGATGATCTCAGAGTTGGTATGTATAAGATTTGGGGGTGTGCGCAGCCATCTATGATACATTCACTTCCATTTACTCACTTAACTGACACTATAGTGCTCACAAAAGACTAAAATAGCCTACTATACTCAGGTATTTTAGCTATCTTTCAGCAAGGTTAAACTACTTTCAGTAGGTCTCAGATCTGTAAGTATTTAATTTTATTTTTAAACCTGTTTGTTATTTTTGAACAACTCATTGTCAATGATAAAAAGATTAACGTGCTATTTTGTACTTTTGTACATCAAAGTAAGGCTCCCACGTACTTTACAATCACATTCCCATTACTGATCTCTTCTACCTTATATCTATCTTGGCAGTTATAAATAATAATGTCCCATTTTACCTCTTATGTTGACATAACTTGTAAAATGTTTGGTGCCTGCTGTTCCTTATATTATAATACCACCATCTCGCTCGCTGCAGTATTATCCCACTCAGATTACCCACAGTGCGATATTAAGATTTCAGTACAGTCAACGAGTGTGTGTGAGTGTGTGTGTGTGTGTGTGTGTGTGTGTGTGTGTGTGTGTGTGTGTGTGTGTGTGTGTGTGCGCACCCTTGTTCATATATGTATATATATATATATAGATATATATATATACACGTGTGCATATGTGTGTGTGTGTGTGTGTGTGTGTGTGTGTGTGTGTGTGTGTGTGTGTGAGTGTGTGTTTTTGAGAGTGTGTGCACACCCTTGTTCATATATGTATATATATATATATATATATATATATATATATATATATATATATCTATATATATATATATATATATATATATATATATTTATATACACGTGTGCATGTGTGTGTGTGTGTGTGTGTGTGTGTGTGTGTGTGTGTGTCTGTGTGTGTGTGCCTGTGCAGTTATTATGGACATTGACAAAATATGCTAAACTTGCTTTTCTGAGTCAGAACATATGTGTTTTGATTTAGCACAACTATGTGTATATCATGAAGCACTTTTAATACTCTGCATTGTCAGTCACTGAAGCTCAAGCCCATTTACAGAAAAGGAGAAAAGAGAATGAAATTTCACAGAAAAAAATGCACGCTAAAAAACACAGAAACATCAACACCAATATAAATAAAAACAATGGGTATAAAATGAATTTAACCACAATTAGAAAAGAAAGAGTTAAATTATATAAAAATAAATTACAATGTGAACCACAACAGCCAATACAGAAAACTGATTAGAAACTAAAAATCTATACTAAACATCATTAAGGTAACTAACATATAACTAAGGTGTAATTCTAACAGGTCTTAATGCTCACAAGACTATAACAGCAATATCAGAGAACTACCCATATGAAAGAACATTCAAAAACCTACAGAACTTGTGGGAAACTATGATCAACAGACAATTTATGCAATTGCTGCTTTCCATTGAAACTGGGGAAATAAATAAAAAACAACTAAAAATACAGGAAAATGGTTACATGAAATCAGTGAGGATATCAGCTTTTACAGGTCATGAAATACAGGAATGAGGATCTCTTTTTTTTCCATAGGTTCATACATTGTTACTAGACTAATGACCACTAGGTCCCTTACAAGCCTACCTCACACCCCAAATCATTTGGGTCCTGAGTATCATGGGTGCCTATATGAGGAGGTATATTAGTAAGGACGTAGCTAAGGATTTGTTGTGGGTACTAAGATAATACTTTTCTTATTGATGGCTTTTGTCCATAAGGGACATGGAGGCCAGGGCTGGGGCACATTTACAATTTCCCATCCAGTTGTCAAGATTTTGTTTGAATATAGTCAGGTATAAACTATATTTCTCATAGATGGAAAGCCTATTCCATAGTGCAGGGATCCTTTGGGACACTTATCTCTCTCTCTCCAGCACATTCTGTTTATGTCACAAGCAACTTCAGATGCCTGGATCTAATGTTTATGATGCTGTTTGTCTTGAACATGTGCAGCAGATCCAACAGGGCTGGATCTGAAGAAACCCTGTAAGCCAGGCAAAGATCCGCTCTCAGCAGTCTGTAGGAGACTGAAGACAGAGACAGAGCCTTAGGTGATCAGTGAATTCTCCTAGTGAGAAACTTTTGAGAGCATTCCAACAGTTTTAAGTGCCTGGTTAGGTACATGTCAAAAGGGGCATTGTACTCAATGATAGGTCTTATAAAGGTTGAGTAGAGTGGCATTGTAATTTCCTTGGACCTAGATGCCATACCCTTACCTATAAGATGGGTGACATAGAATGATGTTTTTACTGTCTTAGTTACTTGTTGGCAAAAGACCAAAATGCTATCTACATATGTTCCCAGATTCTTTACTACTGTGTCGACTCTTTTTATTGAAGGAATAATTAACTCAGGTTGACATTTTCACAAAAGGCATTATAATGTATTTTTTGGTATTGAGTTTTAGGCTATGGCTTTGGCACCAGTCATTTGTCTGTGTTAAACATACTTGCAAGATGTTGGTGTCTTGGGGGAAATCTATAATAGCTCCCAGTTTACAGTCATCTGCGATCTTCATGAGTCAGAAGCCTTGAACGTTAGCCTTGACTTCCTTGAGAAGATGCCAAACAGGAGTGAACCTAGCAAAGAGCCCTGGGTAAGCTGATGGTCACCAGTCTCTTCGTGGAGGTGGTCTCACTGATCCTGACTTCTTGGGTACTGTCTATGAGTCAGCCAGAAATCCAGTGAGTTATACAAGGATTTACACCTACCTTAGTGAGCTTGTATCGAATGCCTTAGCCAGGTCAAGTTATTCAGTATACATGGTTTTACCCTTGTCCATTGCCTTTGTGACCTTCCCAAAGAAGTCTAACAGGTTAAGTAGGCATGACCTTCCCTTAAAAAGGCCAAATTGGGATTGTTCCAGTGTCTGTAGATTGTCAATGTCCTTGTTTATCATTTCCATGATTATAGGTTCATAGGTTGGTACTAGGCTATCAGCCCTAGGGCCTATGCAAGCCTAGCCATAACAATTACCTGGATATTTCTTCCCACAATATTTACTTCTCTGGGCCCCTGTCTAGCAGGGCGACTGATATGATCCCCGGGGTTAATTTCCTATCTCCCATCCAATCATCAAGGTTCCTTTTGAAGAGGGCCAATGAGGCGCTCTGCTTGACATGTATGGGCAGTCTATTCCAGAGTATGGGGAGTCTCTGGGTCAGGAACCTATGATAACTTGTTCCATTGCTTTACATATTAGGCTTTTTAGACTGATAGGTCTGTAGTTCCCTTCTATCACTTGTGGTTTGCCATTTACTGTGAAATTTATTCCCTGTTTCTACACTACAATATATTTCACACAGCAGAACTCTCCCCATCATAGCTCTCAGCTGTACAGATTTTCCCAGAATGTCCAGATTTTTGCTTCATATTTTTGGTCTGTTTTTCATAAAGTTGTGGTTTTCTGGAAAATTAGTGGCAAATCATTAAAGACTGAAGTTGTAAAATAATGACAGACATTTGAGTTTCAGACTTCATACATGAGAAAATTCTAAGTTTGTAAGGCAATGTTTAAAAATTGTCCCTTCTTTTGGGCATTTGTCCCACTTTTATTTATGATTTTCCCCAGATATCTTGCTCTATGAGGTTGAGGGGTATAGTCCAATGTATATTTGTCTATTTATGGGCAAAAAAACAGTAAATAGCCACCTCAAATGGTACAGGTCTCTCTCTCTCTCTGTCTCTCTCTCTCTCTATATATATATATATATATATATATATATATATATATATATACAGATAGATAGATAGCTGTATAGAGGGAGAGCAAGAGAGAAAGAGAAAGAGATAGAGAGAAATGACAGAGCTAGATTAGGGTCTACTTTGATGTTTTGAAGCTAGAATTATTGACAGTTGATGCACTTATTACATATTCCTGCCAAATCATCAGACTGCTACCTATTAAGTATAGACACACTCAAACATTTTTTCAGTAATAATGCAGCTCCCTGCACACCTTAATATGGGGCCTTTGCCACCACACTCCTGATATTTATATGTAGTACTTCAGAGGTCACAAAAACTTGAAGAAAAGGGAAGGGGAAAAGGAAATTTATTTCCATTTCTCTGAGTTTGTAGAGATCAGGGACATGGAGGCAGATCCCTACATCAGGAAATAAAGGAACACGACCCTTTTGAAAAAAAACTCATGCACTTTCACATTACAGCTGGTTATAAACATTATTTTTACATTAATCTTTACTGATCTTATTCATACATTTCTACAGTATAAGTTCACACTTCAAGAAACAGCGTATGCTCCAATTTTCAATCTTTCAATCTTTCAAAATGAAAGTTAACTGTAATTTCAGCTTATTTCCAGATTAGCATGTTGTGTCATGCATAGTAAATGAATTAGTGCTAATAGTAAGTATAGGCCAGACTCTGAGGTAATCATGATGCTACCAGTTAGCTACCCTAAAGCTCTTACAAAGGGTACCCAATTATACTATGTAAAATTAATACTAATACAAATGGTAGGGTGTGACCAAAACAGCAAGGCTTTCAAGAATGGCCACAGTGTCACCACTAAAACAAGTATAAGTACACTCAAGATGTTAAAAGTATTCTCTAAAAGAGAAGCCACACTGAAAGGTATTAACATATTAAATGATAAATATTAAAACAGAAAACAGGAGAATTTCAACCACAGAGATATAAAAGTAATTCAGTTGGATAGTTTCTCACAGATGCAGAAAACAATACTAAACTATTCTCACTAAATGTCCGCTGTCTAACTAAAGAATTCCTGTTCCCTGACTTCTTACTAAAGCAAGGCAAGCTGATGTGGGCTGAGTGTCTTATCACAGCAAAAGCCAGATGATGTCTCTCTTTGCCTATGTGGATGTGTGAGACATGTATCCAGTCAGAAATCTTTCCTGTCAGAATGTAAAGTGCTGCTGCAAGGGTCCCAAAGAAACTAGATGCTGGTTAGATAATGACATCACCTCCGGTCACCTGACTCTGGTACAATACACACACAAAGCTTTCCTAAAATCTGTTGCAGTATCTGAAATTTATAACACAATTTCAAACTTTCCACCCTTCCAGGGTTCTCTGATAAACAAACACATTTAATCAGTTCCAACAATACAACCTAATGTACATGCAGAGATTCTTTCTATCCAGCAGGACCTACTATTGATGCATTTTTAACATAAATAACTACAAATATATTTTTAACTCAAACATCTCTACAAGTCAGTGTGATAGTCAAATAATATAACATTATTTACAAAACTCCAGCAAGCTATGCTGGGCATATGTACACATACTGCCCTTCTCTCCCTAGCACAGATGGCATGACCTTATAACATCAATCCCCTGTTATAGTAAACTAAGGAAATATGTTTTGTCCTAAAATCTCTGGAAATTGGACATCCATTTTTCAGCTTTTTTTTTCCATAGGAATCAACTGCCCAAAGAATGACTGTGTTACATAGAGTTACAGGTGATAACCCTAATAGGTGTTTGTATTGTGTTTTTCACTTAAAAACATAGTCTTTTTTTCCATTACACATTAACATTTTGTGCTGTTTATTAATAATCAGTGTTATTAATTGTTCCAGCAAATAACTCGTACTGATCAAGCCAGTTATGCTAATCTGTGCTTCTGTGCCATTATAATTCTGACGTCAGTCAGTTTTTGATAAAATACTGTTGCCTATATTCACAATAATCGTCACTGCCCTTTTTCTTGAGTAGTCCTGCATTGCGAGTCAGTGTTCTGTCAGACAATCTGTCATTTAAATAGTGCCTCCCTTTATGGCTAGTGTTTAGTGTAATACTCTATCAATCATTTTCTTTTTATTTTCCCATTTTAATTCCACGTAAAGAATAATCACTTGACAACAGTTACACCGTACTAAACACTTTGCGGTTGCTGAGAAGAGCACTCATGGCTGACATCAAAGGCTGAAGCAATACTGATTTTATTTACTCTAATCGCACCCTGACTTAGGACTGGAGTCAATTACCATCACAGTATTAGGAGAAATTAAAGCGTCGAACATTTGATTTGTATTTCGTATGCATTCATTTCTGTTAACTGTACAGTCTTAGGTTTTCTCATTTCACTTTTTGTAGAATGTGGTGAGATTTTAATTTTAGTAAATAGCGGTAATATATATATATATATATATATATATATATATATATATATATATATATGTATGTAAATTACCTCCAGAGCAATTTTTACTTGTGTGTGTGTGTGTGTGTATGTGCGTGTGTGTGTGTGTGTGAGAGAGAGAGAGACAGACAGACAGACATTCCTGTCAAATTTAAATTAAGGGACTGCAGCAAAATGGCAGTGTAAACACATCTCCATTTTTTTCTTACATACCAAATTATGCTTTGGTCAACAACTTTGAGATAAGCATGCCTAGGTCTCTACAATAATGCCTTCCTCAGAGGCTTGGGGATAACATTTCTACCCCTTTCAAATAATATGCATGGGACTGCTTCAAACAATTTTATATATAAGCTATGACAAAGCTGAAGAAGCAGTATGACAGCAGAACACCAATGTAATGCCCATGATTCATTAAAGAAAATGTAAAGCATTGGTAGCGCCCTGAGATGATGAAGTGAACAGTGGTAAAGCCAGATGTTATACCTTAGCTGATGTGAGACATCTCTTGTCTGAAATGGCCATTCAGCTCATGAGTATTACAGTTTAGCATTATTTATGTTACAGTTATCTGACATTAAATTACAGGAAATTCTGATACACTTTTCTGCAACAATCATACAGTCTTTACTTGCTATTGCTTTGTATAAGGCTAACTACTAACCTTTCAGTTAATTATAGTGTTACATCTGCATATTACAGCTATGTCAGTCAGCTCTGGGGCACAGAGGGATACATCTCCGAAAGTAACCCTGGCAACTGGGGTTCAAATTGCAGTATGGACAATGCGGGGGGCAATGATGGGGGAAGGAGAATGATGAGGCAATAACTACTTGCCTCTTATATGAGGGATGGTAAAAGGAGGTGTTGGGGCTGAGGTCCTGGGACATGAACACCAGTGGCAATGCTGGAACCATGGCTAGAAGCAGCTGTCACGTATGCTGTAGGTGGGCAAATGAGGGGCAAATCACCATGTTTGTGAGGTGGTTCCCTTGTGATGCCATTAAAATCCTACCTCAAGACATAACTGAGCACATCTGAGGAGCAATGCTCTGAAATGAAAAATCCACACTATAAGCTACAATATAGGTTCACAGAGTCACACTAAGCTTACAGGTAAAGGACCACAAGAAGCCTATCTGAAATTCCCCTTGATATTGAGAATATTTAGTTATTGCTGGTAAAAAGATTATTTCCATATACCCCAGGCATGAATTTGCAATCTGACATATAATTGTCATGTCTAGTTTTGGAGATAGATAGGATGTTACTTTGTTTGACATGCACAGAGTTTTTTTTCAGAATCAAGGAATGTGCTGGGTTTTGAGTTTGTCGTGTGAGCAGGTGTTTCTGATCTTATGCTGGAGATTCAGGCCTTTGGCATGAGTATAACACAGACTGTTGGATCTACAAAGTGAAGAGGGTAACATACGGTAGCGAACTTCAGTGCTCAAAAGGTTAAACAGAGACCACCCTTCCAGGAGTCTATGCAAAGCAGAATACAGAGATCTTGCTTTCAATCTTTCAGGATAGCTAGATTGCAGAGTCTAGAAAACTTCTTGGCCAGGAACCGTTATTTCTTTTTCAAGTTGATGAAAGTGCTTTGTGAGATACATCCAAAAGGCATTCTATTCAAGGATAGGGCTAATAAGGGGAGAGTACAGAGGGATCAAGACTGCATGAAACCTAAGGGAGATACCACTATGGATCCGCTGTGCAAGTTGGACTTCCTTACCACAACTGAGTCATGGTGATCAAGCAAAAGATTATTATCAACACAGGTACCCAAGTCTAGGATAATTGCATCAGTTTTGAAAGGGGTCCTGTGCTAAGAAGAGGGGGTGATGTATTTTTCAAAGATAACTATACTGCATTCCTTTGCCATTTAGGCTGAGTCTATGACTGACACATTAAGCATTGATCTGATGGAGGCCCTGCTGGGTATATGAGTGCCTAAAGGGAATTTAACAGCTGCACCCAGTTTGCACCACCATTAGAAATCTTAGTTATCCAGTTATCCACAGTTCCTTGACATCTGCTCTCACTTCTGAGAAGTAGATGCTGAACAGCAGGGGGACCAGCCCACAGCCCTGGGAAATCCCATTAGTGACATTAGTCTGGATAGAGGTTGTATCCCCTACATTAGTACTGTGGGTTCTGTCATTCTGGCAGTTAACACAGAGAACTAAGGCACTGAGCTGTTAACAAGCTACTTCTTGTAGTGCAGGGTTTGATTCCCTCAACTTTCATCTTCCTACTATGTGTCCTTGAGTAAGTCACTTAACTTGATAGTGCTTTAGGGTGATATGGGATGTGGGTTAGGCTAACTAATAGTTTCTTGGACTGTGTGACTAGTAATCACCTATGGATCTAAGTGCCTTCTGGCTATTTACAAGAATACATATGCATTTAGGTTAAGTTTGGAGAGATTATCTAGGCCTGTGGGATGGCAGTAAAGGCTTTGGTGAAGTAAAGACAGCTTGTGTGGGGTGTCACATCCTCATCCAGGACTTTAGTGACTGTTTCAAAGAAACCAACTAGGATTAGAAGGCATGCCCTACCTTTTACAAGTCCATCTTGGTTTGGGTCTAGGATTTGTCAGGTCACATATGTCATTATTATCATTTTTTGAATTATGTGTTCCATAACCTTACATACAATAAATGTGAAGCTTATACATCTATAGTTTCTTGGGTCTGATCTGTGACTATCTTTGTATGGTACAACTATGGACACATTTCCAGGACATAATCCATGGCAAAACCTAAACTGAAGAAGTTTAAAAGGTGTTTGGCTCTGTGGCAAGGATACTATCAGGTCCTATGGAACTAATATTTTTGGTTTTGGATATTGTGAGCTTAAACTTATCTGAGCTGATTCTGAGAAGGATGGGATGGTTGGCAGTGACTAGCACATCTGGCTGGACTGGGTGTGTAAAATTAGCAATGATTTTGCACACAAGGATATTGCCAGTGACTTCAGGATCCAAGTGACAGACATCATGAAAAAATAAATTAAGTACTGAAAGGGGCATTATTCCTAAGTTTCCTAATGTAACTGAAGAAGGCCTTGCAGTTAGGTAGCGACTCTGCAATGTATGCCTGACCTTATACTCTTTGAAGGCATGTTTGGCAATTTAATGTTTCAGCTTTAAGTCCCTTTTGCACTGGAAATGAGGTGACCTGTTATGGTTAGATTAATATTGCTTCTTTTTCTTGCAAATCTAGATTATATAGGGATTCCACATACAGGCTTATTTCTGAAAGTACCGTTACTGTAGATGGAAACAGACTCCGTGATGCAACTGCCTACAAAGTAATAAAATTCTGAGGAGTATGCAGCAGGATTAAGTAGGTGGTAGATTATTTGGAGAATTGCATCTTATAATTGTCAAGATAGTCTATAATTGGAAGATATTTGTTTTTGAGAAATTGCAAAATGTTGGCTTTTTGTGGTGGTTCAAAGTGTGTTTAACAGAGAAGGTTACTGCTAGATAGTCAGATATTTCTATGGATGTAGTGCTTTAGGGGTAGTGCAGGAAAACGAAAAGTTGGTAAGGCCAAGTTCAAGAAGATAGTCACCCCTGGTGGAGACAAGAACAATTTAATCATGGGACTTAGCACTAATAACATAGATTAATCTTTGAATATAGTTGTTGCTAGTTGTATAGTTATGCTAGTTTATAGCGGGGTAGTTAAAGTCACCCCTAGTAAGCATATTTTGTTTGAGTAATACCTTTTTGATTTGGCTTAGATAATCAGCATGCTTAGAGGGTGGCATAGAAGGGGACCTATAGCTGACGAGGATATTGTTTTTTTTTTATTTTGAGAGTTATACGGATCTCCACTAGTTCCACTGGGGTATCATGCATGAATTATTGCAAATTATAGGATTTTTAAGGAAAGTATGTATACTACCACAACTCCTTGTGGACCTGAATGCATGGTAAGAGCTAAATCCAAGTAAGGATGGGGGTAGTATCTTTGCACTGGAGCCAAGTTTCTATAACTACATAATTATGCATATCTTCAAAGTAGAGGAAGATGTCAAACTCAGAACATCTGTTGTTCAAACCTCTAGTACTGAGTAGTGATACCTTGATGTTGTTGTTGTTGTTGTCTTTCGGCTTTTCCCAGTTAGGGGTCGCCACAGCGGAACTCCGGTCCGCTAATGATTGGCAGTAGATTTTCACGGTGACGAGTTGCCAGCTTGATGCCCAACCTTCAATGAAGGCACGCCCATTCACGCATATCTTTCGGAATGCCAATCGACCCACGGGGAGGACATGCAGACTCCACACAGAAGGCACTCCCAGCACACTATCTGAGAATCGAACAGGAGAACCTCTTGCTGTGAGGCAACAACACTACCACTGCACCACCGTGGCTATAATTGGCTAAAACATGAGTAATATTTGAAAATAAAATAAATAGAATTAGGAAAAAAATCAACATAAAATGCAAACAATGCATCCAGTAAGTAATAACCTAGAAAAGGAAAGTAACATGAAAGGGGAAGCAGAGTATGGCATGCCAGGTGAGTTATAGGCTAGCGAGCAATATTAATAAGCTTTAACAGAGGTACATAGCACTGTAAGAAGTAAGCACATCTTTAGCCCTGAAAACACACAGGTCTAAGACCCTCTGTGGACTAGTGTGTGCAGACAAGCTGACATGACCTTTGCAAGGATACAGGATGTAGACAGCCTAGAGGAGGTAAATAAAACTGGTGCACAAACTTCACTAAATGCTATGTAAAACCAGTCTGTAAGAGTTTATTATGATCAGTCTTTTGAAGAAAAGACAGACAAAAGATGACAGCAATTTTTGATATTGTCCAAATCAGAATTTGCTAAGTGGATATATCCATGACTTGAACTTTGGCTAAGAAGGTACTCTGGTGTCAGCAAAGGTTCTGGCCTGTAAGTAAAATCTATGAGATAGGAGGTGCAGCCTATCCCTAGCCAAGCAGGATGATCCATTAATCACCTTACCAAAGGCAGACACATGCTGCATACCCCAGGAATGCCATCACTTACGTAGCCAGTTATTAAAGGTGATTATTTTTAACTTTGTATTGAAGCATGAAGAATACCACTCAACATCGGCGACTTTCCATGCTTGGAGGCACGCGACTACAGCTCATTAGTGTCTCTCTGCATCTTCTCCATTGTGGAGCACCAAAGGTCTTTAACTTCTTTGTGGGTAACCACAAAATCATACTCACATTTAGGAAACTAGCAGGTTCTGAGGAGGCATTTGTAATGTCTCTAATCTTAACACCAGAGAGGCAACTCACTGTATCCCTTTCCATGTCCAGTCCAGTAAGTCCAGCACTGGTGTGCCTCACTCTGAAATCACTGACAACATGGAACCTGTGATTCTGCAAGCCTATCAGACCTTAGGTAACCAGTCTTTCAGGTCTGCTTATATGTAACTGGGGTATATGCATGAGTAGGTGTGGACAGGGGTACGTGTAAGTCCTGGGGTGGTGGACATCTGTAACATGGAGCATGGTAAACTGAGACAGTGATGTTATAACAACTTTGGCATATGTTAATAGGCTGTTATACTATTATTTACTGACACAAAGTGTTGTTGAGGGACAAGTCACCAAACTAATTATTTATATCTATAGCACATGCAATCAGAGTGGTCTAGAAATAAAGAGTTGTCAGTAAACATGAGCTGGTTGCTACAAGATTTATGTATAAGCCACTAGTCCAAGATGATAGGATCAGTGCTGTATTTTTAGACTTTTTTTTTGGCAGAATTAAGCAAGTGTTGCAAATAAAGAGAAACAATAGAGATCTGCCTATTGGTCACTACTACTACTGGCTCTGATTTTACTGCAGCTAAATGCAGCTGAGAATCAATGTCCCTCTGTTCCTTCTCTTACCAGCAGGAAAACAGAAGAAATCCTACACTGTTTCCTGAAAAGCCAGTCATAACCTTTACAGCAATTAGTAGTCTCATCCTAGATGTTGCAGGAGGACATAGTCTTATTGTAGTTTTCTTTTGGAAGATGCAGTAAGTGCAGTGCACATCAGCTGAACACAATGATTCAAAATTTAAGGTGAAAATGTTCCCACTGAACCTGGTAACCATGCCAGTCAGGGAAGTCTCACACACACACACACACACACACACGCACACACACACACACACACACACACACACACACACACACACCACACCCATGCACACACACACACACACACACACACGCACACGCACATGCACGCACACAGATGCACACACACACGCGCACACACACACACACACACACACACACACACACGCATGTGCTTGCACACACATGCACAAACACACAGACGCGCGCACACACATACACACACACACACACACACGCACACGCACACTCACAGGCATGCACACACACACACACACACACACACACACACACACACACACACACACACACACACACACACACACACACATGCACACACAAACACTACTCAATCAGAGAGTACATTCCTTCTCTAACTCCTTCTCTTACCAAAACAAAAAGAGTAGACTGCTTCTAAACTGGATTTTCAGAAGCAGTTTGCAGGCTCTCCAGCAAATGGCAGTCTCTAGAAAATCTAGGAATGAATATCCATCTACTCCTTCTTGTCAGGACCTAAACAGCAGCGCTAATCCCAAGCAGATTCCAGGGAAGAGATTCACATGCACTCCAGTAATCAGTGGTCTAGTCACATGTTGCAAATGTTAAAAGTAGGATGTTAAAGGAAGTTACTACTGTAGGTATTGCAATGCGCACCTAGTGGATGGTGAGATATGAAAGGAAGGGTCACTGAAGTTTTACCAGTCTGAGGGGAGGTATTTCTTGTATCACCTTGTAGTGCTCAGCAGTATAAGCAGATTAAATAAGACTGAAAAGAGTTTCTAAACTCAAATTTATATAAAGTGCTGGCACATTAAGAGGCACTGGGTTTAAAACCACAACATGGATAGGGGAGTGGGGTGGAAAACTCCAAAACAGCTACCAATTAGCTTTATCTTGCAACTCATACATATTAAGTTGGCATGTTCTGCTTCACTGAAATAAAAATGCTACTTCTCAACTCATTCCACAATTCAGATAGAGTTATTTCTTTTGTTGTCAAACAAAGGCAACAACATATATTTGCTAACTGGCCTTAATCAAGAGCATTTTTAAAATTCCAAAGAAAAAAAAAAGTAAATGCAAAACACTAAATTTAAATTAAAACATACTGCAATAAGACTAAAATAAAAGAAAAAATGCCAGCATGCAAACTTTAAATCAATAAATCCAAGATGGTCAAAGAACAGCTTTACCTGACCACTCACAAAGATTAAAACTTAGGCCAAATTTTAAAGGTTTCCTTGAGGTGTACACCTCATCATAACCTTTCAAATTCAAAGACAACTTTTGCATGAAGACATACAACACTTAGGTTAGGCTGCCTCAACAGCCATGCTACATGCTTATGAGGCGGCCTGTGGGAGGGGCATATGCTAATTAGTTATGTGCTCTCCCCTTCTGAAACTGCCTCTGTGAAGGTATCTATGCACAAAGTGATTTGCAGAATCACACAACTGCTCCTTCCATGTTGTGGTACTGAACATGACCAAAAGGCCATGTTAAGCCATCATAGTTAGGGTTACCACCTGTCCCACTTTGCGAGGGACAGTCCCTCTTTGGGCAGTTGTGTCCTGCAAAAAAAATTGTAAAAATGGCAAATGTCCTGAGATTTTAGGACAAAATTATTTCCTATATTTTATGTAGTAGTTCCATAAAACAGTTATTCTGTATCTGAAACACCTAAATGATATAAGAAACAGAATAAGCAACTAAAATGCTACAAGAATAAGCTTTTATTTAGGCAAAAAAGTGAAATTCTGTCTTTTGTACTGGCCATGGGTATGCTTCATCCTGCAAAATCTGACGTTTGCACCAAAAATGTCCCACTTTGGGCATTTGAAAAGGTGGCAACCCCAATCATAGTAGACATACTTACTGAGGTGTGTAGTGGAAAGGTGGGGGATGGGACCACTAGCCACCAAGGATAACTTTCATGTAAGAAATGAGAGGAAGCACTAGTCAGCAGGGATAATTTTATCATGTGGTTCAAGGGAATCACTAGCCACCAGGGATGGCCCATAAAGTGTATGTGGCTTAATGACTCTTAAATTCTATGGGGATCATGGAGAATGACTGGCTACCAAGGATAACCTATAAAGTTCATGTGCCTTAATGACATGTGGAGCGGGGGGGACAGACAACAGGGATACTCAATATGGCATGCATTAAAGGCACATTTTAAAACAAAAGGTGTGGGAACTAATAAACACCAGAAAAAAAAAAACATGCCTTAGAAAGCACTAAACAAACCCTGTAACCTCCACCCTCCCACAAAGGATTTAGTCCACTGTACCACCACTAGACACCTGGGATTGTGTAACAAAAAATACATACATACACACACACACACACACACACACACACACACACACACACACACACACACACACACATATATATATATGTGTGTGTGTGTGTGTGTGTGTGTGTGTGTGTGTGTGTGTGTGTATGGGTCTGCGCACTTTAGTCAAGTAGCCCATTTGTTGACCTCTGAAACGTTACCCATAAAAAGTCACCAAACCAAATGAGGCATTACCACGCATGCACTGAGAAACAATCTCCATGCATGCAACCTTCAAACAGTGATTGCAGGCAACTTCTGCTAATTATATATACTAACTTCAAGACTGCACAATCCCCAGGGAAAGAGAATATTCCCCTACCCAGGGACTGTCGATTTTAGTCCACTGTACCACCACTAGACACCTGGGATTGTGTAACAAAAAATACATACATACACACGCACACACACACACACACACACACACACACACACACACACACACACACACACATATATATATATGTGTGTGTGTGTGTGTGTGTGTGTGTGTGTGTGTGTGTATGGGTCTGCGCACTTTAGTCAAGTAGCCCATTTGTTGACCTCTGAAACGTTACCCATAAAAAGTCACCAAACCAAATGAGGCATTACCACGCATGCACTGAGAAACAATCTCCATGCATGCAACCTTCAAACAGTGATTGCAGGCAACTTCTGCTAATTATATATACTAACTTCAAGACTGCACAATCCCCAGGGAAAGAGAATATTCCCCTACCCAGGGACTGTCGATTTTACACACTTGTCCACCATTTGCAGATATCAACCAAATGTAGTCAATACAAGAGATGTTGACAAACCTGCATTTAGACCAAATGCAAGGCACTCATATATCTATATATACATATATACAGGTGTTGGACACTGCATCGAAGGTACAGTGTCCTGACACACAGTAGATCAAGGCTAAATGGTTGACACAGGCAGGAGGTCAATAGGTGTGTGAGATCAACCGTCCTTGGGTAGGGGAATATTTCCTTTCCCCAGGGATTGTGTGATCGTAGAGTTAGTATATATAATTAGCAGGGGGTGTGGGGGATGATTGGACATATTGAGTTAGCATATGTTATCAGACAATTAATATTTCTTATATTTTAATACTCTTTTGTTTAAACTGTGCTACATGTGGCTGGATGTTATGATATGATGCTAGTGATTTTTATACAATGTAAAGTAGTTCATTCAAAGCTACCAATAATGTACATGTAATTTATTTATTCATAACAATAAAAGCTGTACACAGCAAACAAAGCAGCTATAATTGCTGGTGGGAATGTAGAGCTCTCTGTGGATGAAAGTTTCTTATGCTCTTATCATCTGATCATTTTGAAATGGTCTTTAATCTGTCTTTGCAGTACTTGTATCTGTGTGTGTGTGTTTGTGTGTGTGTGTGTGTGTGTGTGTGTGTGTGTGTGTGTGTGTGTGTGTGTGTGTGTGTGTGTGTGTGTGTGAATTATCTTATTTTTCTTTTTCTTTCAACATTTTCTTTTGTTGGCTGGTTTAGTTCCACTTGAGTACTTAAGTTGGAATACTTTGGCCACTGTGTGTTTGTGTGAAACATCTAAACTACGTAACTTTGGTCATTATTAATGTTACTAATTTCTGACATGGACATCTGAGAAGGACACAATCAACAATGTAGCTATTATTGAAAGGTCTGGGATGTCTATGGATAAAAATGATTATCCCTGCTGAGCTGGTAAATTTAAAAAAATAATCATTAGCCTGTTTTTGCAGGACTAGTGTGCATTTATGTAAACAAATTAGAATACTGTGAAGTGTACACTGTCAATAAAGTGGACATAATTGTTCAGCATAAATATTTGATTACATTGACAGCAGTTTGAGTGGCCTTTTATGTTTGAAATATTTTGAAACTAGTGTTTTTGTCATTACAGGTTCATACATTTTATTTCATTGCTTATCGGAAACATGCTCAAAATTACAAATAAAAAAAATGCACACTAACAAATGTTACTGTATTAAACAAAAATTATAATGTAAAACACTCACTAAGGTGAATGCATTTAAGCATGGTCCTACATATGCTGGGAGGAGGGTCCCCATGGTTTGAAAACAGCCCAGGGCGCAAGGTACAGTTAATTCACCTCTGGCTACATGCATTTCAATGAATGCGAGTTTCATCACATTTTCATTGAATTTGAGTTTCATGGGAAGAGAAGTTTACTGTTGCTCATACTAAGTTTGTTATCAATGTGGCACTGTTTTGTTTTGTTTAGCAAACAGGGTTACCACCTGTCCCTCTTTGCAAGGGATAATCACACTTTTGGCAGTTGTATCCTGTGAAAAACCTAAAAAATGGGAAATGTCCTGATATTTTAAGACAAAATATGTTTCTTAAGTTTTCTTTAATAGTTTCATAAAACAGTGATTTTGTATCTGGAACACATAAATATTATATGAAATAGCATAAGCAACTCAAATGCTACAAAAATAAGTTTTTATTTTGGCAAAAAGTGAAGTTCTGCCCTTTGCACTGGCTGTGGGTATTTTTTGTCCTGCAAAATTGTACATTCCTACAAAAAATGTCCCACTTTGGGCATCTGAAAAGGTGGCAACTCTATTAGCAAATGGCCATCAGTGTTTGTGCTATAAAATTTTAAATAAATCTTTTAAAATAAAGGTAAAGAAGAAAATAATGTGTACACTGACAGGTTTGAATGGTGTTTATGGTCACAGGTGAGAGAAAGTCAAATAATTGGACACTGGAATGGCTACGGAGGGGGGGGTCTAGTCTGTTATCTTGCTTAGAGCCCCATTTAACCATTATCTGGCTCTGTTCATATGTTCTTACATTACTAAAATTCTATTTTTGGGACTTGTAAGCACCCTATATAACATATAGAATAGTATTACTGATATTATATCTTTCCAATATTCCCATAATCCTCATAATCAATCATATAAAATGTTTTAGCTACATCACAAATGTGAAAACACAAGTTCTACTATTATATCTATGAATTTAATTTATAATTTCTCTAATTGACAATAACATATCTTTGACATTTTTGATTTTAATACCAGATATTCCTTCATGACAGACTGCTGTAAGATATGACGTAACATTAAAGGCACTCATCATTGGTATTACTTAAGGTACTAGGCCTCCATTTTCTAATACCTCTCTCCCTCCTTTGTTTTTAAAAATAAACTTAATTACATACAGGCCACAGTGGTAGAGCGGTAGCATTGTTGCCTCACAGCAAGAGGTTCTCCTGTTCGATTCTCAGCTGGAGTGCCATCTGTGTGGAGTCTGCATGTCCTCCCTGCGGTCGAGTGGCCTCCGAAAGACATGTGTGAATGGGTGTGCCTTCACTGAAGGTTGGGCGTCGGGCTGGTAACTCAGCACCATAAAAATCTACTGTCAATCATTAGCAGACCGGAGTTCCGCTGTGGCGACCCCTAACCGAGAAAAGACAAAAAGACAAACAATATACAGACAAATATACACTTGGATCCAAGAAGTTAACATTCATCCTCTATATTTAGAAAAATATTTTTTGAAATGGAGTAATTTTCTTATAAAAAGCAAATCACATACCATTTGTACTAGAAGTACTGGAAGAAACTTCATATAATACTCCTTCCATTTCTTCCATAGTTATAGATTTTTTTTCTCAGTAAGCGTTTTCAGGATTCAAAACTTGTTTTACCTTCAATAATCTGTTGTTTACTTTTTGTGGGGAATAAACCTCCACAAAATGACCTGCTATACTCTCCATAATTTTATTTTGGTGTAACACTAAGATTGCATCTTTATTTTTAATACTATCCATGTTACTATCCTTATGCTTAATTATCTTACTAAGAAACATTAACATAACTGCCTTCCTAACCTGAACAATGTATTTTTGTCAAAAAGTATATCTTTTGCTGCATTAATACTGTATGATTTTATAACCATTTCCCATTTCATATTAATATTATCACAGTTCAGCAAAATATTCTCTATGAAACTTTCTTACTCTTTTCTTACATGTTTTTCTGCTTGGAAATATATTTTTTATACTTCTTTTTAAATATAATGTAACACTGAGTCCAGTTCAAACAAAACTCTTGCAATGTTAAATGATCTGCCCATAATGATATGCTACTCTCCCTCATAACATCTGTGATTGGCACCTGTCCATTCAGTCTTTTGATTCCTCTGCCTTCTTTGATCATATTTGCATCTTCACATACTTCCACCTATAAGGCTACAATGAGTTTGACAGTAGGTGCAGAGCATTACATTTGTGAGCTGTAGTTCCTGTGGTACACAGGATCATAGGATCATAGGATCTTACTAGGCTATTGGCCCTGAGGCCCTTACAAGCCTAGCCAGCAATTTAGCCCATGTTCAGCAGCTGATGACCCTATCCAGCAGGGACACAGATGGAATCCCAGTGGTGCATTTTCTGTCCCCCATCCAGTTATCCAGGTTGCGCGGGTTAATCTGGTACTCCGTTTCACGTGGACAGTGAGTCTATTCCACAGAAGGGGGAGCCTCTGGGACACAAATCTGTCCCAACAACAAGTCCTATTGATGTCACAGACCAGATTGATGCTGTACGTGTGGGTTATTTGAATGGAGCTTGACTTGCGGATATGCAGCAGTCCCATCAAGGCGGGGTCTGAGATTGCTTTGTATGCCAGACAGAGGTCACCTCTGAGCAGTCTGTATGAGATTGAGAAGAGGGACGGGGCTTTTAGCCTGTGTAGGGTAGATGTTTGAGACCCTGGATTCTCCTGGTGAGGAACCTCTGTGGTGTCTCCAGCTGCTGCATGTGCTTTGTGAGGTACATACTGAAAGGGGTGTTGTACTCAATAATGGGTCTTATAAGGGAAGACTACAGGGATCTTATGAACTCCTTGTCTCTAGATGAGATACCCTTACTAATGAGGTGGGCCATGTAGAAAGCTTCCTATACAATAAAGGCAATACGGTGGTCAAAAGTCAGTTTGCTATCGACCTGGGTGCTCAAGTCTCTCACAACTGATTGCATGCTTAGGACCTTGTTATGAATGTGATAATTTGCGGAGATGTCACTCTCCCCAAAGGGGATTATGATGCATTTTTTGGCATTCAGTTTGAGGCCATGTTTCTGGCACCAGCCATTTATTTGGGTGAGACCCTCTTGGAGGATGTCCACATCACTAGGGGAATTGATGACAGCACCCAGCTTGCAGTCATCTGCAAACTTGTTCAGCCACAGCCTACTGGTTTTGGCCTGCCCCTCAGAAAAGTATATCTCAAATAACAGAGGCCCCAGGACTGATCCCTGGGGTACACCACGTGTTATGGGTCTACAGCTTGAGGTGGCTTCCCCGATTTTGACTACGTGGGTTCTGTCAGTGAGCCAGTTTGCTACACATCTGGTAACAAGCAGATTGATACCTAGTTGAGAGAGTTTATCTATTATACCTGAGTGGGGAATAGTATTTAAGGTTTTGGCCAGGTCAAGATAGGCATTGTACACCATCTTCACCTTGTCCATGGCTTTGGTGGCTATCTCAAAGAAGTCAACCAAATTTATCAAGCATGACCTCCCCTTGATAAAATCAAACTGTGTGGGATAGAGTGTTTGGATGTTGCCAATGTCCTTGTTAATGAGGTCCCTGATAATCTGTTCCATGAACTTGCAGATCAGGCTAGTTAGGCTGATGGGTCTATAATTTTCTGGATCGGTGGACGCACCACGTTTGTGCAAAGGTATGACAGCGGCTGTCCTCCACTTGGCTGGAACAAAGCCAGTGCACAGGCTTAGGTTGAACAAGGTGCCTAATGGTGCTACAAGTTCCTGCCTGAGTTCATGTAGGATGCAGCCTGGGATGTTATCTGGTCCCATGGAGGCCGTATCATTTGCCTTTGAGAGGGCAGTGATGACTTGCTCCCTAGAGATAAGGGAAGGGGGGCAGGTGCTGGGGATGTTTTGATTTACTGATGGGGGACAGAGGGGTGAAGTTTTCACTAAACATGTCTGCCAGCAGGTTGGCTATATCTATGGCGTTTGTGCATGTGGTGTTCTTTACCACCAGTTCTGAGCAGATCTGAGTGCCTCCTTTAAGATTGTGGACATATGTGAAGAAGGTCTTATGACTGTCTTTAGCAGATTTGGACCATTTGGACTCCATGTTTGCTTTGGAGGATTTCACTAGTGAGCTTATTTGCTTGTTCAGGCTAAGGAGAGATTGCTTCCAATTAAGCACCTGCTCCTTCTTGGTTCTGGACATCAGTTTTTTTTCCTTTTATTATAGAGATATTTATTGCAGATGAGGAGGATGGTTTTGACCTGTTGGGTATTCCTGATTCCATGCAGCTATATAAATGTTTGTGTAATACTTTGGTGTAGGTTTGGACATATGTGCCAGTTATTATGGAAGGGGAGGGGGTTGTGAAACTGTTTATACCTTCTCTCAGGAGTTGTAGTCAGTTTTGGAGAAGTTTTTTTTTTGTTTGACCCTAGCTGGGGTGGGGTCAGGGGAGATGGTGACTTCTAAAGTGACCTCTTTGTGGTCAGATCTTACAAGGGAGAATGACACTATAAGGATGCTGCAGTGGTTACTCATGTTAGTTAATACCATGTTCAAGATATTGTCACCTCTTATTGGGGTGTTAACCAGCTGGTCCAAGGCATTTGTACAGGGTTTGAATCCCTCAGCCCTTGTTTATCTGCTGTGTGATCTTGATCAAGCCGCTTAACCAGACAGTGCCTGGGTGCAGCTGAGAATTTGTACAAGGTTCCTGAATGGTACCCTGGACTATGAACCTATCATTAATCAAAACTATTTCATGCTCACATTATATTACTTTTAAGGAATCAGAAGTAGTCTAGCTGTGTTGTATATATCTCAATTAGAAGTAAAACCTATATTAGGGACTAAATCTAATGTTAACATCCATATTAACCTTGCCATTAATCTTCTACAAATTGCAATTAAAATTGCCTTTGAGAATTCGGTCCACGTTTATAGTAACATAAAATATCAAACTTTCAAATAATTCTGCTCTCTGTATCAAACCAGTATGTGCATGTACCACATTCTTTTGAACAATAAGATTTTGTACTTTGCAGTTAACAAAGAACAGCACTTCCCAGGCTAACAGTAACATCTAATACTGCAATATGAGATTTATATAAAATCTCAGTACCACAACATACATTGCTCCCACATAACGGCAATATAGACCCATGCCAAAAAGCTTGCAGATGACATTTCTGAGCTTGTGAAAGACACCTAAGATGTAATAGACAGTGTATATTCACATTAATGTATTTTAAAAAGGAAAATATTATTTCCATAACTAAATATAAGTGTTAATCATGTAAATCTCTAACCAGCTATCTATTATTAGATTATAATTAGATTAAAAATCATCTTTTGACGTAATATTTGTTAACCTTCATCAACTTGTGCAACATTTCTACATTCTAGTGTGTTTACAATCTTTTAACTTTTGGTTTAAATTAGTTAAGAATCAGCAGTTTAGTATACTTGTAATTACACTTTTATGCTCCAATATTTTGTTATTCGCTCATTTCTCTTCCACTCAGACTAATATAGCTCATAAGACATGCTTAGATTTAAATATAAGCTTTCAGAAGTAACTTTAATGACAAAACGCACAATTTTCAAATGCAGTTATATGAATATAAAACATGGCTGAAGTGTTTTATGTAAAAATTGTATTGCTCCTAATATGTACTGAGATATCTCTGTTTCAGGAATTCACTTCCCAGCAGAGTTCAACTTCATTAATTATACTCTTCACATTTAGGGATCATAGAGACATAGTATTCCCTTCCTTGCTGTATTTTTCATCCCTGTGCTTTAATTTCCTCATATGTAATCATTTTTCAGTAGCATTTTGCTTAGCATCATCATCTCCACCTCATTTCCCATATTATGTCATCTGGTATATTCCCTCTGGCATCACATCTGCAGACCCCATGTTACTCTCAAAAATGTCTTCTCCTTCTTCACTTGCATGCTTCCTTATTTTCTAAGGATACATTAATGTATTCTTCCTTCCTTTCATTACTATGTTCCTCTGCTAAACTTGTGTTATCAGATCTGGATCTATCAAAGTAGGACAAACAAAAAAAAAAGGTGTCTTTCTTAATCATGTTTTATACAGAATGCATTACAAATTGCACTGGAATGGGCTCATTGGGGGTACATTTACTTTTATCACATTGCTGTATCCAATGATAAAAGCACCAACAATAAAAACTTGTTTTCAGTTTTCCACAATATAATACATAGCCTTTCTTAGTATCAACAATAATGTAACTTGGTATGTGGACTACTTTACCATCAAGCACTTTAAGCTTAATCCAAAACTCCCATGAAACATTCCAGTTTTCTATTATCAAAGAGCCTATGGATTTCAAAAACGTAATTATAGACACTCAAAAATATAAATGTAAATCCCTACAACCAGTATCAGCAGTACGTAATTGAACAGGTTGGCTTTTCTTTGATACAAATTTAAACCTTCAGATGCATAGTCTATTCACGACTGGCATAAAGCTTTAACATCAAATGCTGCCAGAAAATGTTCATTAGTGTCAGCTGTCTCAAAGGTTACCTTACAAAAATCTTATTTCCCAGTATGGATGAAAGTTTATTGCTCAACAACAGAAAATTCCAGCAGAAACATCACATGGTCCCATACAGAATACCTATCTATTTGTTGTCCATCTATTTGTTTAATACATTCTACAGAGCATTGGAGCTATGCAATAACAAGTCATGCATAAGTCCTGGTACCAGGAGAAATACACATCCATGGTGGTTACACACCACCATTCTTATCTTTCATTCCATCCAACACATTTGCGTGAGGATTAGTTGACTTCTGATTTATGCCCTCTGATGGCTGAATGTTATTCATAGAAACATGCTGAACTTCTGCTTATTTTAGTTCATGATCATAACTATCCACGATTTAGCTCCATGAAGCTGCCACTAATTCCAAGTGTTCGTCCTCTGCTATCATTTGAACCAGCACTGAATCGGGTAAACCACCTTCCCGAAGTGTAGTAACAACAATTTAATTAATGACATCTCTGTGAATCAATTCCAGCATGCTTCTGAAATCTCCTGGCATCACCCTGCAGCCTGCACACAGGAAATGGAAGCTCAGAAAGAGTAGGGATCCTTTATTTATATACAATATTATTTGCTTTAATTATGAATATGGTAGTAAGTAAGTTAGGTGAATTGTACAATGGAAAACACAAAGTATGCATTGCAAACATGTGTAGATATTCCAGTTTTGATGATATAAGCAAATCATATTATTATAATAACTAAAAGTAGTTTATAGACAAAAGAAGCCATATTTCGTGTGATAGATTGATTAAAAGAAATAGGTATGACATTAAATAAGGATAAAACTAAAGGTTCGGGGATAAGACAAAGAAAGGAATAATATAATTTACAATAAAAGGCATTTCAGCATTGGGAATTTTTTTTTAAACAATGTTTTTGTTTGTCTTTCGGCTTTTTCCCAGTAAGGGGTCGCTGCAGCGGAACTCCAGTCCGTTAATGATTGGCAGAAGACTTTTTTTTTTTTTTACGAAACGCCGAGGTGCCAGCTCGACGCCCAACCTTCAATGAAGGCATGCTCATTTATGCATCATATCTTTCGAACGCTACCCAACCGCGGGGAGGACATGCAGACTCTACACAGAAGGCACTCCCGAGCCAAGCCGAGAATCGAACGGGAGAACCTCTTGCTGTGAGGTAACAATGCTACCGCTGTACCACCGCAGAACCGATATATTTTTTTTTTAAACAATAAACCTCTTTATTAAATTATCATTTATGACATAGGCAATCATACATTTATATAAATGAAAACAAATCATATTGACATATTTTAGTTGCAAACATTATACATCAGTTATAATCTATCCAGTCACCCTCACTCAGTTACATAGCTCATTCCTATCCTGCCTTCTATTCTCTTTCCTCCTCCAAAATGTTATATTGCATGCATTGCTCCCACAATTCCCATTTTTATGTAATTTGCTCCTAGCCTTTTCTAAAGATCCCATTTACAGCTGTTTTGCTTCTGTTACTATATTTGCTACTTTTAGTACAGCTGGCTTACACTTTGATTTTCATTTTCTAGTAAATGCTTTTTTGGCAAACTCAACAAGGCCTTAGTACGACTAGGCAATTCTAACCATAGCTCAAAAAATAATTTCTTTAGTTATACGAATTTGCTCACCCAGTATTTCTGATATATTACTCTGCAGGCAATTTTTAAAGTCTGCAAACTCATTATACTTCCACAAAATGTGTTCCCAATTATCTCTTTCTTCCCCATCACATAACATTTGTTATCTACTGGAGGAAAAATTCTTTGGACTCTACTTGGGGTATAAAAATACCTATGTAAACACTTCCAAGCAAAGATCCTAAATCTTCTAGACTTTGTTGCATATTTGGGAGACATACATTGTGAATTGCTTACCCAATCTCTCTTTCCAATCCTTTCCGACCTCCTCTGATTGATTCCTATAGTTATCATGCAATGTTTTATATGCTCTACTAATTATCCTTTTTTAACAGCAGCTTCTGTTCTAGATTCTACTAAAATCTCTACCAGTGCTGGTCTTTCACTTAGGATCCCCCTATTTCTTTCTGTTTGCCCATACTCTGATATAAAGCTGTGATAAGGAAGGCAATCTCTAGCCTGCAGTCCAAATGGATTCTTGGCCCTTTCCCATTCACTTACATTCCCCTCTCTAGTTATTTGCTCCCAATACATTTTGGTAATAAAACAATAAGTGGAACACAATGGACAAAGCTGTTAAAGGAACTGAAAGAAACTTGTTGTCTACGTTTATATAGGGATTTAGAGTAAATCCTGTAAAGAGAGGAGTAATATATATATGAATAAAAATAAGGGGGACTGGGACTATTAAATCCAGTAGTATTTGCAGCTTCATTAAATTTGTATTTAGTGGTGAGATGGATAAATGAAGGAAATGAAAAGACTGTTTTAATATAAATATGAATTTTGGGGGGGATAATAAAAAATAAGAGAGAAAAAATGCATTAATGAAGAAATAGAAAATTATCAAGAAAAAATAAAAATGTAAAAGATAAAGACTGATCAAACAGAAGATTGAAAAACATGGTATAAGAATATAATGGTACAATATTATTGTATTAACTCATGGGAAATTGTACCAGAAGAAAAGATTATGGCTACAAAAGAAAGACAAAACGTAGTGTAGTAATAAAGTAGAATGTCAGGATTTCTATGGACACTGGTAATAAAGAAAATGCCGGTCAAAGCAAAAACACTTTATAAAAATAAAAGTGAGCAAGTATATTTGTATTGTAGTTCATAGGTTCATAAGTGTGTACTAGGCTAATGGCCCTGGGGCATTTACAAACCTAGCCATAGGATTACCCTAGCATAGTGCCACCCAACCTTAGTTCCTAGTGCCTCTGTCGAGTAGAGCCACTGGAGTTATCTCTGGGGTGCATTTTCTGTTTCCCATCCACTCATCAAGATTTCTCTTGAAGAGGGTCAGTGAGGTGCTCTGCTTGACATGTATGGGAAGTCTGTTCCATAGCATGGGCAGTCTCTGGGTTATGAACCTATCCCTCCAGCATGTTCTGTCTGTTGATTGTGGTAATGAGGTTGAGGTCTCTGCAGCGTGTAGTGTGGAGGGATTGGGATTTCTTTAGATGAAGCATTTCTAACAGAGCTGTGTTAGACATGGCTTTGTAAGTCAAGCAGGGATCACCTCTAAGTAGGTGATATGAGACAGAGAATAGTTGGAGATTTTGGAGTCTGTCCATATAGAACAAATGTTTAAGGCATAGGATCCTCTTTGTGAGGTACTTTTGCAGCCTCTCCAGTTGTTGCAGGTGTCTAGTGAGGAACATGCCAAATGGAGCATTTTACTGATGATTGGCCTAACGAGGGAAGAGTAGAGGGAGACAATGACCCTTAGTAATGAGATGTGCCACACAGAGGGACTTTCTGACCACAGTGGCAGTGTGGTGATCAAAAGAGAGGTTACTGTCAACCTGTGTTCCCAGATCTCTTATAACACCTTCTTTGTTCAGTGGGCTACCATCAATGTGGTAATTCATGGCATCCGTTTTTTTCCAAACAACACATTTTTTGGCATTGAGCGTAAGGCCATGGTTCCAACACCAGTCGTTGGTCTCAGTGGCCATTCTGTTGGATGGCAGCATCACTTGGGGAGTTAATAATAGCTCTCAATTTGTAATCGTCTGTGAACTTTGTCAGCCACAGTCCCTTCGTGTTGGCCTGGTCTTCAGAGAAGTAGATACCAAATGAATTCTTGGTGAAGATACTACAGAACATGTTTTCTAAAATGTGGAACCCACAGCCTCCTGTGTGAAAGGTGAGTGTGTTACCTGTTGCACCACTGACACTGAGCATTCATACTGGAATAGTTCATAAATGACCTGCGAAAGTTGCGCATTTAACTATCGTTTTAATTTCTGTAGCCCAGCATGCTGCATGCACATGAAATAAAAATTTCACGTACGTGCACAGACACAGCAGATGTCAAACAGCCAGGTAGAATACAAAGCAGTAGAAGGCCAGGTAACAGCAGCACCAATGACCGCATAGGATCTTTTCTCTATACATATCGTAAATAACAAAGAAAGCAATATGCCCAGTGAGCAGGAAGGAGCAGCATAGGAAGTCTGTCTAAAAGTAACTACTGTATCCCATAACATCGTGGCATACAGATGGTCCCCCTGCCTTCATTCTTTAAAGAACTGACAGTAAATCATAATGAGACACACTGGACTTTTCGCCATCGTTCAACTGTGCTACTTAATTTTGTTTTCATGCAATAATATGCATCGTCATTATACTCAGCACATTATACAGTAATCAATGGGATAGGAGTTTAAGCAGTAATACATAACGGGCTTGCATCTTACTTCACCTAACAATACATTTTATGACTAACCTATGCAAGTATTCGATAATGCAGTTAGTTCATACATTTCACAGTCATGCCAACTAGAAGATCTTATTGGGATGTTCCTTCAAGAAAAACGTTTTACTGTAATAAATTAGAATTTTACAAGAGAGAAAATGATGATTTTAACGTCCAAAACTGACATCAGCAGTGTAGACTCAAATGGAAGTACAAGAAGTAACCATTTCTGTTTTAGTTGCATAGTTATAAATAAACAAAAATGTAACTTTCCAGTAAATGCTGTATGACAAAGTAAACCATTCTTAGGAACCGAGGTATATACAATCATGTTCACTATGTAATTTAGTTAGTGTTTTTAACAAGGGGTTATTATACTGCAGTTAAAACAGTAGGAAAGGCAGCTCAGGCTGTATAAAATATAGCAGAAACTTAAACAGAGCTTTGGTAGTTAAAACACGTTTGCAGTGTTTTAAACACAGTAAGAAAAAATGATGTGACTGCAACCTATGTAATATATAAATAAAACCCTTGTTTTCTGTGCATCTCACACTTGATTTCAAATATTGCTTTTAAGTTTTGTTACATGAAGGAACACTGACTCTCTGTGTGATTTTAAGTGGGTGAAGCACAGCATGCATAAAGGGGCATATAAGAAAGCACATTTATAGGTTCATAGGTAAGCAGTAACAGCACTTGTCAACCATTTAAGCCTAGACAATTTCTGTTTTGGTGCTTGAATTAACCTATCCAATTTGCTAGACTGGCCGTACCCATCCCATGTTAAATAATTATATATTACCCCTAGTGAGTGGGACTGTACCATAGATAATTTGAAGGGACCCATACATTGGATATAGCACTTAGGAGCTGCTTCCGTCATTAGTAGTACAGGGAGCTGTCCTGGGGAAATCTGTCTGTTTCCCATCCATAGATCCATGGTGCACTTGAATAAAGATAGGGATGAGCTTTGTTTTACATGGATAGAGAGTCTGTTCCAGAGGTGGGATATCCTCGGTGAGCTATGCCTGCCCCTCCAAACTGCTATGTTGATGTTAAGAAATGGTTTAGATCCCTTTTCTGAGTATTTCTGATGGCGTTTGACTTGGTGATGTGTAGTACGTCAATCAATATTAGATCAGGGGATGCCTTGCATGCAAGACACAGGTCACCTCTTAGCAATCTGTGGGATTCAGAGTAAAGTGACATGGCTTTGAGTAAGTCCATGTAGGATATATATTTTTTAGGCCTTGTATCCTTTTAGTAAGATATCTCTGTGAGCATTCCATTTGTTGCATATGACTGGACAGATACATGTTAAAGGAGTCATTATAGCCAATGGTTGACCTAATGAATTTTAAGTAAAGGGGACAATGGCATCTCAAGATTTAGTCACAATCCCTTTGTTTATAAGTTGTGCAGTATAGAAGTGGACTGTGGACACATGTTGATCAACCATTAGGTCACTGTCCACATAAGTTCCCAAATTCTGAACAACTGGGACAAGTCTTAGGGGTATATTGTCAATGTGGTAGTTCCTCAGGCATCGATGACTTCCCAAAGGGCATAATAATGCATTTTTTGGTATTTACTTTTAGGCCATGATTTTGTCACCGGTTATTTGTTTGGGACAAATTTTCTGGCAGGATGGCCAAGTCATTTCAGGATAAAATGAGTGCTCCTAGCTTGTAGTCATCTGCAGATTTAGTCAGCCAGAGTCCGTTGGTATTGGCTTTTATTTCAGAGAAGTAGATGCCAAGCAGGAGAGGTCCCATCACTAAACTATGTGAGACTCCACTTGTGACTGGTATCTTTGTGGGGATAGCTTCTCCTATTTTGATCTTCTGTGTCCTATGTGTGAGCCAGTTGGCAATCCAGTGGATGACATAGGGGTTTATTCCCAGTTTATTTAGTTTTTCTAGTATGCCTGATTGGGGAGGTTGTGTCAGAAACATTGGCCAGGTCATTGTGTACTGTATGTCCCTTTCCACCTTCATCCATTGCTTTGGTAACCTTTCCTTAAAAGTCCACCAGGAAGTACCTGTCCTTGACAAATGCAAACTAAGATGGGTCCAGTGTTTGGAAGTTTATTATGTCCTTATTGATTATCTCCATAAGTCTTTCCATAGCTTTACATATGAGGCTGGCCAGACATACGGGTCTGTCATCACCTGGGGCTGTAGTACATCCTCCCTTATGTGGGGGAATTTCTGTGGCTGTTCTCCATTTGCTTGGAACAAAACCTGTATGGAGGCTGAGGTTAAATAGTGTTGTTAGGGAGTGATCTAATCACACCTTATGCTATTTAATTTGCAGCGAGGGATATTGTCAGGACCTATTGATGTAATATGCTTAGCTTTTGATAGTGCTTTTAGTACTTGATCATGTGTGATAGCTGGAGCCATGCTGGTTTCAGAAGTATCCTGCAGGACAGGCAGAGGGGAGACAGGCGTAAAGTTTAAACAGAATTTATTGGCCAGTAGGTTTGCTATATCTTCAGCCTCAGTGTATGCAAGATCATTCACAATCAGCTCAGCACATTACTGCATTGTGCTTCTGATATTATGACCATAACTAAAACAGGTCTTGTGATTGCCTTTGGCTTGGGAACTTATTTTAGCCTCACACTTAGCTTTAGTCATGTTTTTATTTGCTGTATAGAAGAGAAAAGTCTGTTATGTAGTTTAAGCTTCAAACAGTAAATGTAATAAATCTTTGGGGGCACAGTGGTAATTATGAACTTTTCATGTGTGTGTGTGTGTGTGTGTGTGTGTGTGTGTGTGTGTATGTGTGTGTGTGTGTGTGTGTGTGTGTGTGTGTGTGTGTGTGTGTGTGTGTGTGTGTGTGTGTGTGTGTGTGTGTTTATATACCCACACACATACACACACACACACATATATATATATATATATATATATATATATATATATATATATATATATATAGATTCATAGGTATATACTAGGCAAATGACCACCAGAGCCTTTATAAGCCTAGCCGCACAACTCAACCCATTTGCATTACCTTGTAACATGTGCATCTATATTGGAGGGGTCTGTTAGTTAGTAGGTTGCTAACAAGTTATGTGGGGGGTATGTTAGGGAATACATACCATTGGCCAATGTCAGTAGGAGACATGGGGACCAGCCATGGGGTAAATGTAAGACTTCCCATCCAATGTTAGTTAGGGAATGCTTACTGTCAGCCTATGTCTATAACAGATATGAGGGCCAGCCCAAGGATGAATTCACAATTCCCATTCAATAGTCAAGGGTACATTTGAATAGGGTTAGGGATACACACTATCTCACAGGAATGGGAGTCATACATCAGAGCATGGAGATCCTTTGAGATACCTATCTGTCTCACCAGCATGTTCTGTTTATGTTGCAAGCAAAGTTTAAATCCCTGGATCTAATGTTTCTGGTGCTGTACATTTTGCAGATGTGCAAAAGTTCCATCAAGACTGAATCTAAGGATGCCTTATGTGTTAAGCACAATCTGCCTCTCAGCAACCAGTAGGAGACTGATTACAGAGACAGAGCTATAAGGCAATCTGTACTGGACAACGTATAAATACCCTGGATACTTTTGGTGTTCCCACTGTTGCATATGCCTATTCAGGTACATGCTGAAGAAGACATTTTACTCAATGATGGTCTAAGGGCCGAATAGAGTGGTACTATATAATTTCTTTGGACCTGAATGTCATACCCTTTCTTATAAGTTGGGCAATGTAGAATGATTTTCTTACTACCTTGTCTACGTGTTGGTCAAAGGCCAGATTACTGTCTACACATATTTCTAGGTCTCTGAATACCAGTCAACTCTTAGGGTTGTCTTACCAATGGATTAATTTGCCTTGGTGGACATTTTCCCAAAAGGTACTATAATGCACTTCTTTGCATTGAGTTTTGACTTTGGCACCAGTCATTTGTCTATGTTAGATCCTTTTGCAGGATGTTGATGTCATGGGAAGAATTTGCGACAGTTCCCAATTTTAAGTCATCTGTGAACTTGGAGGCTCCTAGCATTAACCTTGACCTCTGAGAAGTAGATGCCAAGCTGGAGTGGGCTCAGCACAGTGCCTTGCGTTACTCCACTAGTGACCTGTCACTTGGTGGAGGTGGTCTCACCAGTTCTGAATTCTTGGGTCCTTCCTGTGAGCCAGCTGGCAATCCAGTAAGTTATGTATGAATGCATGCCTAATTAGGTGAGTTTGTCAACAATAAATGATTAAGGTATTGTATTGAATGCCTTAGCCAGATCTAGGTAGATGGTATGCATTATTTTCTCTTCATCCATGGACTTAGAGTTACTTTCTCATTGAAGTCTACCAGGTTAAGTAGGCATGACCTTCCCTTGACAAAACCAAAATGGGATGGGTCCAGTGTCTGTAGGGTGCCAATGTGTTTGTTGATCATTTCCATGATAATTCATTCCATGGCTTTGCATATTAGACTAGTCAGAATAATGGATCTGTAGTTTCTGGGCTTGGTTGATGGTCCCTTGTGAACGGGGATAAATATTGCCATCCTCCATTCACTTGGTACATAGCCTATTTTGAGGCTGTATTTGAAAAGTTACTCAAGTGGTCCTGATAGGTCATGTTTCAGGCTATTTAGGTGGCAACTTGGGATATTCTCGGGCATCATCGAGGCTGTGTTTAGATGGAGGGGTTATATTGGTAGAGATTTCATGGGGGGGTGGATAGGGGAGTGGGGGTGAAATTTGAGCCAAATTTGTTGGCCAGCAGATTCACTATGTCACCCTGCTCAGTGAAGTTGGTACCCTTTGCTACTGGTTCTGCACACTGATGCATTTAGCTTTGAGGTTTCGGACATGGATGTAGAATTCTTTGTGGTTGTCTATAGCCTGAGAGGCTATCTTGACCTTGTAATTACCCTTGTTGGATTTAATTAATCCTGTTACTTTTCTGTTAAGATTAATTAATTAATTAATTAATTAATTAATTAATTAATTAATTAACCCAGGTCCTACCACTATCACAGCTACACAGCCTGATACACCAACAAATTCAATCACACAGACACTTACCAAGCCCCCCAACTCTCTCCTGATAGCTCATCTTAATATTCGTAGCATCAATAACAAAATAGTTCACCTGCATGCCCTTATTGATGTTTATTCCTTTGACATCCTCTGTCTGTCTGAAACATGGCTTAATCCATCAATACAAGACAGTGCAGTTCTACCCCCTGGCTATAATATCATAAGACGTGACCGTAACACTAAAAAAGGAGGAGGCGTAGCCATACTTTATAAGAATGGATTACAAGTTACCTTGTTAGACTCCAAACCTCCACTTTGCAACAATGCAGAAATTCTTCTAACTAAGGTTCAGCTTAACAAAAGCAAAGCCATATATCTATCATGTGTCTATCTTCCCCCAGGCAATAACATCAACACATTAGAGGCTATCCTCAGCTGGCTGTCAAGTAATTACCCCCAAGAAACCATTATACTTGGAGATTTTAACATTAACTGGAACTCCTGTATATCTGAGCAGCCTTCTACTCATATCAACTTATATGGTTTTACCCAAACTATAACATCCCCAACCCGCACCAATAAAACTAACAACAAAACTAGTGCCCTTGACTGGATACTCACTAATACCCCCCAACTAAACTATAAAACAGGCACCCTCCCTGAGGACATAAGTGATCACTTGCTTACCTATTTAATCAGAACAAAAACTGTCATCCTAAACTCTGCCATCTGTAGAACTATTCGCACTACCAAAAATTTTAACCCTGCTCACTTTCAAGCTGAACTAGTCACCTGTGACTGGTCACCCCTGAAATACCTCCCAATAGATAATGCCATGAAATACTTTAACTCTAAATTTCTAACCATTTTAGACAGCCATGCCCCATTACTCGGTTAGAATTAGAACCAAACCGGCACCATGGCTCACCAAACGACCAAACAAAAATCCTCCAAAGAAATAAACAATGGGCCAAATGGCGCTCAACAAAGAGCTCCTCAGACCACCTGCAATTCAGAAAGTTTAGAAATGAAACAAAAAAAGCCATATTAGCCGATAAAAGAAACTACTACTACCAACTACAACAAACCAACCAAAATAATCCCCAAAAATTCTGGCGAGGTATCAATAACCTCCTACACCCTGGATGCTCAAGTACTCCCTCTCCCTCTGGCTCTGATCACAACAATCCCATCCAAATAGCTGACTCATTTAATACTTTTTTCACTGAAACCATACAATCCCTAGCCAACCAGCGATCCCCTAGCATCCCAGGCTCTGCCACAACCTTTACCAATAATTCTCATCAATTTCATTTTCAGCCAGTGCCCACTTCACTTATCTGTAACCTCATACAAAAACTTAAACCCACTACTCTCTCTGCTGATAAATTACCTGCAGAATACCTGCAAAAAGCTGCTAAAGTCATAGCCTACCCCATATCCATCCTCATTAACAGAACTATTTCTGAAGGATCTATTCCCCTAATCTGGAAAGTCTCTCACATAATTCCCTGCATAAGGGAGGTAACTCCAAAGAGTTGTCCAATTATAGGCCCATAGCTATTCTATCTCCTTTGGCAAAAATAATGGAGAAATGTATACACATACAACTGTTAACCTACCTACTCGATCACAATTTATTAGCACCCTGTCAACATGGCTTTAGACCATTTCATAGCACCACCTCTGCTCTCTTATCCTTCACTAACCATATTAACAGCAATCGTAATATTGATACTCAATCCTCAGCTGTTTTTATTGATCTGTCCAAAGCATTTGACATGGTGAATCACCACCTCCTTATAGACACACTCAAAAACCTGTCATTGGACAACCATACTATACAGTGGTTCCATTCATACCTACATAACAGGCAACAGGCTGTACTATGGGAAAATACTTTATCTTCCCACGTCCCAGTCACTCTAGGGGTCCCACAAGGATCTATATTAGGCCCATTACTCTTCTACATCTTTACAAATGACCTTCATTCTGTAATTCCTCAAGCTAACTGTATCCAATACGCTGACGACTCCACACTCATATGCGCTGCTGCTTCTCAATCAGAACTTCAGTCACTAACCCAAATGACCTTTAGTACAGTTGAAAACTGGCTCCTACAAAGACGTCTTATCCTTAACCCCAAAAAAACAAAAATGCTACTATTTACCCCACCCACAGAACCTCCCACTTAACTTTGCTATTACTTCAAATGATGGAACTATAATATCTCGGAACCAACCACCAAACTACTTGGGGTACTAATAGATAACAACTTGTCCTTTGAACCTCACATTAATAACACCATAAAAATAGTAAACAAGAAACTAGGTTCCCTCTATAGAATAAAACCCTTTCTTACACCTCCAGCCAGGATTACTATTGCTCGTACCCACCTCATCTCTACCTTGCTCTATGCCTCCCCTATCTATACCAAAATATGTAGAAGTAATCTGAGTAAACTTACATCCTCCTACAACAATATTGCCAGATTTGCAGCTGGGTCCTCCTATAGAACTCATCACTGTATCAATCTGAATCAGTTAGGATGGTTAGAGCTCCCAAATTTAATACTTTTCAATCAATTAATAGTAGCCCATAAGATCCTGTATTTACCTCAAAATACACCCATACTTACATCCCTAGTCATCCCCTATAATAACCTCAAGACCTTACGCTCAGCTAACAACCTACTTGTACAAATATCAAAATCCAACAACTTAGCTGGTGGCACCTTGTTCTCCAATACAGTAGGTAAAGCCTGGAACATCCTCCCAAGCCAGCTAACCTCAATATCCTCTGTCAGCTTATTTAAAAGCAAGCTTAAACCCTACCTCAAATCACACTGGCTATGCCCCTGTGTTAACCCAGACTAAGTACCTAACTATTAACTAGACTCCCACAATTCCTAGCCTATCATGATCTTGTGTTGTCTCACTAATTTTTAGTGAGCTTAACCTTCCTTAGGATTTTTTGATCAAACACCTTCATATAGTATCACAACCTATGTGTTAAATAACACTAGAAACCCATCCTTGTTTGCTGTTCTTCTATACTCTATTGATCTCTAGTGTTTTTCTTTCTTAGGTTTTTGTGAGACCTTAGTATCTCATCATAAATTACTAGGTGTATCTAATTTTGTAATATGTTATAAAGATTTGTACTACACCATTTCTAATACAAATGTATTAGTCTTATTCATCTATTCTTAGATAAAATTTTCCTTTTTCCTACTGAAATATAAAATATATAATCTTAGGCTTGTACTATAATTGTTAAAACTTATGTACCAAATTATACTGTTATTGTCTTTGTCTTGACCTTTTATGTTGTTGTAATTTGTGGAGCTTTTCTCCCCAGGCCTCCACTGAAAATGGACATATATCCAGCTGGACTAGCCCGGTCAACAAATGTAAAATAAAATAAAATAAAAATAAATAAATTAATGAGCTCTTGCCATTATAAGAGTTTTTCTTTCTGTGTTTAACCATGAATTTTTCCTTTTGTTATACACCTTGTTAACATTAGGAGTCCACCAGTGTGTTTTTTTTTGGGGGGGGGCTTGTTTTGGGCTTACTTCTGGTGTGTACAGTAGTTTGTATGCAGCCATTTACATGTATGTACGGTGTTTCTGTGAACAATTCTGCATAGGCTGTTGTGAAATCAGGGCATTGAATTTTGACAAACTGTCGCTTAATAGGATGTAATTTGTTTTAAAGTAGTTCTTAACTGTAACAGGTTTTGTGGGTTTTCTAAGCTGAATTTTATTTTGAAGAAGATGACTTTGTGACTAACCCTCACCAGTGAGAACATGACATGGGGGGAGGGGGTAGCAGTGCTCTCCCATACTTGTAGGGACTAGGTCCAGTATGCTTGTACCTCTGATTGGAGTGTGAACTAACTGATCAAGGACATTTGTGTTAATAAAGCCCAGGAAATGTTGTGCTTGCAAGTCGGAGGCAGTGTATGCTTCCAAACAATCGGGGGTAATTAAAGTGTCCCTTGAATAGAGTCTGTAATTGGATTAAAAGTGTCTCCAGTAGGTCTATATAAAAGATGTGGGATTCTTGTGACATACATGTTGACCTGCAGCTTGCTTATATATGGTAAGGGACTATATCTAGGGTGATTTGCACATGGATGAACTCCAGGGCATCATCATGTTTAATCAGCCTTGATGTATACTTGTTGCTAATGTAGATCAAGATACCTCCACCTTGTCCCTCTCTATGCTGCTGATGGTCTCAATGTGTGGAAGGCACTTTAACCTTGCACTGGCAGAGTACATTCTGTGGCTTTAAACCATGTCACAGTAATGGCACAGATGTCTATATTCTCCAGAGTGAGGAGAGGTTGTACGGTGTGGAGTTTCTTGTTAAAGTTCGTAGCATTAAGTAGTAACATCTTTAGGTTCCTTTGGGTTTTATTTGTTATGTCAGTAGGCTTGTCACTTAGCATTGTCTAAAAAAGGCTCTAAGGGGGTGGAACATTTTTACCAAAAATTTGGAAGTCCAGAGGGCAAACAGGTGCAGGACATTTTTGGTGAAGCAATGTGGTCTGTTCACCACATCCTCTCAGGCTAAAATATATTGAATCCCCCACTGATACTGATACCAGAAGCTAAGCCAATTGTTAAAGTCAGTCATTTTTTGTTCATACTGTGGCATAATTCCTGGTGGAGATAGAATGCTGCTTAATGCAAGGCACAGACTGGTCAGAGACACATATACACAGAGGTTCATCGTATCTCTGTTCATATAGTGCAGGGAGGTATGTCTCATTTCATTTATGCCCACATGGACTTTGACATAATCATACAGGTACCTTTGGTGCAAAGACATGTACATGTGTGTAACTCGGTGGATCCTGGCTCCAAGCAGCTGACCGTAATCTTCTCATTGCCCAGGCTGGTAAGTAGGTCATCTATGTGACATACGATCGTGCCCTATGACAAGAGTCCTGTGAAAATAGCTTGCTTGCTTTATGGGCTTAGCTTTCCAGAACCATTGAGCGAAGGCTTGTACATGGTACTGATCTTTCGTTATGTGCTTTAGAGATTGCTAATGAGAGGTGTTTCCATTTGCAGGCTTAGGAAGTCTATGTTTGGGGAGATTGTTTTTTAGTGCCTCAATATAAGATGGTTTATGTGTGTGGTGGACACTATATGTGGTGAAAGTAGTGTGTGTGTGTGTGTGTGTGTGTGTGTGTGTGTGTGTGTGTGTGTGTGTGTGTGTGTGTGTGTGTGTTCTTGACAACCTGGTTTGTAAACAAGATTTTTACCTCCAAAGAAGTTGTGCATGTACATCTCTTGCATATTATGTTGGCTTCAAAAAGGACTAAAAGTTTATCTATGAACATGGGACAGTTGCTCATGTGCATATGTTTATGTGTGTGTGTCTGTCTCTCTCTCTCTCTCTTTGTATCTATATCTATCTATCTATATCTATCTATATCTATCTATATCTATATCTATATCTATATCTATATCTATATCTATATATATATATATATGTATGTATAGTGGTGCACTTCACTATCTCAAAATACTGAAATCTCAAATTTCGGTATCGCGAGACTAAAATATCGAAACCCCAGTTGCACGAAAGTCCACATAACTGAATCTGGAAATGTAGAATCAGCAGTTATGGTGGTGGTGCACTATGTTAATGGATAGCTGGAATTCAGGTAAGTGTTTATATTTTAAGGGTTTTGGGTAGGGATTTTAGTGTATGTTAGTGTGTTGGGAAGTTGTTGGTGTAGGTCACGGTATGTAGGTAAGAATGTGAGTGTGTAAATGTTGAGAATGGTGGTGTCTGTAGGTATGTTATGTGTGTTTGTGCGAGGGGATTGTAGAGTGTGTAGTGGTGGGTTTAGTGTCTTTGTCTTTTTAGTGCAACCTTGGAGTTAGTATATATAAGTAGCGAGGGTATGGGGGTGCAGGGGGGCTTGCTCCCCTGCTTTTATGTAGGGTAGGTTCATGTATTTGTGTTGTTGTGTTTGTGTGTGTTTTGTTTGTTTGTTGTAGTGTGGGGAAGAAGGTGTATGTGTGTTTGTGTGAGGGAGGGTGCATTTAAAAGTCGCAATTTTGAATTTCACGCTTTTGGGGTTTTAGTATTTTGAATTTTCAACTTTATAGTCTCAAGATACTGAAATTCGAGATTTCAGTATTTCGAGATTATAAAGTAAATCCATACATATATATATATATATATATATATATATATATATATATATATATAGCTCTACTAAAGTAGATCGAACTTTTACAAGTTCGAACCACATATGGCCGAGACCATATTTTCAAACTCGTAAAAGTTTGAACACTGAAATAAAAACACATAAAACAAAAAAACACAAAACTAAACGTCTATAGTAGGGGGGGCTTTGCCCTCCACACCCCCCTTACTTAAATATGCCAACTCCGAGATCGCACTACATTGCAGAAATGGGAAATCTTCCCTTTCCGCTCCTTACGGAGATCTCCATTCAGTTTGCTCTAACTTTTACAAATTCGAACATATGGTCTCGGCCATATGTGGTACGAACTTGCAAACATTCGATCGACTGAAGGGGACCCATATAGATATATATCTAGATAGATTGATAGACTGGTGCACCTGAAATGAGATTGACGGTAAAAAAACTGACTGAAAAATATGTAAATATGTAAAACAGAAAGAAAGAACTGAAAAATGTATCAACTGACAAACATTGACAAAACTGAAGTTATAGTAGGGGAGGGATTATGCCTTTTCCTCACTGATATGGGACCTCAGAGTCAGGATATACAATTAGCAGGAGGGTGGGGGGATGCTGCCCTTTCACTATTTTTTTTATGTGGTTAGATTATGTCACATTTTTCAAAGTTTTTGCAGGGACCAAGCCCATCTGTGGCCCCACACCCCCCTGCTAATTATATTTAACAATTCCATAACAGTGGGGAAAGGGCATAAACCTTCCCCTAGTGCAACTTCAATTTTCTCAATGTTTTTCAGATGAGATATTTTTCATTTTATACATTTTTACTTTTAGATATTTTTCTGTTGATCTTCTTACTGTCAGTCATATGTTGTTTAGATCATTTCAGATGCACCTCTCTCTCTCTCTGTGTGTGTGTGTGTGTGTGTGTGTGTGTGTGTGTGTGTGTGTGTGTGTGTGTGTGTGTGTGTGTGTGTGTGTACACACACACACACACACACACACACACACACACACACACACACACCAATAAATATACACATGTATATACATTTTTTATTTTACTTTATTTTACTTTTTATTTAACATTTGTTTACTGGGAAAGTCTGAGTTGGAACTAAGCCAATTTTCAGCAGAGGCCTGGGGAGAAATGCTCCAGACACTTGTCTTTAAAATGTGGTAGGAAACTGGAGCCCCCAGAGGAAACCCACACAAACCCAGGGAGGACATGCAGACTCCACACAGAGAGCAAACGGTAAACAAGAAGGCACTAAGGTAACATAACAGGTAAAACTCACAAAACCTTTATTAGTCCACAAATGGATGAATGAAGAATCAAAAATACAGCAACTCGAACTGACTAAGCGCTTTCACCTGGATTCCGGCATGTAGCTCGCAAGACATTGGAATGCGTTACACATCCCGTACGGCTGCAGCTGCCCGTCCATAGAGTATAGTTGCAGCGGCTATGCTTTTCAGCCACTTTGCACTACGGCAAAGTGCTGATGCAGCCGTTTGGTTTCGGCGATGTAGCTCGCAGGCAAATGTCTTGCGAGCTACATGCCGGAATGCGCTTTCACCCTCATGGGCACCTTCAGAGTCATTTAACTTCAGTAAAAACAACCTTTAAATGCAGCTGTTGATTAGTACTTAATTAATCAATGATGAAAAAAAGCAGGAGGGTAGTTAATTAAACAATTGTCCCCTAAAGTTCCTGTTCACCAAATCTTAAAGTCCTGCTCAACAATACCTTGTTTGCTAGAATCTCAAGTAAGTAATAGCTACCCAAAATAAATAAATGAACCAAAATAAAACAAAAATAAAAATGAAACGTCAAAAAAAACAAAACTAAAAAACAATGTGTGCAATGAAAAACATTCCATATAAAACAGAAGACATATCTGTTAATATATTTGAATTTACATAGTTGTGTATTATATGCAAGCTGCTTTGTATTTTAAAATACATGCTAGGGATAGTACATCATTGATACCAGGGGCATTACTGGCATCAAGTCTCAGTTGCCAAAGACATTCCCTTATTTCCAACATAGTTTTAAAGTCCCCCCCAAAATCCTTTGTATATACCCTGTCAATAACAAAAAAAAAATAAACTTTTTAAAGTTTGCACAATGATTCGTGTGTATATACAATGAATTAGTGGTTTTCTTATTTTTTATGTCCCTATAATGTTCTAATATTCTTTGTCTCAGCGTCCTGGTAGTCATACCTATATAGAATGCTGGGCAAGATAAACAAGTGGCAGCATAAATGACCATGCTCGTGTTACAGTTGCAATAACCAGGGCTCTTCAAAGTTCTCTTAAAACTACCTAGACAAACATAGGGACCGTCATTAATAAATTTACAGGCCTTACAATTGCCACATTTGGCCATTGTAGCTGGTCTTTGTCCAAAGGATCTAGGGGTCTTCTCAAGTAGGTCTTTTAAATTTGAACCTCTACTGTTAATAAAAGTGGGACATTTACCAAGTATGTTGTGTAAGTCTGCTGGAATGAGGCTTTCCCAAGCACCGTAAATAACATCTTTAACTTCAGGTGCTAACCTATTGTGTTGTAATACCATTCCTGTTGGCGTATTGTTTCTGTCAGGCACTTCTTTATGGTTGATGGCTTTGTCACATAACCTGTGTGTGTCATGCAAGATTGGAACAAAGTCAGTAAACCTTCTTCTAAATATTTCATGTTGAAGTGACAAAAGTATATCAATGGAATAACCTCTTTGGACAAATAAGTCCTTTAATTTGTCCAGTTCAACTGTAAATACATCATCCTCACTAATAATACGGGACAACCTGATCATTTGGCCTTGACAACATTTCTCTTAACATAGGCAGGGTGACAACTACTATAATGTAGAAATGAATTGCTATAAGTTTTTCTTCTGTATAATATTGATTCTATTTTACCATTTTTAATATATAATTGTAAATCCAGATAATCAATATTCATCTTGCCAACATTGTGTGTAAATTTTAAGAATGTAGTCGTGTTATTCAAATATAAAATAAATTCTTCCAGTTCATCAAGTGTGCCTTTCCAAAAAAGCAGAATATCATCCAGGAATCTAAAATAAATAGGCATCTTAGCCTTGTAATCAGATGTCAGCGCAAACTGATCTTCCCATTCTGCTAAAACGAGGTTGGCATAAACGGGTGCACATTTAGCACCCATAGCCACCCCTGTGGACTGTCTGTAGTACTCATTCTCAAAACCTACAAAATTGTTCTCCAATACCATTTGCAGCAGATCCACCAATAGGTCCTTCTTGGTCTGGTGTAAATTGGTATGTTTGTCCAAGCTCTTCCTAAACCAGTCGAGCCCACAGTCATGGGGAATCACTGAAAATAAATTGATAACATCAATAGTAACCAACAAAAAATCCCCCAGATCATCGTGAATCAAAGTTCTGAGGCAGTCCAAACAGTGCCATGAATCTTTTAAGATATATGGCAACCTCTCCAAGATGTCCTTGGTCAAAATATCTATGTAGGAAGCTAGAGGTTCAGTTTTTGATCGTCTGGCTGCAACTATGGGTCTAAAAGGTGGGTTGACTAAGTTTTTATGAATTTTGGGTATGCCAAAGTTGGTGGGCATGACCGGATGTTCTACCAATAAATATTTGTATTCCTCAGCATCTATAATACCTTCACATAGCAACTCATAAAGCATCCAGTCTATTTTGGTGTATGCCTTCTGGACATCAAATTTAGAAGCTAACTCATATGTGTAGGAGTCATTTAGAATGTTCTGCATCTGTGTTAAATAATCAGTGTTAGTCATAATAACCACTCCTCCACCTTTGTCCGGTTTCATAACCCTATAGTCCTTGTTAACAAAAAGTTCCTTTAAGCAAAATAATTCTGCGGATGTTATGTTGTTGTCACGTGTTATTTGTCTATTGTCATAAAGTCGCCTAATTTGTGTTGTACATAAACGTTCAAAAGCCAACACAGCAGGATGGTATAGGGGTATAAAAGTGCTGCTTCTTCTAATTGTAAATAAATGAGCTTCACTGTCAACCCTGTGTTTAGTACTAAAAAATACTTTTAAATTCAGTTTTCTTGTAAAGAACTTTAAATTAATAAGAACCTTACTGATGTCATATTTGAAATCAGGGACAAAAGAAAAACCTTTTTTCAATAAGCTAAGATGACTGTCTAAAATCTTCAAACTAGAAAAGTTATAAACATAAAAGGAGTTGTCACCTACAATGGTAGGACCCTCCTTAGTAATGTTGGCCAAAGGTAAATTTACCATACTAGTGGGAGAATGTTGACATAAAACAGTAGATGAATCAAAACAAGATACAGGGGAAACAGTAGATAAAAAAATACTAGGAGTGTTGTCAGTGTTGTCATTCATCTGTTGCGCCAGTTGTTGGTGTTGTGGAAGGTGGGATTCAAATTCGAGTTGTTCCTCCTCTGTTGCCCACCCCTCCAATTGTTCCCTGTATACCGTCCTGGTCCCTGAGGTGGTCTCTGAACCTCCTGATCTCGTAGGTTGTCTCGGTTCCTCAGTCTGTCTGACCGTCTTAACGGAGGTTGGTTTTCTAAAAAAACCTCTTCTTCCTCCTCTATCCCAAAATGTGTCTCATCAATTGCCCCCTCCTCCTCAGTTAACATTGTATTTCTCCTTATGTCCCCATCATGTTGGACGTCCCTAGTCGTATTGGGTAAGGGGTAAGCTTTTTTCTCTTTATATTCAGTAGTATCCCTTAGTAGCTTCTTTTGTTTTCTTTCCATACTTGTTTTAACATATCTGTCAAGTTCAGTTGTAATTCTATCTAATCTACCTTTGTTACTTTCAAAAAGCAGGTCATTGGTAATACTCTGCTTAAGAATAAGTAGTTCGTTTTTTAAAACACTTAATCTGTTGTTGTTGTCTCTAATAATAATTCTCATTAAATCCATCCCAGTTCTATCAAAAAGTTCCAACATATTCTTGTATGCCTCAGTGTTTGCCTCAATTCCCATAGGGATCCTATATACTCTCAGACCTTTGGGTACTTGGTAAAGTTCTAGTGAACGCTCTAAAAAACATTGTCCATCTGAAGTGATTTGTATTTTTTGGCTAGCTTTTCAAATTTAAATACCTGTGAGTTAAATGTCCCAAGATTTTCTGATCTAAAAGAGTCACCTAATACAGGGGGCACCAAGAAGTTCTCCATGTCAAACATTGATCCTATAGGAATGTTGTTAGTAACAACTCTTCCTCTACTGTTGTTATTGTCTCCCTGGTGGGTATTGTTCCTTTCCCCTCTAAGTGTCTCCATATTCACTTGTCTATCAGCATTGGACACTGGTGGTGTATGCATAGTAAACAGTTCCACCTGTGTATCTGTTAAACTAACATCTTCACACAGAGAGCACTCCAGCCGAGAATTGAACTGGAGAACCTCTTGCTGTGAGGCAACAATGCTACCACTGCACCACTGCATGGTCCAGAGGATATATACATATATCACACACACATATACGCATATGTATATTTCAAGACTATTTCTGAAGAAACTAATTATTAAGTTATTTCAGACTGTAATAAGACACGTATTTCATAAGCTGGGAAGATTGCATTTATCACATTTTTATAATACATATTTATTTTTTTATAAATTTCCCTGATCTGTTGTTGGATATGCT
>NC_056732.1:337943820-338056320 GCF_019279795.1 Protopterus annectens
GAACTTAGAAACCAGACTAAAAACCACATTATCAAAGACAAGAAGGACTACTACCTCAACCCCCCCCCCCCGATCGCTCAAAAGTCCAGCTCCCAAAAATTCTGGAACTCAGTAGATCAAATTCTGCACCCAGGTCACCCTTCTCCCCCCCAACCCATACCCAAATAACACACCAATAGAAGCTGCCACCATTTTTAACACCTACTATCTCTCCTTCTAACCAAACTGTCTAACTTCAACTTTTCCACTGCCACTGTTGCCTGGTTTTCCAGCTATCTCTCTGAGCATTAGCAATCAGTGGGATGGCTCACATCACTCTCCCCTCCTCTCCCAGTTAAGATGGGTGTCCCACAAGGATCCAGCCTTGGCCCACCACTCTTTAACATCTTCACTAATCTTCTCTATACCTCCTGCCCCCAGTCATCCCTCATACAATATGCAGATGACTCTACAGTCATCACCATCTCAGAGACCCTCAGAGCTTATCACTACTACCGAGGAATCCTTCAACTCTGTAGAAACCTGGCCTTCTCAAAATCAGCTTCTTCTTGACCCCAAAAAAACAAAACTCCTTCTTTTTTTTCCTAAAAACCTCACCCACCTCAAAACAAATTTTTTAGTACTATCCCTTGATAACACCCCAATCACTGTTGAAAACAACACAAACCTCTTAGGAGTCATAATTGATGACCAACTTAAATTTGACTTGCATATAAACAACTGTATAAAAAAATGCATCAGAAACTTGGGCTTCTCTATCAAAACAAAAGGTTCCTCACTACCAGATCTAAAATTACCCTCTCTCATGCCTACCTCTTACCTAACCTATTATATAGCCCCCAAATTCTTACAACTCTAAACTCTACATTACTAGCCAAGAAAGAGACAACTTATAACTAGGTAGCTAGGTTTGCAGCTCAGCAAACCTATAAATCTGCCTATTGTCTTGCCCTAAAACACCTAAACTGGTTGGAGCTTGCCCACCAGCTACTTCTCCCCCAACTCCTCATAGTGCATTCAGTCCTCTACCAGAAATCTTACTGTTCCAGTCTATCTTCACTCATCTCACATTACAACCCCACCAGGCCACTACGCAGCTCTCACCAAGACCTGCTACAACACACAAACCCAACAACAGAATAGGCCGAAAACTCTATAGCTACCATCCATCTATATCTTGGAATAAACTTCCACTAGAAATCAGGTCCCTTAAAAACATTAAGCAATTCAAAGCTGAAGCAAGAGAATATCTAAACTTTCAGTGATCCTGCCTCTGAACCGTGCCCTGGAATTTGCTAGAAAGCTACAGGGTTTACCAGGGAGTGCTACAGGGTTCACAGTTGCTGCCGTGTGCCTGGACCTGTTTCTTTTAACCACATGATCCATAGAATCAAAATTAGCCTTTGAAGATACTGGAAGCATACATTTCTCATTTATCAGCATATTTGTGTGCTTTTCTCTGACCTCATATATCTAACAAATCTTAGTGGCCTTATTCAAAGTTAAATCATTGTCATGAAGCAAAATCTTTCTCACAGCATCATCTTTAATACCACACACAAGTCTGTATTTTATCAACTCATCCCTTAAATCACCAAATCTGCACATTTTAGCTTTGTTTCTCAAATCAGTTATATATGCTGCAAAAGTTTCACCAGGCTATTGACTCCTTGTGTAAAGTAAGCGCCTTTCCATTGTAATATTTTTTGGGGGGTTACATATTTCTCTAAATTTATGTTTTTAGCACTTGGGGTCTTCCCTTGTTTCAACCAGTACCACTATATGATGGTTTCCCCCTCTCCTACCAACACAGCAGGTGCATACACAAATGAACACTCTCTTTCTATGGCTTCTGAACCAGCTAAATTAAGCAGAATAAATGCCTTTGTATATGCATCTTTATCAGAAAATGCTGCCTGTATGAAAATATCATACTCTTGCTCAAACATTCTCCAGTTCTCTGCAATACTATTACCAAATACAAGTGGAGCTGGTCTACGAAAGCCTTCAGCCATGCCAACAAAGTATGTTTAAGCACACTGCAAATATGGCCCTTGTAATAATGTATGAACATGCACACACCAAGTACTTATAATAACATTTAAATGCACAAGAAAATCTTTGAAATATTGTTCTTTGTGAAATACGCTTTGAAATGGGTGTATTTTGCGAATTAACTGGACAAACTTGCGAACACTCTGTATACTTTGGATAACTGGAATAGCTTTAATTAATGTGAAAAAGTAGCACATAGTGAAAAAATGCAGTTGTTTCCTTATTTTATACATTTTATGCAATTTGGACTTTATTGCAAACATTTTTGTAACTATTTTAAATACTTTTATCAATATGTCACAGTTTTGGACATTTTGTTTAACTAGAAATTCCTTTTGAGCATTCTGAGTGCTTTGTTTTATATTCTTTGAGTAAGAAATCATTTAAGCAAGTTTTAGTACCTGGAATTTATTTCTGACCTGTTTTGTGAGTTGTACTTGCAGTAGGGATGATCCATTCCTCTATATTCCTCCAACATTAACTGAGTGCTTCTTCATCCTAATTCTGAATCTCATTCTGACACCATGCCACTCGTCCTATGTTATGATTCAAGATGAACAGGTGGGGTAGTTCATTTATGTTTTGTTATATAGAAACTTATCAGTATGGATAGTAGCAACATAAAATATAAAAGAACTGACTAACTGGCAGACCATTGCACACATGCGTGCTTACATCTCAACAGCTCTCTACAAAATTGCAGCCTGACTCGCACATGCTCAGTATTTATACACATGTGCAAGCCCATGGAAAACTTCTTAAAGGTATACACACATACTGATCTACAATAGCTAATTCTTCCTAGCACTATAATAAAAAGCTATGAATTAATCTATATTTGCCACAGTCATAGGAAGATTGCATCTTTGGTCAATAAATGGAGCATACTGGAATAACAGTCAGTTTTATATACCCTGTTCAGTCCACTGTCATAGAATGCTGTAAGTTATCTTATACCTAGCAAATGCAAATCCTTTATATGCCTCTTGACACACTACGTATAGTTGTTATCTCATTAGATCTCATGGAAAGGGTGGCGCATTACCTGACATAAAGGATACAGTGTAGATATATCCCATCTCCGGTACAGCTAGACAGGTCCCGACATGGTCTTAACTGGCTGCAATTATGATTACAACAGCATAACATGTAAGGGTTATAACGTGACTGGCTGCCATACAATTATGATTACAACAGCATAACATGTAAGGGTTATAACGTGACTGGCTGCCATACATCTGTTAGTACTTATTCCCAATTTCAGTACGACAAATGAGATCTACTTTTGCATCAAAGATAAGCTGATGTACTAATGGATTTGCATAGCCAGTGACACTAGGTATATTGGATGGAACTATAGCACATACGCTATAATCTATTAACTACCAATAGTAGATATGGACAACAGAGATGAAAGATGAGACCTATCCTCCTTTAGCTTGACCAAGCAGCCTATAACATACATTTATGATCCCAGATTGAATGAACTAGCAATGAACTGTGTGTTAAAATATATGTTTTTGTGAAGAGAAATTGAAGAGTTCCTTTGATTCTTAGACATATATAAATAATGCATGTCATGTAAACTGAGATTTGATCTGATAAAGCACTGTTAAGGGTAAAAGCACTCATCTATTTCATATTTTTTTAATTTTTTTAATAAAATAATATTGATTTTTAAACAAGTTATAAGTGCTTGATTACGCTGATGTCTCAAATGAGATTGGCTACAGTTTGTGGTTCTTTTTTCTTGGTTTTAATGAGGATCAGCCAGTAACTTCGATGCTCAAGAAATACCAGATTTCCCTGTGGATTAACAATTTTTCCTTAATGGTGGGAGATATTACCCCTAAGGCTGGGAAATTTTTGCACCTCTCTGCAAGATTTGTACATGGGTCGATGTCACAAGATCAACTCTTCATTGAACTTCATATGGTCAGGGCAATATGTTTGACTTTCTGAAAAGTCAAAGAGAACAAAACAACAAAAATCTATGTTTTTTTGAATGGACAAGCCCCCCTGCACCCCCACACCCCTGCAGATTTTATATATATATATATATATATATATATATATATATATATATATATATATATATATATATAGATATAGATAGATAGATAGATATAAACTGCAGAAGTGCACTACAATGGGGAAAAGGGTAAATTCCTCAATCTCCACTGTACCACAATCTCCATACAAATGCTTCAACTTTTTTTGGAAAGTTGAACATATGGTCTTATCTAAATAAGGTTCACCTCTTTGAAGAGTCAATCCTCTGAAGAAGATCCATATATCTATCTAACTAGCTAGCTAGTTAGGTATTTATAGGTAGATATAGATATAAATGTATGTATATTATACACGTGTAATTCTGTGTGTGTCTGTGTGCAGAATGAAAAATCTGGGGGTAATGTGACAGGGAGTGAAAAAGTGTGAACAGGCACAGCCATGCAAGAGGGTAGCACTGTTAGAAATTAATACAGAGCAGTTCACACTGCTTAGAAGAATGAAAAACAATCAAATCATCTGCATCAGGTTTTATACACAAGACATAAGCAGACATTGTAACATTTGCAGGGATCCCAACCTTTTATTTCACTTATCTCAGCCATTGAACTTGTGGATGTTCGTTCTATTGTTTTCATGCCTTGACACAATGAAAACAATTCACTTCTCACTTCAAGTGCTGTTTTGCTAATAGTAAAAAAAAAAATCATTCCCATTTACTACTGTAGCCTTTTTCTTCAGTTCCAAACTGATTTCCCTGTAAAGACAGAGTTTAGAGTGATGCCATTACTCAAGCTTTCACAGCATCATTAATAAAACTAGTCTGTGACAGTGTCCATCTCTCAAAGTCATGTCTCTGAATTAAAGAAAACCATCTTCATGTAACTATAATGATGATTTCTTAAAAAAGAAACGTATCCTCTCACTCATATACTGCATATTCCCAATAACAATTAAGCAGAGCAACAGTGGGTCTGGTACTGTATCGTAATGGTTTTAAAAAGTAGTAATAACACGGGCACTTACCCATACCTTCAGTGACATGACCCTGAGGTGAAGAAATCCATCATCTTCTAATATATTCAGTAAAAATAAATAAAATAAAATCATTCTCATCCACCCACAGGAGTTTTCCAGCCATGAACAAGTCCAGATCCTATTATTTTCCGATGTGGCTAGTCCAGTGCCCAAGAGTCGGAAGTCTAAGTGATGAAAGTTGTAGATATCTGCACCAGTAACTGTAGTCCCACTTGTAGAAGTAGAACATTACATTACTAGGACCATACACATCCCAGACTCCATCTGGTCTGAATATAGACATAAAACCAAATACACCGAGTGAAGCGTTACTAAAAACTACTATAAATAACAAAAATAATGTAGGAAGCCAGGTACCAAGGATCCACTAATGATTATTTAAACAGCTTAATTAAATAGAATAAAACAATATAGATTGAGCGCTTTTGTCCTGCTGCAACCAAGACTTCTTCAGAATAAAAAAACAACACTGCAATTAATTATATATACACATTTCACATCATAGCCCTTAATTAATTTAATAAAACTTGAATACACACCACTTATCCTTCCTTGGTTTCCAGCAAACAAATCACACTTCCCCATGCTTTCCCTGATTACTCACTGTCATATCCTACCCGTGGAAAAAGTGAGTGGGCCATTTCTCTTCACTTCTCTCCTTTCTTGCTTGGGTCTTTCACTACAGGGGTCACTAACTGTATCCTGGTCACCTGGGTAATAGTAAGTGCGTCATTCCTCTGTGCCATGGAGCCAGGCACGAGGTACATTTAGTCACTGCTGTAAGCTGCCTGTGGTTGCTGTTTCCATTAGTAAAGTTATGTTTAGTATTTAATTAGTTGTCAGATTGTCCTAAGAGAGCAATTAAGTATATCTGTCACTCCAGCTATATATCATTTTCCTAAATGTGGCATTTCTCAGTTAACCTGCACATCTCTGATAGAAATTCCACAATTATGTCATGTTTTATTTGATTTTTCTTATTAAATCTAAAATGATGCATATTTTCATGTATTCTTCTTCTTTTGGCTTTTCCCAGTCAGGGGTCGCCACAGTGGGGCACCCTGTCCACTTATGATTGGCAGTGGAGTTTTATAATGTCGAGTTGCCAACCCGGCACCCAACCTTCAACAGAAGGCACACATGCAAGCCTAGGGCCAATTTAGAATGTCCAATCCACCTACTGCATGTCTTTGGGATGTGAGAGGAAACTGGAGCACCTGGAGGAAACCCATGCGACCACAGGGAGGACATGCAGACTGCACTGCACAGAAGGCACCCCAGCATCGAACCGGAGAACCTCTTGTTGTGAGGCGGCAACAGTAAATGCTGCACCACTATGGCCACTCTGCATATTTTCATGTATTACTGCATATAATTTGTACAGAGAACATAACAGATTTTAAGATTTATTAAAAACATACAGATACGTCATAAAACATCAGAGTCCAACATGCTTCAAATGAGGCAAGTGTGAATTTCATTGACTTCTTTCATAACTCTTACTATGTGCTCAGAATTAAGCTTAGTATCATCATAATCTAAAAGTAACAAAACAGTAGCCTTGAGTAGTGAAACATAGCGTAATAAAAAAAAAATCTTGCAACGAATCAGTTCCCTTATTGTATTATACAATGTAGTCTAAGTCTACTGTAGGAAATAAAGTGAAAAAGAGCTAGGCTTGGATAACATTATTATTCCAGACGGCACGTGTGTGTGTCCAGTAGTTCTATTATGGACTCAGACAGGGTTGAAAATCTGAGTATGGCATCATCATCATTGTCATCATCTTATGGTTTGCACAGGGTTCTGCCACAACAATTCACAGCTGAAAAAGCTTGATGTTTCATATCCAATGGGTGTTTCCAATTGGAAGTAATACATATTCTGGCTAGCAGCAGCAGCTGAATCAGCTCTAGTTTTTGTGACAATATTACTATTTGGAGAGTTTGGTGATCAATACTAAGACGTACTCAATACCTAGAAGTACCTTTATCTTTAAGATTCTTTAGCTGTCCTGCACATTACTTTCTATCCTATATTCACACCTCAACAAGTCCAGAACTTATAAAAGTTGACATACCATACAATAGCACAACCATAACATTTCGCTGGGAACCTGTGCTTCTTAATAGTATACTGCATGATGGGGACCAGTGCTTATCATAAATATTAAGCAAATTATGTTTCTATAACTTAGTTTCTTGTGTAGAAGCAGCAAAACCTTATTCTACTCATTTGGGGTTTCCTTTCCCCATGGCTATGCCTTTGTAAAACTGTTGTATTTCACTGCATGGTCTGTTAACATCCCTGCCATAGTAATACTCAGGGAGAAGGGATGCAATTTACTGAAATAAGAACTACTCCTGGATGTCTTATCCTTCAGTAAACTCAAACCTGAGCTGGTATCCTTGTCATAATGCCTTTCACACTAGACGACATATAGGCATGACAGGATTATAGATATTTTGGGTAACTGTAATCTGTCAGATAAATACTGAAGCAATGTAAATAATTTGCACCTAATGCTGCACAATTACCAATGCCCCTGGATTCCAATGTTCCTTTACATTTTCCACAGTATTTTGATTGATAGTTTCAGATGGTTTATTTAATGATACCTAAACACAGAGGTCATTAATTTCTGCTGTTTATTACATTCAAGTGCCAGTGGCACTTTTCATCACTGAGAATGCTTTTTGCAATATCGTGTAGCTCTTCTCTCTCACTGCACCCACTGCAATACCATGTGTGAACAAACATTTTTCCATAAAAAAAAAATATATATATATATATATATATATATATATATATGTATATATATATATATATATATATATATATATATTTTTTTTTTTTTTTTTGGAAAAATGTTTGGTCACACATGGTATAGTGAGTTAAGGGTAAAAACTAGATTAAGGTATGAGAATTAGGGGATGTTAAGGAGGGAGAGTGCAGTGGCAGGACCAGTGACTTTTAAAGTGCTCTTTGGTGGCTGTCTTAAATAGTTTAGGATGTGTAAGGGTCCGAAATTCTAGTGGGAGCCTATTCCAGGCAATAGTGGGGTGACAGCTGTACATGTTGTGTCCAAATTTAGACTTGGGTTTGTAGATTTGTAGTAGGTCTTGGTTAGATCTTCAGAGAGGTCTGGAGGGAGAATAATGGGAAATGAGAGGGGATAGAGCTGGGCAGTAGGAAGGCTAGTATAGGATAGAATGGATGATCTGGAGCTGAGAGAGAAGAAGCTGGTGGGGTAATTCAAGCCAGTTTAGGTGTTTTAGGGAGAGACAGTGATGGGATTTGTAGGTTTGTTGGGCAGCAAATCTAGCTACCTTGTTGTAGGTAGATTTGAGTTTGGTCAGGAGTGTTGAGTTAAGATTTGTGAGAATTTGAGAACTGTACATTAGACTGGGTAGGAGGTAGGTAAGAGAAAGAGTAATCTTGGCTTCAGAGGTAAGGAATTTCTTGTTACGGTAAAAGAGCCCTAGTTTTGAATGTGTCTTTTTGAGGGTTCCTATTAGATGACCGAAGATGCATTCTATCGAATGCATCTTGGTCGAACTTAAAACAATGAAAAGGCAAAATAGCGAAGCAGCTTTTAAGCAAATTCTTTCCCAGGGAATGAATTTGCTTGGCCTCTTCCATTCCTTTGCCATTTTCGGCACTGTAGTGTGATCTCGGAGTTGGTATATTTAAGTAGGGGGGGTGTGGGGGTCAAAGCCCCCCACTTTATGTATTCTTTCAATTTTTTTTTTCTTTTTTTTTTTTTTTTTTTTTGGAAAACAAAATCGAGATTATAAGCTTTCACTTACATGGGGCCGATTATTCATCGTTCGCTTTTTTAAGTGTTCGATGATATAATATAGAACCCTTTTTGATACAGTTATTAGCATGCAAGTCAAATTTAAGCTGATCATTGATGGTTATGCCTAAGAGCTTAGTACTGGATTCTGCCTGAATGGGAGTGTTATTAAGGGACTGTATGGAGAAGGAGGGTTTAATATTTATGAACTTTTTAGGTAGGAAGAGTAACAGCTTTGTTTTTTTGGGGTTAGGGATGAGCTGATTGTTGGGGAGCCATGTTTCAACTAAGTTAAAAGATGCCGGAGTAGCTGAGAAGAACATAGAGGGAGAGTTGGCTGTGGCGGTGACTGTAGAGTCATCTGCGTATTGCACTAAAGATGACTGAGGACTGGAGGTATAGAGCTGATTAGTAAAGATATTAAAAAGTAAAGGCCCTAGGATAAACCCTTGAGGTACACCCATTTTGACAGGGAGAGGAGGGGAGAGTGCAGAGTGCCATCTCACTGATTGAGATCTGTCAGTGAGGTAGCTGGAGAACCATGCAACAGTATTAGAGGAGAAGTTGAGGTTATGCAGTTTGTGTAGCACAAGAGAGTGTGAGACAGTGTCAAAATCATTTAAGAGGTCCAGAATAGACAATAAATAAGTTTATGGTTATCCATGGCTATAGAGACTGTATTGAGGAATGATAATAGAGCTGTAGTGGTGCTATGTTTGGGTCTGAGCAGTGTTGAGTGGGTGTAAGTAGATTTTCCTGTATTAGATACCGCATAACTTGTTTATGAATACATTTTTCTAGTAATTTAGAGAGAGGGGAGAGGATAGCGATAGGTCTAAAGCTGGCGATATCAGAAAAGTTACCTCCTTTGTGTATAGGTAGAGTGTAGCATTGTTTCCAGATGGAAGGGACTTTAGATTTACAGATAGAGCAATTAATTAGAATAGATACAGTGAGAGCAAAAGAGTCAGCTGCAAGTAGAAGAAAAGTGGAAGGAATATTGTCAGCTGATGTTGAGCATGGTTTTAATTTAGAGAGTAGAGTTCAGATGTAGCTAGTAGGTACAGGTTTGAGGAAGAAGGTATTTGAGGAGATAGTATTAGGAGTAGGTTCAGAAAAGTTGGAGATATTAGTAGCAAAAGAGTTTGGGTTAGGGTTCAGTAGCTTAGATATTGAATCGATAAAATGGGTATTGAAATAGTGGCAGTTTCTTGATGTCTTGTCTGGGCAGGGATTGGGGGAGCTAAGATTACCGGGATGTAATATTTGGTTAATAGAGTTCCAGAATTTTTTAGGGTTAGATTTTAGGGCTGTGGGAGGTTTGTTCCAGAAGTCCTTTTTATCTTTGTGTATGTGTTTTTTTTGTCAGATTTCTGAGTTATTTATATTTTTGTAAGTCTGCAGAGAGCTTAGTATGTGACCATTTTTTCCATAGTTTGCCTCTAGTTATCATAAGGGTACGAGTGGCTTTTGAAATTTGTCTTTTACACTGGAGATGTGTATATGTGTATATATATATATATATATATATATATATATATATATATATATATTTATATATATATATATTGATCCCTACCACATTATAGAAAGATCACAGGACTGAAATTTAAAAGAACAGGATGAAAACAACAAAAGCTGAAATGGACAAACATTAACAAAACCAAAATGTAGAACGCTGACACAAGCATGTTGTGTCCAATACTGTCTATGTGTAAAACCAGTCACTAGAAATATATGTATTTCCCTTTAATCTAACCTCTGATTTAAGGCAAATAGTATAGTAGACACAAAACACATTATGCCTTACAATTGCTCTAATGAAATATTATAGGTGCTGTTGTGTTAACCTACAATCCAACTTTATTTTAAGTTTTTGCAGGGGGCAAGCCCCCATGAACCCCCCACCCCCTGCAACTTATATATACCAATGCCAAGATCACACTACAGGGGGGAAAGGGTGAATTTCCCATTCCTCACTCTACCACAAGTTAAATTCAACTCCTTCTTGGTTTCAGAAGAGAAAGTGCTGTAAACATTCACAGCTGGTGTTTTGATGTTATGCATGTCTGCTTTGCTAATGTTCGTCCTTTTCAGCTTTCAATGTTTTCATCCCAGTCTTTTAAATTTCGGTCTCAAGGTCTTTCAATAATGTGATAGGGATCCATATAGATATATATCTATATATATATATATATATATATATATATATATATATATATATATATATATATATATATTGGTTCCCTTCAGATGGTCGAACTTTTAAAAGCTCGACTTTCATATGGCCGTGACCATATGATCGAAGTTTGAATGGTCTGTATGGGGATCTCCACAGAGGGGGAAGGGGAAGATTTCCCTTTACCACAATGTAGTGAGATCTAGGAGTTGGTATATTTAAATAGCGGGGTTAGGTTTTTTTTTGTTTTGTTTATTTTTTTTTTCACATTGTCAAACAGTCAAATGTTCAATTTTATGGTCTTGGCCATATGAAAGTCGAACATTTGGATGTTCGATTATGTGAAGTGGACCCATATATATATATATATATATATATATATATATATATATATATATATATATATATATATACATATATATATATGTATTATAAAATACAAAACATTAAATGTTCTAAAATATAAAAAGTCTTACTGTAACTATCAAGAAAAGAGCTCATTGTAGACCAAATTTATGCCTGACATTAGCATATAGGCTTGCACCATCAGCTGAGCATCAATAGTGAGTAACGTGCAGATCTGTAGAAGTAAGGTCACTAGACTCCCTAACATAATATGGATAAATATATACTGCTGAGGACAAATATATACCAGCAGTTACTAATTCATTTTCCCAATTACCCAGAAAGCTAATGCATCTTGTTACAAGATGGATTTTTTTAATGTAATGGAGAAATGTTTCTTCAAGCAAATGGTATTGTGATGGGTGTTTCATATGCACCAACTTATACAATATTTTGGAGGGCTGGATGTTGTATTTACTCTGTTGCAGTCTTGGGGAGGGGGCATGTAATCCATGACTATTTGGCTAGTGCAAGTGGCCAAGGATGGACATTTGAGGGCTAACTCCCCAAGCAAGAAAGTATCTTTGGTGCCCTTCTTTTCTTCCTTTTTCCTGGTCACTATTACCTCCTCCACCACTGCTCACCTTCCAATGACAGAATTCTACATCAGGTTTGCTTGTGCATTACTTATTAATGCTTACAGGCCTATATGAAATCTTCTCTTAAGTATTTCTATCTCCTTTCAAAACAGATCACACTAACATATATAATGTATATATATATATATATATATATATATATATATATATATATATATATATGTATATATATATATATGGGTCTACTTGATATGGTCGACATTTCACAATGTCGAAATTCATATCGCCAAGACCATATGATCAACATTTGAAATGTGAACCATACAGGTAGAACATAAAAAACAAAAAAAACCTTACCATAACACTGCTAGCAGGGGGGCTTCACCCCCCCCTGCACCACCCCCCCTGGTGGGCTGCACCACCCACACCCCCTGGAACTTAAATATACCAACTCCGAGCTCGCACTACAGGTGGAAGTGGAAATCTTTCCATTCCGCACTGTATGTAGATGCTTGTTCCCAGAGGTTGACATTTCAAATGTCGATCATATGATCTCGGTCATATGAATGTCGACATTGTGAAATGTCGACCATTCGAAGGGGACCCATATATATATATATATATATATATAAGATTTGAATTAGTACTTAGTATTTTTATCTCTGTAAGGTAATTTGGAAGTTTTTTGTCATTATTTTATGATAATAAAACTTTTTTTGTCAGCATGGTTAGTATATTGACCATTATCATTTTGCCATACACAATGATGACATGCTTATTTAAATAAAATGTATTTCGAATGCTGTAATACATCCAGGATAACTCTAGCAGTAACTGAAATGCTTTGGTTCTTTTCATTCATTGATGTTTACTTACAATAAGGATAACTGCTAAGACAAACAAATAGCTGTACATTTACTTTCCAGCAACATCCGGTTGCAGAGTGTTACATATTTTTGAAAGTTCTGTGCTAATTTAGGGGTCACATATATAATTAGTGTTTCGTTTTAAACACATGGTTTTAGTTTTACATATGTGCCCCACAATTAAGATCTGATGTTCCCCTGTTGAAAAACAGTGCCATTCATAACCAGATATTTGATCATTATCAATAGTGGTAAATACAATCCTGCCAAAACTGCCAGCTTACTAAATATTATGTAGGCTCTAAGGATGCCACAACCAAAGTATTAATTTAATTTTCCAGGCAGTAGTGACCCCTAAGCTGGCTGCACTTGTTAGCAGAAGGAAAAATGGCAAGTACACCCTCTCAGACAAGCAAACGTATTGACATACAGAAAAACAAACCCACAGACACACACACACACGCGAGCGCACGCAGACACACACAAACACACACACACCTTTATGTAAACTACACAGGGCATTTCACCTGTTCAAGTTATTAAAAATGTTTTTACCATGATTGCAGTTAATTATAAGAATTTCTGTGTTGGTACTCATGAGATGGGGAAGCCTATGCGCTGCCTGAAAAGAATGTTAAAATTCCACAGAACATTGTGATACACTTCATGATAGCCCATAACAAAAGAGAATAAATTTGAGCATGTTCAAACTATTTAAAACTCAAATTCACAACTTCACAGCAGCCATAGCCATTATATGTGTTCACGTCTGAGGGTGACACAATCATCTGGACACCTTACTCATGATGGTCAGGTTTGTACATACTTTCAGTGCCTGTAGGGTCCTTAACATGATATTAGTAACATCCTGGAGATTGGGGGGGGGGGCAGCATCCCTACAACTCTTTCACTATGCCATTCATCTCCTGTCACTTTAGTTGAAATTTAGTTGCCGATTATATGCAGCTGAGCTTTCTAACCAGAAGAGGAGGGAAGCCGTTACAAAGTCCTTCAGAGTCCATCTCCCAAACCACATAAAAGTATTATTAATACCATTCAGTTTAATTGTTCTAATTGCAGTCATTCTTTGGTAATGAAGGGATAATTTATTTTTAAATCATTTAAAAAGACTATTTCATGTGGTTCTTTCATGCTTGCAAATGGTAGATCTGTAGAAAAGAAAGAAAAAGAAACAGGAGTATCATTTAACAGCATAAAATGTCATGAATTTTAAAAAAGTTTGATTATTTAGAGTATCCTTTGCCACCATTAGTAAGTTAATTCATGAAACCTGAATTAAATTATGATTTAGACAATTGCATTTTATTATGGAAACTGCAGATGTTACTACTGATCAAATCATTTAACAAGAACTGGGTGTGATACAGAGTTCATCCACTTTGTATTTTAAGATGCCATGGTATTAGTATTTTAAGATAGCACTACTGCAGTACTCCAGATTACTCAGAAGATGCCATACAATGCAAATATGTTTATGTCTATGTCACCATGTTCAGGCATGTCCTGGCAAATACTTATGAAAACTACCGAAATCAAGGAGACAGATACAGACAGTGATGATATCCAAACATATTTAACATACAGAATATGACTTACAAGAAAAGCATATCCAAGGGAAAGTTCAGACAATAACAATTCTATGCTACATTATTTATTATGCTAATAAACTACTATTTAGACAAGATCTGGACATCATTAGTATTTTTAAAAAAGAAAAGGTATTATTTGGTGATTGCTTTTCTGTCGCAAAGGCACAGTGGCATGTTATTATACTTTAACTATAATGCTAGCCTTATATGAGAGCCAGTCATAAAATACAGCACAGTTGTTTCCATTATTATGTCTTACCCAGAACTGCACTATTTTGTATAAAGTAGTGCTGCATCTCAGCTATGTTAAGATGTCTTATTCTTCTTTGTATGATTAGCATTTTTGAAACCAATAAATAATTTATTCCTGAAATTATAATCAGAAATAAATTAAGTATGAAGTGATAAGCATGCATGCAATTACTCTAGAAATGCAATTTTAATAAAAAAAGGCACTGTAGAAATGAAACAGTGGTATGAACCTCAAGTACCTGGGCCCCAGAAAAATTGTACTATAAAATGCATTATATTAAAAACTCAACACAGACCAAAGATTTTGAATCTATTCAAGGCATGTACCTCATTACAGAGCTAGTAAATTAAAACACAAATAGGATTAGAGAAGACTAATGTAACAATCTCCCACTACGGTCCCTGGAGCATTAAGTCATAAATTGGGTTTGCATTAAATTGCGCTTGCAGTATTGAATTCAGGGTTAATGCTACAGGCTAAAGATAAACGAAACAGGAACTCACAGGTTTGTCAAACATATCCATAGTCTAAGAAATGTAATAAATGAGGCACTATCAAAATAAATTCAAAACTGTTTCATATGATGGGGAAAGGCCATGCCTTTCAGCATGCACTTGGTGCACTGGGTCATATTTAATTTCCACAGACAGACCATTTGAACATGTTGTTTTTATAATGCTGCTCATTGTCCCCTTCAATAACCACCAATGCTTTCCAGTTAAGTGGTGTGCTTTACCCAAGAAAATTCAAAGACGCATTTTTATTAGGCAATCTAATACCAAAGAGTTAGTAGATGCTGGCTATTTTCTGAAGAAATTCATTTTTGACAATATTTATGCAAGTGATCTGCAGTTGCTTAACTAAGACAGTTGATAGTAATCCAGTTAAATTATAGCAATACCATTTTCTTTATGTATACATCATTAATTTAATATCACTTAAAAACAATCCCAAAGTGAAGAAATAAAACAAAAAAAAATAAAAAACATAATGCAATTTTACATTTTATTAATATTAAAATATTTAATGAACCAGTAGCATAGTACGCCTTCTCTTTCTGCATAACATATATATCTATATCTATATCTATATATATATATATATATATATATATATATATATATAGATAGATAGATAGATGTAAATATGCAGTATACCTGTGCATGATATGCAAATCTATACATGTTACGTATCACATTTTATATATCTGCAGTTCTCAAACTTCATTTTTGTTGACATACAACATTGAACAAAACTTATCAAATCACTATCCATCAAATGTCCAGAGCAGGCTTTAAAATGGTTATCGTCCTGCAGGGGAAACAGGTCCATGTTTTCTCACTCCTTCACAGTCCATCAGCTGTGTTTTGATATGTTTTGGTCAACATTCCATCCATCGACCAAAACCCATTGAATAAGCAGTAGCCCAATCAAAGTGTGTGTGTGTGTGTGTGTGTGTGTGTGTGTGTGTGTGTGTGTGTGTGTGTGTGTGTATACTGTACACACACACACACACACACACACACACACACACACACCAATGTACATGCATACACATACATACATACATATATATATATATATATATATATATATATATATATATACATACATACATACATACATACATACAACATACATACTGCAAAAGAAACAGTACACCAGTTATGTATCATTTTGTCGGGCATAAAGATATGAAAAAAACTGATGAGGGTTCCTATCCTACCTGCTTTCCCAGTGAGCACAACGATGTATAACTGCACCTAAACACTGCAATCAGGTCAGTTCTTACCTCATGAGTGAACTATAGTGTGAAATGCAGGACTGAACTACACTCATACTCAAATAGCTGCACTCCAGTGGTGACACCTCAGGGACAGTTCCCTGGTTGATTTCCTTTTGCTTTATCGGTGTCCATCATTACTCATGATGCTTTATACAAACAGGGGCTGTATAGCAGAGCTGCCATAGTATAGGGTCTTTCTCAACTATCAAAATGGACCTTATCTAAGCATAGCTGCAATCACTGCAGAATATGTATCTGAGGAACAGAATGTATTTTGGAGCATTTGGTAAACATTAAGCTACTTTTTCAGTTACTTTTTCATTTGTTACATTCATCTGATAGGCAGCTGCATTGCAGTTGTATATACATATATATTAAAAGTAAATACCCCCGGCTGGAAGGTGATTGTTAGACTCATAGGATGTCTTTAAGATCTGCACTGGCCCTTATTTAACAGAGCAAGTCTGGGAAATCAGAAGAAGCTGACAGACCCAGTGATAGATGTGGGGCATTAGATAGAAAGGCCATAAGATGAAGCAGGGGAGCAAAATTATTACAAAGTACTTCAGAGCTAGAGTAGAAAAACACCCACAAAATGCTTTAGCCATGAGATGTAGAGTTATCGCCACTGAAAAAAAAATCTCACTAAACACAACTGCTTGAGAAGTCAACCCAAAGAAGAAAATGAAACATCAACATTTTTTCAGACAGGAAAAGACTAATACATACCAGCTGCACAAACCCAACGAAGGGAGAAAAGAATCCCTACGGGCGGGAAAAGACTAATACATACCAGCTGCACAAACCCAACGAAGGGAGAAAAGAATCCCCACGGGCGGGAAAAGACTAATACATACCAGCTGCACAAACCCAACGAAGGGAGAAAAGAATCCCCACGGGCGGGAAAAGACTAATACATACCAGCTGCACAAACCCAACGAAGGGAGAAAAGAATCCCCACGGGCGGGAAAAGACTAATACATACCAGCTGCACAAACCCAACGAAGGGAGAAAAGAATCCCTACGGGCGGGAAAAGACTAATACATACCAGCTGCACAAACCCAATGAAGGGAGAAAAGAATCCCTACGGGCGGGAAAAGACTAATACATACCAGCTGCACAAACCCAACGAAGGGAGAAAAGAATCCCCACGGGCGGGAAAAGACTAATACATACCAGCTGCACAAACCCAACGAAGGGAGAAAAGAATCCCTACGGGCGGGAAAAGACTAATACATACCAGCTGCACAAACCCAACGAAGGGAGAAAAGAATCCCTACGGGCGGGAAAAGACTAATACATACCAGCTGCACAAACCCAATGAAGGGAGAAAAGAATCCCTACAGGCGTACACTTAGACACTCCCCTGAGTAATTACCTATGGCAAACACAGGCCAGGGTATTTAACTTTGCTAAGTTGTGCTCAGAGTTGGTGCCTGGGAAGCGAAAGGCATAGAACAGCAGAGCAGTGCATAAAACGTATGAAGCTACTTAAATTCCTATTCAAAAAACAATTTTCACAATCACTGCAGCTCACTAAAATGAATGGGAAGTTGTTATTTAAACTTACAAATTATGCAAAAACAGATAAATGGAAAATAAGGCAGTCTGTTTGCACATATATTAACGTGTTGCGGAAAGCATTGTTTAACTGCATCTATTTTTTTTTTACATAAATTCTATTTTTGAACTATTACAGCCATTATATGCCTGGCATTTTGTACTTCTGTCCCTTGGATTCAGAAACAAATAGCACAATGGGACAGACAAAATAGTGCAATGAGCAGCCATGCAGAGTGCAGGAGTGATTCTCAGATACATGTAGCATGACTAGGCTATGCCTTGAAATACAGAGGTCAGCATAGCATGAACATGAGTGTATAGTAGACAGAAATGATTTACATTATTACAATGAGGGTTGTGGTGAATGCAAATGAGGGTAATCAGTTAGGGAGAGTGATTCAGAAATGTATAGAAATATCGCAACAAGGCAAAGCAATGACAGTAGCCATTTGCAGACATTTAGAGACAGAGACCATGAACATAGATCAGGAGTAGCTGCAGTTATAACAGGAATGTATATGCATGTATATGCATGTATATGCATGAGGCTGGCTGGCATCATCTTTCTCTAGTCCACTGAGTCATCTGACTGCTTCTTACATTTCATCCATTCCATGACACAGAAATAGTGGACCATTACCATGTGGACAAAGGCACCATGCAGGAGCTGCTGGACAAGTGTTACCCTCGTATGCAGGCTCATTGGATGCATGGAGTATTCATCCCTATGGACACAAAGTTATGTGTATCATTGAGAATATCCGCTATAGGGAACTTCCAGTGACCAAGGAGGACACAGTAGATGCATCTCAGGTATCTGCCTCATGCATCTCAGGTATCTGCCTCTAGGATACTACACCAGTTTCTTGATGCCGTACTACAGCATGCGGAGGAGCATAAGTGGTCCTCACATACCACAGAGGACAGAATTAATGTCATTTGCTTATTTATGAAATAGCTTATTATCTTGAAGTACTGGGAGCCATAACTGCACTCACAATGTTATAAAGCCTCCAGCTGGGGAACAGGGATGATTGTATGGCAACCATAAGAGATTCCACTCTATCAGCTGCTAGCAGGTCTGTAATGCACAGGGTATTATATGCAATATGTCAGTGTGTTATAAAGGAAGTACCCACACTTCCCACATCTGGCACATGTGTGGTTTATATCAGTGATTCATGTGGAGTGAGTTCCCTCATAGACATCTTATTGCTGATGCTGGATATGTTCGACAGCCAGTGCTAATGACACTAATAAGGAGCCCGCATAGACCATGTCAGAGAATATGTACAACACTGCACATTCGTAGACCATCATCATCATCAAATGTGTTTTCAGATAGATGAAGACCTACTTCCACAGAAACATGCCACAAAATATCCGCTGTGGGTATAACATTACACAAGATGTTGGTATGCATACAAATACAGTGGGATATTGACATTCAGGAACAGGAAGTCCCAGAGTTAGCAGCATTGGAGGTGCTTGTTAAAAAGATCCACAGGGGATGACCATGAATGGTGATTAATACAATATGCTGTGGCACTGACTGAAAGGCAGTTTCTTGTCACAGTTATTGGACAGATTACAGGTAACATACAGCAACAACGATATATACATACTACAACTAGGCTATGTTATGTCATGAAAGGGATGGACACATTATGTATCAAATTGGTATGAAGGCACTGAGGGCAGCACACAGTTTTCATGATATGTACAAGGGGTGAGGGCTATAGTGGCACATGTCAGCAGCAGGCATTTTGTGTGTGTGTGCGTGCATGCATGTGTGTGTGTGTGTGTGTGTGTGTGTGTGTGTGTGTGTGTGTGTGTGTGTATGTGTTTGTGTGCACATGGACATGTGTGCATGTGTGTGTGTCTGTGTGTGTGTGTGTGTGTGTGTGTGTGTGTGTGTGTGTGTGTGTGTGTGTGTGTGTGTGTGTGTGTGTGTGTGTGTGTGTGTGTGTGTGTATGTGTGTGTGTGCGTGTGTGCGTGTGTGCGTGTGCGTGTTTGTCTATCTATGCCCACTGATTGTGGTGAGATATGTAGATTGTTAAAGATGAGGATGGAGTCTCCAATGTGGTGTACCTGGGGAGGGTTAGATGGTGCTGATGAGCATGTGTGAATGTGCATAGACACAGCTCCCACTGGGATGCTGCACTTTGCTGGGTTCTACAGCACAGGTATAGTATACCTATAGGAGTTATCTGCACCAGCCATGTATGTCCCTCTCCAAAAGTCATCACTGACATGATCTCTAGCATGCACAGATGATGGAGTGCTCTGTAAACATGAAGACCATGAAGTGTTGCAGACTCTTTAAGTACACATACCATATTCATGTCTACATTCATGGCATCCTGCAGTGCCATCAACATGGGCTGCAGTTATGGTGAAGGTGCTTCTATGAGGCTCTAGATTGTGTCATCACTCTCCAATAATAGGCTTCTCCACCAGAAGTGGAGGAGGACCAGCCATAAGAATGGTGATGCTCATGGTGTTTGACCTCACAGGGACATCTGCAGCATAGGCTTTCTATGGTAACTGTGACACCCCACATCTGAGACAGTAATCAAGGTGTCTCAATCCTCACCCCTTGCACCTGTGGGGAACATTCACTGGGAGGATAACAGGTACATATACAGTATCTGCAGATGCAACTCTCTGCATCAAGCACAATCAAGCAAAATTTCCCTTAAGAGCTCACAGGGAACACAGTCAGTCTGGGGACTGGTTCCTCTCTCTTTCTCCACATCCCCAGCAAGACTCCCCACTGGCGCAGCTATAGAATTGAGTCCTTAGCCGGAGATTCAAGCCAAGTCCTCCAACACACTCTCTGTGCAACCACTGCTTCTTGGCCCTACCCAAGTAGCTGACACACACACACACACACACACACACACACACACACACACACACACACACACACACACACACACGCACTTTGAAATTCGATTTGCACCAAATAAATATGCAAACTCTCTCAAAACTTAAATATTTCTACAAAGATCAGCCACAATGAAAGCTTTAAATATATTTAATAATAGATAATAAAAGAACAAGACAATCATAAATATCTATTCACAGTGACATCAGAGTTCAAAATCACAGGAAATATTTAAAGTAACATTGAAGGACAGACTCAGACAAATAAAATAAAACAGTATCTAAACTAAGCTTCACTATATTGCTGAACTGATAGAGAAGACACTCAACAACACATCAGTAACTCCAGTTTAGTGCAAAAAGTAAGCGCTTTTGCGACCACACACTGTTGCTTCATCAGACAAACAGAATAAAAATGCATTGCAGTATATATAGGTGTATTCACACTCTTAGATAATTAATTAATGACTTTGCAGTTAACACCATATTGTCATCTAGTTAATGTTGGTACATGTTTAAAATGCATACTATAAGTTATAAAATCTAAGGAAACAGTACAGCATGTTTAAATGATTTAATATACAAATAAAATTAATGTTGGAGTCTCCTGGCTTTTAGGAAAGGTTTAATGGAGAAGGCACCATTCAGATCTGTGTATCTGTCTGCATTCAGTAACAGTATTCATTTTTGCTCTGCTGCCTCAGTTATATTATCTATATCTCCCCCTCTAGGATTCACATTTAATGCTTGAATGACAAAAAACTTGAAACTATGTGAAGAATCATTATGTTTCACATGATTTTCTAGTGCACTAGTATCCTTTTTATTTTTAATGTCTCTGATATGTTCTAAAATTCTGTCTTTAAAAGACCTTACTTTTTGCATTAAACTGGAGTTATTGATGTGTTGTTGAGTGTCTTCTCTATCAGTTCACATTCTATTTTTATTACACTCAACTTCATCCTTGAACTGTCTTTGTACTTTATATTCACTATATTGCTGATTGAATCTAAGAGCATTATACTATTCCCTAGTATCTTGCTTGGGCAAGGCAAGATGAAATACATGAGCAGTCTCTCTAATCAGTCCCCAAACAGAATATTCTGTCTCACGAAGAGACTTTTCAAAATAATATCTAAAATATTACTTCTGAGCTGGTTTGCAGAATGACATCACTTCTAGTCATCTGACTTCTAGTTCCCATGCAAAGCCCCATTACTGAAAGCTGGCAGGATTTAACACCTACCTGTAAAAATACACACAAAAGGGCTTTTGCTCAGATCTGTGGCAGGTGGTGGAAGTCGTAAAACAATTTCATACATCCATGCTTCCAGAATAGTAATTAGTTCACCCCAAAGACAATGCAGAAAGCTTCCTAGTATAGGCATTGTGAATCTGGCTGTATTGAAACCTGTGAGATAGCATCTTTGTGGCCTACCCATAAAGTGATTTAATTTCAGATATATTTTAAAGTTTGCTTGACTGAGGTTAAACTCCTGTCTTCCAGTTTCCTCTCTTAAAACATATACATGTAAACAGTTACAACAGTACATGTACATTTCTGTTCTCTCCAGTAGGGTACACTATTGATACATTTTAAACACAAGTACTTTACAAATACATTTTCAACACAAACATCTGTACAAATCAGTTTTATATACACATGACATACAGTTCTAATACATTTGTAACACAAGCATCTTGTATAAATCAGTTTGATATTCACAAATGACATATAATTATTTACAGATTTCCAGCCAGTTGTGCTGTCAGTGCCTACTATCATCACAGTGACTTTCAAAAATGCTGCATAAATGGGTCAGGACCATGCTGACCATGTACCAAACCAGTCAGTAAGACTGAGATGATGTCTGCTTGTGCTTGTAAGATGGTCTTGCACATACACACTGTATGGTGGTCATGGAGGCATTCATCTCAGGAAGAGGCATGGTATTGCTGGAGTCTGATATACTGACTCCCTACTTCTATCACCATGCTCAAGGGAGCTGCCAGCAACTAAGGATCAGGGAAATAGTGCACACCCTGTACTGATGTGCCAGCCAACACCTGACCTTCACTGGTATCCTGGGACTGAGAAAAGGGTAGCACAGGTACAAGAGGGGTTCCCAAGAATAGGAGAGGTAATATGCCTGTCAATTATATATCTCTGACACTGTCACCATGACCTCAGACTATGCAATTCTGTGGCAGCCATCATCATTGGGCTCAGACAGTTCCGTGACATCAGGCATGCCAATATCCACAGTGGAGGACCCAGACACAGAACTATGTATAAAAACACTCAAAATAACTGAGTTTATTTATGCACCATTCTCAAATACACACATTCCAGTGATGCTAGGGCTATGAAACAGAATGGCATGCAAAATCTAATGCTCCAATGTGTCTATAATAACACAATGACCATGTCCATTAGGTGTATGGGTTGGAGTCAGGCAAGTTGCACTGCATGTTAAACATGGTAGGTAGTACCCACTTGGGGCAACTCCAACTGATTCCCCAGGTGCTTGGTGAAGCTTTGTACCAAGGCTGAGTCATGCAGTGAGAATAAGAGTCCTATCATCTCTCCTAGACAAAATGCATAGAGTTGTTCCATGTCTATTAATAGCGGCTGTGTTGGCAGACACCCTTTATTCCTCTACCTGTCAGGTTGCATTCTTACATGCATACAGAATACTGATAGCAGTTATATATAACCACAGCAAAGGAAAGTGATTATTGTGGCACCCACAGTCCCTGGCCTAACCACAGGGCTAAGGGTCCCACTTCTAACAGAATACACCCCAGAAATCCTGCTGTGAGGCTTAATTTGCAGTGCCATACATATCATAGTATAATCCCCGGCTGTGTATATCTCTCCCAGTCAGCAGGCACTTGTCAATCTATACCACCATTCCCAAAGAAACATCATGTAACTCAACAAACACCATAGATCAGGAGCTGATGTGCAAAGCCAGTTTCTGAAAGTTGCACTCGGTATTTCCTGTTTATTTACCTCAGATACAATGTTTTGAAAGTCCAACGCTTCAATCTGGATCAGGAAATGTCATTCTACAAGTTTGCCAACAGCAACAAGTTTGGCAATGCAATCAGCACGGTAACAGCCTTGGCTATATTTACTTTGGAATTTCTCAGCTTTTAGCATGGTACTTATGATAGTGAGCCAATTTCACGTAAATGTCGAAATCACTGTTGTATCCCAGATTGTGCACCTGCATGAGGACCTAGAAAGTGCCTTGCTCGTGAGTGGGTGAGTCACTGATTTCAGTAGGCCCATGGATAAAAGTATCTTATCAATTTGGCCCATATAGGAGCCACAGTGTAAAACTGGAAGGAAATTTGAATACTATGGTGCTGTCGCACTCATGACATCATATTGTTCATGCCTAACACCATCATGCCTCACAATGTATATACACACTATTATATTGTGTCAACACAACATATCATACTAACTCGGTGCACAAGGTTGTGTCTTATATGTCAGCAGCAGCAGCATGTAGTGACACAGATGATCTGCCATATTCCTCTGGACTGTGACCTAGTTAAGTGGTTACAGCTTTGGTAGGCACTGAGGGTAGCAGGGCTCCCAAGTGGTCCTCTAAGGAGTTAAATATTTCTGTAATTTATGAACAAAGACCACTGGAAGCACTTGCCAGGGGACTCATATTAAGGTTTCCAGTATAAGGTGGGTTCCTTTCAAAGCCTTGTCTAGGCGGTGATTGCTGCAACTGGCAACACCAGCTCTGGTAAGCATTGAAGGCACAATTACAGTGATGTCAAGAGATGTTTTGGCTCAATGAGAAAAAGACCTCTGGAAGAGTGATCCTGAATTGTACAGTAAGAATTGATAACATTCATTTTAGTGCAATATACTGCATAAAAGCAAGGGCCATGGATGACAAATGTACATGTGCTTTTCATTTTCTGCATTTTTTATAGCTCTAAAGCAGATAGATTAGAAGAAGATGTTAGTAAGATAACAGTCATAGTCTAGCCAGTTATTACATGTCATGATAGTATATTACCCAAAGGTATACGTATGTTCTAGCAGGTGTAACACCCATGGGTGACAGCACTACATACTTCTGGACATACCTTCTCTGTCCAAGGTGGCAGAGGAACTCAGACACAAACAGGATATTTTAGTGGGTTCATGGCATGCCATTATATCATGCCTACTATCGTGCCTATGTCACACATCAAAGGCTGTTGGCCCTCTACCATCCTTTGCATATTGTCAATGAGCAATGTACACATTACTCCATATTTGCCATGTACAACCTCACAAAATGCCCATGCCTGTACCACTTTATACATGGCGTAACTATGATATTCAGATTTTGTGGCTACTATATCTTGTAATAATGCCTGATTTACATCATTGTACTTGCCCACCATATGCTGACAAATTACCGTGGTACTGCCACTGTATTATCTGCCTTTTCTACATCATGTTGGCATGGCAAGCTTGTTGGTCTGCAGATTCACTACTGCTGGCCATGTCCAGAAAATCCTTCCATGTCCATTTCCCTCATGACATATCCATATGGGTGTACCCACTTACCTTCTCTTGCCTGCACTGTTCCCCAGCATATTAATTGCATTATTGTCAGAAATACTTCCTGGGATCACTGAAAATATCCAAAAACGAATGAGATAGAAAACTCACTTTATTTCTAAAACAGAAAACACGTTATATAGTCAAAGCAGACAAAACACCACATGACACAGCCAACCTATAAAAAACAATACATAAAAAGTCAATCAAGTTGTTAAAGCCATACTACTATATTTAAAACATAATTATACTTCTGTTAAATAGATGTTTGGAACTTATTATAAAACACCATTATAAAATATAACACTAATACAGCATATAAAACAGACCAGCTATGGCCTATCACTGAAACATTATTAATAAAACAGTAAAAATAAAACATACTTAATGATGCTGTTTTTGCCTAAATTCCAGCATTGGCTTGATAGTAACTATATTATTTAACCCAGGTTTTTTATCAGCATTTAACCTAACAATCCATGTATATTCAGCGATATCCAGTTTGTTAATAATATCGCCTAATCTTAAGCTTCTGTCTATTATTTGTAAGGCTTTAAACTTAAAGTTGTGTTTTTCATTCTCATCACTCCTATGTTGTGCTAAGGCATTCGTAAGAATATGCCTTCTCATTTCTGATTTATGTTCTATAATTCTTTCTTTCAAATATCGTGAACATTTGCCAACATAGAATCCAGGGCATTGTGTACAGGTAGCCAAATATGCAACAAAAACAGTCTTACATGTTGATTGACAACGTATCTCAAACCTAATTTTACTTTGTGGATGTATAAACATTTTCTCCCTACAAATGTCATTACAGCAACTATAATAATAACAAGGAACCGTACCCATTTTATTTGCCATAACTGATGGTATTAAATTCATTGCAAAATCCTTATAACATAACCTTCTCTTTAAATTCTGCATATTCCTGTGTGCAAATCTTGGAACAGTTCCCAAGACTTTACTTAATTCAGGTTGAGCCATAAATATACGCCATTTTTTCTCAATTATTTGCTTGACATATTTTGTTAAATTATTATATGTCTATCTCATTCGTTTTTGGATGTTACATTGGCTCTGAATAGAGAAGATTAAAACCGTGGTTGGAATATATATTTCTTGTCACTGAAAATATCCAAGACTGAACCCTTGTACCTTTTTTTCCAATAGACACATTTTATCCCCTAGAACCATTGCATACCTAGCTCACATTTTGTCCTTCTGTAGCTACATGCATGCCTGATAGTCAGACACAAACATGTTACTAATTTTTTTCCTGTCTCTATCTTTCTTGCTGTCTCACCTTTCTATTTTTATTTTATACTTGCTGGGTTTTTTTCAGTTTCTGTTACTGTTTTATGCACTGTTAGCTACAATTATGTCTGTGATGTGGCAGCACTCCCTGCTCTGTTGTTCTGCCCTGCCTTTTCCTGCTGGGTCACCATTTGCCTCCAGGCTTTCTTTTCCATGAAGTTCCATAGGGTCATGCAGCAGATGGTGACACAGATAGTTCTTTGGTGGCCTCTGCTGGTAGATCACTGGAGGGAATTTTGTCACACTTTCTGGTGACAATGCCATCATATCAGAGTATGTTACCCAGCAGGAGTTAAAGGTGGTGATGACCATGTTGGTGGACTGGCAGCTTGACACCCACACTGACCACCTCAAGAAGATCATTGTGTGACCAGCTGAGTGTCAATGTTATCTGACACACTGTCCAGCATACCAAATGAGGCTATGTACAGTAGAGAAGGTAGTTGCAATGGAGATTGACCTTTGCCTGGTTCTGACCAATGCAGCATGAAAAGGGAACTGTCACCCCACACTATCCCCAGTCATCGTGTTCCCCTCCTTTGTGTGTCACCCTTCTCCCCTGTTTGTAGCCCAGTCCTCCCATCACTAATTGTCCTCCCTTTGACAGTACATGTCCATCCATTGTGCCACCCCATTTGTGTCAGTACTGCCGCAAGTGGTCTTTGTCCCTACTTCCTGCTTCTTTGTCTGTTCCTGCTTACATTCCTTTACCTTCTATCATTCCTGCCTCCACTTACACACTTCTCCATCTATAACTTTTCTCCCCCTCCTTCCTCTTACCCTTCTGCTTGCTCTTCCCCCTTTCTGACTACCATATGCTCCTATTTCTCCTATTTATATGAATGAATCTGGGAAAGATTTTATTGGTAGCCACATATTCTGGCGTGCAACAATTCTCATAGTGTTGCAAAGTTGTACATGTACAGGTAAATACTCATGTGCTTGCTTAAAGAATAATATTGCTGTTCAGAAAGTCTGTAAATACAGCCATGATGCACTCTGGTATTTACTGACACTGTCATTTATGTCAGCAGATTTCTCAGTTAGTTGATTGTTATAGTGCTATATTTCCTATTTAATTGATAATTAGCTCCATGTTGCAATACTCACTGTCATTGCACAGCCATGTTAGACATGTTTCTGAAACCCAGTGTGTGTGTGTGTGTGTGTGTGTGTGTGTGTGTGTTTATATATTTATATATATATATATATATATATATATATATATATATATATATATATATATATATATATATGTGTGTGTGTGTATGGATCTACTTCTGTAGATTGACCTACCAGAAAACCAAAGCCCAGATACCTGAGATGAAAGAACTGAACAGACCAGGACACCGAACACACAAAACATTGAAAACTAACACCAGGAAAATGGTAAGTTGTCCAACACCACCATGTAAACAAACCACACTAAACTCAACCCACCCAAGTGGGGGACTTTTCCCCCCATGCTCCCCATATGGGGGGCTTTGCCCCCCCTGACTCTGAGATTGCACTACAGTGTGGAAAAGGGCAAACGTCACCATGTTGACCAACCAACTCTTTTCCTGTGTTAAACTTCTGCTTTTTTGCCATTCGGTGTCCTGATCTTTGAGGTCTCTTCGTCTCGGGTATCTGGGCTTCGATTTTCAGGTAAAAGTTGGTCTACTGAACTAGTGTATATATATATATATATATATATATATATATATATATATATATGTGTGTGTGTGTGTGTGTGTGTGTGTGTGTGTGTGCGTGTGTGTGTGTCTGTGTGTGTGTTTTGACACCTGTAATTCCTGCATTTGTATGCAAATTAATGCTTGGGTATATTTTTGCTCCAGAATTCATAATCTTTTCCTCTGAAACCCCAAACATTCTCTACAGTTAGCAATAGTTTTCAGGATCTCAGCATTTCCAGATATATAAATGTCAACTCCATCCATCCATCCATCCATCCATCCACAACCCATTTTACCATTTTTTTTTTTTTTTTTGCAAATGGGGTCAGGGTGTCACCTCAGCAATGGCAATTGTCTGATTTTTGGCAAAAAATATATTAAAACAGAAATAGACTATAAATCTATCTTGATAAGTTAAGTACTACTATACACCATCATGCTTGGGGTGTTCTGATAGTGCCAAGCAGACCATAGTACTTTAAAATAAGATCATTTGAAATATCATACATGACACATTACAGTCCCCAACTTTCATTTTCTATGCCCCATGTCCACAGATGACATCAAACAGAGTACAAAGGATTAGTCCAGATAAAAATCACTTTAGCTAGCAGATCTTGGAGACTCTCTGATACCCTCCCTGTGGGAGGAATAAAGATGCTTTATTGAAGTTTCAAGTAGATTATTCAGTTAAGTAGGTAGATGTATGAATGTTCTTATTTTAATGCATTCCATTCAACAGGTCAGTTATTTAAAGCCAGTTGCAGGCAACAATGGAAGGGTCTGGAGGAGCTGATTACAGGGAAATCTGGTTCATAGCAAAACAAGGAGCCAATCCCAAAGCTTAGAAGCTAGTCCCTTATTTGAATATTCCTGAAAGACCTGTGAGGGTTTACCAGCTCAGCAGCCTGTGGGACATCATTCTTAGTTAAAAGGTTTTCATTCTTATTTTTAACAAGCAAAAATGACAACACACTATAAGCTACCTCTATTTAACTATATCAAAAAAAAAAAAAAAAAAAACACTTTCAACTGATCTTCATGAGGTCTATCTAACAGAGTGGTTTATAGAATGTTTTACAGTTTGTGCATTGAAAATGCCTGCTTTTACAAGGCTATCACCAAACTTTATTAGCTTGTTTTGTATCACATTATATGAGAGGCTGTGTCTGCCTTTGTGTAGCTCATATTCCTTGATCTGGGAAATCATAACAGTGCTTGGCTAATTGGTTTTTGAGGATCTAGAGTCTGATGTCAGACAGGTGATATGCCACCCTGAGTTTTAACTTGTTCAGAGTTTTCCCTATATTATATTAAAAACAATTACATCTATTACAATGTGTGTGATATATCACAAAAGCAGTGTTGCAATTATGAGAACATTATGAAGTCTTTTATAATGTATTTCAGGAAATATGAATGAAGCCTCTCAAAGTACATTGGGATACAAGCATTAAAAGGACAAGTCAGAATGGAAAAAGTTCTGTAATAAATATTTTATAATTTGCTTTAAGGTATATGAGCCTCATGAAGGCAGACACAGCCTGCATAAAGTAAGAATATAGAGGGCATATTTAATTTTAGGAATTAGAACATTTTTAAGGACATGCTTGATTCAGAGAAGAGCAACCATGAGAATCTGTAGCAAAGTTTTAGTTGTGACAACACCTTGTTGGAGATTTTATCAGTATGTGTAGTGAAGTTAAATAAAGGGTCGAGTGTTACTCCTAGGTATTTTTGATGTATAACATTCTTAAAACCTGAATCCAAAATACTGAGACCACACCAAGTTCTGAACATACATTTACCAAGTGAAATGTAGTATCATAACAGCAGTTGTCAATACATTTGGGGTTAGTCTTTTATGCTATGGATCCTATAGCCATGCTCAGGCTGTGTGTCACTGTTCTTTGACAGTTCTATTGTGATGGGTGATTAAGTAGTCAATATAAAAAAAGTACTTGTTAGGATGAAACTAGCCAGTGAGAATGAGTATTTCATGAAGAACACCGAATAGAGGAATATCATTCCAAAGTGTTAAGGATGCAAAGGTTATGATAATTTTTTTGGAAACTTACAAAATCCTTACCTCACCTAATTTTACCTGCTCAGATGCAAATCAATGTATCTGGTGTATGAATAATCCTGGGGGGGATGTATGCTGTGTGGTAGGTGAGGTTCGAGTAGTGTGTAACATAAAATGAATTTTCTGTATCATAACAAAGAGAAAACAGCAGAGAGTGATTGCCTTTATTTGGGCTACTAGATAGCACAGATTATACCTCAGCTATATCATTACTATAAATCATTGATATCTGGGAACTAGGGAAGTCCCAGTACTACTATAAAGGTGGCTACTGGTGTCAAAGGAAAAGTGTGGGGGGTTATAGGTTATGTTGAAGTACTTTCACATAATTTATTTGTGTGTTGTTTGTACTGCTACTTATTAATTAATTGTCTATTATTAAAGAACATGATTGCTTTATTTGTTTGTTTTGTATTATTAAAACACAAGGTTGCTTTATTTATTTATTTAGTTAATTAATTACCTGTATAGTGTTATTAAAACAAACTGTTGGTCTGGCCAAATTTACTCTTTACTTAACTGCACATACTGATAAAATCTCCAACCAGGTGTTGTCACAAATGAAACTATGCTACAGAATCTCTCACATACTCTTCCCAGAATCACACATGTCCTTGGCCAAAAATGTTCTAATTCCTAAAACTGTTTTTTTTTTGTGTCATGAGCTGACATTTGTAGAATGAGAATGTGGCACTCTAATTACCGGAACACCAGCGATAAAAAATTGTACAACCGTCTTCATTACGGTAAAGTGATGAAGGAGAAGATGTAAAACTACTTTTTTTTGATAAAATGGAGGTGCAATTCATATAAAAAACATTTTTGTTATTTTAAGAACAGAACAAGGCAGGTTAGGTACCTGACGTTGTTGCTAATGAGACTGAGGGAGAAGAATGGTTGTGTATCCTTAGTCCTTTTATAAAGGAGGCTGGGTGGGAAGGGAAATTCTAGTCACTAAATGGGGATAAATACACTCTCTATTGTAGATGCACTTGTTACAAAGGGCAGTTTTCTTGCTATTTATTTATTTATTTGTTTTAGTTTGTTAATTTGTCAAGATTTAGTAAGCAAAGCATGCTGCAGAACTGCATCTGCTGAATATTTACTGACATAATGGTGCCCTCACATAAACCTGTTTGTGGTAAAGTGAAAGCTCAAAGAGGGTTGCAGCTGGCCAATAATAAGGATCACTGAGCGATGACGATTTCTTATGCACACTAGTCAACCTTAAAAGTCATCTGGGATCCATAGAATCTGTTATCGTAGCTGATGATGACCAGATTTAAATTAACCACGACAGTATCTTAGTCAGTCACTTTAAAACAGAAATATTTTATTTATTTATAGTATGTGAAAATAAATATCTGAAGGCAGCTTTACACATTTGGCCTAATGCATAATTAATAAATACCAGTGCTCTTCGTATGACAGCAATATATATGCATTTTGGTAAAATAAGTAATACCTAATCTGAGTTTGTCAAATGTCATATAATTTGCTTTATGAAATTAAAATAACGCATCATGTACTTTTGGCTGCTTAACTTCGGACATTTCTGCCTTTCAGAAAAGCTGCAATATTATATGTTTTAAAAGGATTATCCCTCAGACTAAGTTCCTTGTCACATTGAAGTTGGAAGGGTTCTTCCCTGAGGGGGAAATTTGGCATTTATACTTGATTCAAATTCCATGATCATGGATAAAATACAGGTATGTAGGTAAAAGAGAAAAGCTGTGGCAACACGCAAAGAGCAAAGAAAGCACATTCTTTTCATGTTTCAGCTTTGCTGTTGCTGCTCTTCTGGTAGCTTTAGTGCAAAGTTTTCCATAGGTGAAAGAAGAGAAAACAAGTCTATGTATGCTTTCTTTTTCTGGCAACTTAAGGGTTAACAGGCATCACTGAACGTGTATGAATCATTAGCAGCACTTGTAGTGAAGACTTCATGGGTTACATTTTGTATTCAAATGTACTCCCACACTATCCTCCCACGGACCATATTCTTAATGTGTGATCAAAGCACCTCGGGGTGAGAGTTTATGTTGCCTGGGTACAGCATGTCAGCCGTACTCATTCTGACTAATCTAATTGCTCATTACTTCTTTGAATACATACTAGTTGTCTTTATATATGCAGATTGCAGAACCGAGCTGTTTTCTGAAATACATTTAAAACTAACATTCAATTAGCTTAGTAACTGCACAAAATATACATTTAAATAGCATACAACAGAGGTAAAGAGAAAATATTTAGGAGTCCTACCAGTAATTTGTTTTATTTAGTACATATAGGTCTCTTGCCTATTTTTCAGAGGAGACCTGAGGTTGTTTTCTTCTTACTAGGGAAAATTTGGCCAGGGCACTAGATTTTGAATTTGAAGGTGTGGATGTGTCATGCTTAGGAAATGCAACTATAGTTATATTTACAGGAGAAATGTCTAGAAGAAGTTGAATAGATCTGCAAGCAGTTCCTGCTCTGATATTTTTCTGATTAGTTAACAGCCTAAATGTTCATGTTTAAAAAAAAGCATACAAAATATAACTTTTACAGTCAAGGAGTAGGCTATATATTAGACGATGCTGCTGTGATACTCATGTGTTACACAAAGATGGGGTGGAACACATAGCATTCAGGGGAAAGGGGCAGCATATTCAGAACAGCTGTCTCTGCCCTCTGCAGTACAGCAACAATGCCACTGGCTGGACTTAAGCTATGTATGCACAGCAAATGTGACTATGTGTCCTCAAGAAATACAATCCTGTGAGTGCCCTAGAAGAGAGGTCTGAGGTACATTTTTTTCTGCAGATTACTCACTTTGGATAGCATTTTATCCCTGCTATCCATCTTACTCTAGTCAGTGGGTATCAATTTAGTTATGCACCAGGGTTTCACCACTTTGGGTTGGGGTCACCCATCCCCTCTTTAGGCTCACAAAGATGGGGCTCCAACAGAAGGCGATTAAGTCCAGAAGGTACCATTGCTACTTGCAGAAGCAGTCCCTAGCAAGAAGTGTATATGGCCCTGTCCTTCTATGTGTAGCCATCTTCTGCAATCCTTAATAAACATCGGTGTGTGTGTGTGTGTGTGTGTGTGTGTGTGTGTGTGTGTGTGTGTGTGTGTGTGTGTGTGTGTGTGTGTGTACATATATACAAAATAGATAGTATGTGTGCATACATATATACAAGATAGATAGTGTGTGCGTACATATACAACAGATAGTGTGTGTGTGTACATATATAAAAGATAGATAAAGGGTGTAATAAAAACTCATGGTACATCCCACAGATATATTTTGTTTATCTAAGTTCTTGGCACTCATCAAAGTTTAATCTATATTACTGGCATGTAATTAGCAGTTTATCTGCAACCATAGAGCATTATCTAAGCTATTAAAATCATCCTTAATGTCAAATATTTACATTTTTAATACTTTATTTTTTAACCAGATGAGAAAAAAAAGCTAAAGTTCACACTCTGCAGCAGCAATTACACCTAAACAAATTAGACCCCCTAGCATCCCCTTTAAAGCCGAGTAAAGAAAAAAGTAAAAAGAAACAAAAACATTAAGTTAAATATGAACCACATTCATAACTCACTGTAATATAAAAAATGCATCTTTACATGTTGCACACACAAAATATACAAACCCCCCCACAAAAAAAATGCAATCCTCCTAAATCAATTCCATAGGAATGGAATACATTTTTATTAGAATGACAGATAGTTAAAATGAAAGAATAAAAGTAACACAAAACAAGCAAAATATAAACTGCAACTTGACAATTTGAAAAGGAGATAACTTGCAAAATGGGTTTGATTCTTTTTCTGCTATTACGTTTACTTAAATTTTCATATATAAATACAAAAACAAGTAAAAAAAATCTTAGAAATGGAAATAAAAGCACAATATACAAAATGTATAATAAAGTAGGATATTATAATAATCTATTCATTGAATATTAGTAAATCTGTGTGTGTGTGCATGTTAGGTTAGGTCCATAGTAGGCTAACTGCCCTTGTGGGCCATTTTAAACCTTGCTAATTACCCCATGTGAGAATCAAACCCTGCAGCTTGTGTCTGCAAGGTAAACAACTAAAGCATTATGCGTGTGTGCGTGTGTGCGTGTGTGCGTGTGTGTGTGTGTGTGTGTGTGTGTGTGTGTGTGTGTGTGTGTGTGTGTGTGTGTGTGTGTGTGATTGTGTGTGTAGTACTGATGATGACCTGTAGCTTTGTAGTTTTTCTGTGGAACAACCCTAATTGCCATTTTTTCTATTTGTCATAACTACGGAAAATAACACACCATGCCATGGAAGACTGCCTCTATTGCAAGATGAAGTTATATGATTGTGAGGTCTAAGTTACCGAATGCAGCAGTCTGACACATTCAGGGTGAAATGAGAATTTTTAGGTTATAGTGTTTATTTTTGTTGTTGTTGTTTAGCTGACTGGCTGTCTTCAAACTGCTTGGGAAAGTGTTTGGCTAAAATAGTTTGTAAGATATTTATCTTTCCTCATCTGATCCAGCACACGTGTGTATTCAGAGTCATAAATAACTAATTGTTATGTATACCACTATTTTTAATTTGAGGAGTAATTTTTTTCATGTCTGAGTTGAAGCCCCAAAATATTTCATTGATGAGGAATACAAAGATTTTTAAATTATGTGAAAAGTTTCTATAAATACTATGGAGCTACATTTAGACTAGACAAAATTAATTTTGGTTGCCAGATTATGTTTGGTAGTAGATGAATAAACTGTAACAGGCAAGTGTAATCCAAAATGTCAAACTGTGTGGGTACAAAGGCACATGAACTAAGGCTACTGGGGCAATTCATTGAAAGCTATACCTTTGTCACTCTTTGATATTTCAGTTATAAATCATTCAGCTACATCTGCCATAATGAGAACTTACCACACATATATTCTGGACATCAGTGGTTAAATAGCCTCCACATGGAAACCAGGCATAGTGCCCAACTGTGACAAAAAAAATCCTCTATAATGCTGGATGTACTGGCTGTACAAGAGGCCATATGCTAATTCCCCGATGGCAGTTCAAAAAAAAAAACCTCTTGGACTTAATAAGATACTTGTGTACAAAGCACATAGATTGTGACCAAGAAAAATGTGTCCCATTTGGAACAGTATAGAACCTCTGCCTGTGAAGGAATCACATAAGTACAATGGTCGTGGTGTTGTCAGATACCTGTGCCCACCCAACAGCAATTCAGAAGTGAACCCATAACTGCCATTTGCTTTCATACATCACCAGTGGCAATAAGATATCTACAGGTTGTATAGTTATGACATCTCATTGAGACGAAAGTGAAAAACAGCTCCTATCTCAAATAGCAACTGCCATAAAAATTAAATAAAAAATAAATACACTGTGTATTTATATTGTTGGCAGTGTGTATTGACACCACTGTCTACAGAACTATCTTGTTTTCTGTCAAGAAAAAGTGAAAGTACAACCAGTAACAACAATGTATTTCAAATCTAATCTTCCAAGCATTAAGTTCAATTCACATCTTCATCCAAGTCACAGCAGTAGTCACTTTAATGTGCCAGCCAGTGCTGGACCTACATTTTGAGACCCTGAAGCATGAACTGTTATAAGGCCCTTTTGCAACCAACAACAATAGGGCAACATCCAACAAGGTCCAAAGGGCATTGGTGCCCTTGCAAGGACCTTGAGGCCCAAACGGTGGAGAATGGAGTGGTGAGATGGAGTCCTTGAAAAAGGGCTATACAGTGAGCCCCTTCCAACCCAGGTTTGGGTAACCACTGCTATCTTCGTCAGTGGGGTTGTTCCATGGCAGATCACCACAATTTGTTTTTAAAATTCAGCCACTACATCACAGATTTTGATTCAAATTGTTGTACAGGGAGCTTAACTTGCATTTGATTTTACAAATGTGAACTATGACACTGCCAAAAATAAATTACTATTGCAGTGAACAATAACATACTGTACATACAGTAAAAATAGTAATAACAATAATAAAAATAATAATATGGTAATAATATACATACAACCACACACATATGGATATAGAGTAATATTATAATGATTGATCAATGAAATATAAAATATACCCAAAGCAAAAGCGTTGACTAATGCATAAAAAATAATACGATTACAGCTATAAAGTTGTTATTAGTTCATTTTGCTTTATTCCTTATTGAATATATATTTTATTCAAACAGTACTGTCTCAAAAATTGCCCCAAACCAATCAGATTTCTGCAAAATAAATATTAAACAGAAAAAATGTTGTAGAAGCAAAACAGTAGTTATATAAAAACTCAATAGATGGCGCTGAGGAGAATCAAAGATGCCCACAAGGAAAAATGACTCGGGTAAACTTTTGTAAAGGCATTACCCTCGACATGGCTTATGTGAATACTTATGCTGAACTGTATTGAAAGAATTTTACCACTAGAAATATAGTAAATGAGAAATAGGCCAGGTCTGCCACTTCAAAAAACTCAACTGAATAAGCAAAATATACAAATATCTTGCTAGAAAACAGAAATATCTGAGTAAATATAGGAACTGGAGCACTAGTTACTGGCTAATGAAACAACAGAAATACACATATAATAATATCATGCTTCCATGCAACTATGGACCAAGCTTATGAGCACACCTTGACCTATGCATCTTTAACACTAAATGCTAACAAAGATATAATTGAAAACTTACCAAAAACAAAGAAAAACAAAATTTGAAGGAAAGAAAATCATACTACCCAACATCAATGCATGGAAAAAAAGTATTGGTTCATTCTCTACTAGACAGGAAGTTAGAAGAAAATCATCAGAGGGGCTCGTTAGGATAAAGAGGTGAAAATTTGATTTTTGACGTTAAAATACACAAGCAAGATGAGTGCAGCCTTAATTGAGAATTCAGATGCCTTTTTATGGTTCCGACTGGCTCTAGCCTAAGGGCTGAGGCTGAGCTGTAGAACTATTAAGCCGTGCACCAACAAAGGATTTGAGGATCCAACTGCCAAGCTGTACGTTCTGGGGAGCTCAATGAGCCCATACAGCTGGGGGTTTGGACACTGCAAGCCCCCAAGAAAATGTTGAAATCTGACCAATTACAGGGGCATATTGAGGCCATATAAAATGGGTATTAGAGCATATTCTAACTTAGAATTTCTAAGGTCAGTATTAAGTATTTAAACACATTGGCTTATGATTCTATCACTAAAATAGCCTTATTTTAATAACGCACACTCTTAAAAAATTCCATAGATTTTGTTGAAAAAATCCACTCATTAAAAAAAAGTTGTTTCAGGAGCCCTCGAGAATTAGGGGTTCCAAAGCTTGAGCTTCATTAGTTTCATAGTAGATCCGCCACTGTGGCCAACCTCAGCCTGTCATTTGCTTTCTTCCACAGAAAGGATCCCATGGTTTTCAGTCCTCTGTATCCCATACATGGTACAGAGCACTACCTTTAACAATATAGAAAACATTGCAAAAATGAAATATTTACTAATAACTTCATCTAGAAAGCTCTCGGCATAGTCTATAAAATAAAATAACATAGTTACGAAAAACTATTTTGATGAAGTAATATGAATTAATATTATGTATCATAGTTATTTGTTAAAAAAAGTTAACAATGAATATGAGACCCACTCTCTGTGGACCACCATTGTAATTTTAACACTAAAACTTACAAAGTAAAAAAGATTCCTCTAATCAGGTACATTTCAGAGCTATGCTGCCTCCCCAGTCCCTCACAGGTAGCCACTTCTGGCTACCAGCTGTGATAGCCAAAAATAGTAAACAACAGACACAGCAATGTTTTTAAACAGAAGTGAAAGCTGCTAGGAACCTTTCCAAAACTCTCAAACTCTAGTCTCAAGAATAAGGGGAAAAGCTAAAAACTTATGTGAGACAAAAGTTCAAAATCAGGAACAGATTTTAAATATTGGTCTAGAATACCCAAACAATCTTTTCAAACAATCCGAAGAGAGTTCATTAGAATATAAATATACATAGAAATGTAAATGAATGTTGTTGTTGTTTGTCTTTCGGCTTTTTCCCGGTAAGGGGTCGCCACAGTGGAAAGGGTCCGCTAATGATTGGCAGTAGATTTTTACGAAATGCCGAGGTGCCAGCTTGATGCCCAACCTTCAACGAAGGCATGCCCATTTATACATGCATGTCTTTCGAACGCTAACCAACCGCAGGGAGGACATGCAGACTCCACACAGAAGGCACTCCCAAGCCACGCCAAGAATCGAACGGGAGAACCTCTTGCTGTGAGGTAACAATGCTACCACCATACCACCGCGGCATACATAGAAATGTAAATGAATAAAAACATAATATTATGCAAGCTTTTAGCCAAGAAAGGATACATATTACAAACGCTGGTTGTTAAAAAAGAATGTTAAGTCAAATCACTACACAAACATTAAACCGCTTGCATCTATGGTGTACCAATAATGGTAATGCTCGGAAATTAATGGCACCCTTAGAATAGTAATTTTCCGAAGTGAGAAATTCAGATTTCTGTCATACATTTTTAGCTGCCTTGTAAAAGTTTGTAGGCCAAGAAGGCACATAGTCAAGTGTTGCTTTGATTCTAGCATAGAAAAGACCTTTCTTTCAGTGCGTTTTGAGATGGAATGGAGTAGTGGAATTTGACAGAACACAGGAGATTATACATTTAGTGGATTTAGTTATTTCTAAGGTACAAGATGTGGGTGAAGGGTTAGAAATAAAAATTATGCATTATGTAGACCAGAACCATAGCACGGTATTCTGGCACCCTCTGCAGTTCCCCAGACTGGCATTGCCTCAACTGAAAAAAAAAAAACAAAAAAAATACAAAAAAAGTTCAAGGCAAATGAAAAAACTTTAAAACCTCTTTTATCATCTTCTGCACTCTGAAACTGAACACACTACTCTACAAATATAACAACCAGCTTAGTACAAGTCACATACCCTGAGCACAATAGCACTGCTACCACGACCACCAATGCAGTATCGACATTCATTTATGAAGGCACAATATCTTGGTACTGCACACTCGCACACACCATCAGCTCCTGTTGTGTCCCATGACAGGTTGCAGCTGGGGCAGCCATCCCCTTTGCCCTGTCCTGGTTGCAGCTTTGATATAGACCTCTACAGTAATGGGAAGTCAGCTGTATTTCTTTAAAAGACCATTATAACTAGATTAATGACTATAAAGATCTAGCTGTCTGATTTGGTGCTCTTCTTGGATACAACAAAAAGGTGACGCACTGATTTTCCTTAAAACTCTCAACTCAAAATGTGTACTAAACATAGATCCTCTTAGAAGGTTTCCCACATTACATACGTTTGAGAGTTATTCTTAGAAGGTTTCCCACATTACATATATCTGATAGTTATTTTTAGAAGGTTTCCCACATTACATACATCTGACAGTTATTCTTAGAAGGTTTCCCACATTACATATATCTGACAGTTATTTTTAGAAGGTTTCCCACGTTACATACGTCTGACAGTTATTCTTAGGTTTCCTACATTACATACATGACAGTTATTCTTAGAAGGTTTCCCACATTACATATATCTGACAGTTATTCTTGACCAGCAACCAAAGTCTGATGTTCACCTTAATAAGACCTGCCACAGTCAATCAAAAACTGAGTTGTTTTACAAAATCAGAGTTTTTGACTGACACAGAAGGAGTATGTCTTTCAGAATCTCAGTTGCAGTTTAATCTCACCTACACAGCCTAGCTTCTATTAAATCTCCCATCTGTTAAGCTTAGCTTCTTAAATAAATATAAATCAGACCCTGGATGCATTTCAAGGCTTCATTGTTGTTTCACTGTAAGGGCTTTACTTTAATTGCCTTTCTTCAGTACTTAAACATACTTCAGTCAAAGATTCATTTGTATACCAGTACAACAAATGCTAATCAATAAACATTATTAAAAGAATAGAACTTTTCTGTGAATCGATTTATTTTACTTAACCTTTTATTTGGAGTCACAAAATCTTCATTAACTTATTTCAAGGATGCATTATTCTTTATAGCTATTTATAAACCTTGGAATTCTCCTCAAGACATTTATTTATTTATTTGTACATTCAGTGATTGACTGATTGATTGAATGAATGATTGATTGATTTACATTTATTAACTGGTTTAGTGAACTGGTCCACGTACCCTTTTTAGCCATCACATGGGCCATTAAGTCAGAACAACAATAAATGATAATCACAGAATGTGACAATTAAGTATAATACTTTGATGTTCTAAATACTTTTCACCTACAATTCATCTTAATGCAGTTCATATCACTTAGTGAGCATACAGCAAATACATACATGGCAGAGCATCAGCTGGGTACTGTAACAGAACATACCATAAAACGTACTTTTGATGGAATACTAGATCATACCATGAATAATACATTTTAATTAGAACAGTGGGAATGCAGTTCATAATGCACTGCATTGTGTTTTACACTGCTCTAGATTTATTATTCTGGTTATGTACACATGATAATGACAAACAGTTAAGAAGCATATTTACATAAACATACCAAAATTATGCATTGGTTATACCTGACAGTGTTGGCACTCAGCAAGATACATAGTTATTTCTTAAAGACTTATGTGGTATATATTTACTCCAGTTTTTCTGAAACCCTGACATAGTTGTACTTATTCCTTTCTGTCATTTAAGTCTCTGAAACAGTTACGTTTATTCTATTCTGCTAGAAATATTTTCAGTTTTTTCCCCTAAAAAAATGCTGAAAGATCATGACTAAAGGTACAAAACTATCTTTTGTTTTTGTTTAAAAATGCATGCAAACTCTTTTTAATACAAAAACAAAAGTTTATTTTGCACCTACTTAGAAAAAAAAACTTTTTAAAATTTGCTTCTGTATGTGGAAGACAAAAATGTACTAAGCTGTTTATGGCATGAATATTCATAGATGGGCAGGCAGTGGCACTTAGTTAGTTTGGACTCCAGTTGTAATTATGCTGGATTAGTTTAGGTAAGTAATTGTAAATTAGTTATGTAATTGCCAAATTGTTAAATTAACAGTCTGGCAAAAATGTAATCATTAGTTTGAAAGCAATCTTTTAAACTTTATATTTTTAACAGTCGCAAAACTCAATTTCCTTTTCTTACCAGCTGAGCTAAACTTTTGGCTAGTCTCAAACAGCATAACAGTAGTCTTGTTTGTATTTAGAGCTAGTTGTTTTTGTTGGTTAACCAGCTTTATTCTAGATTAAAGTAACTCAGCATTGTGACCTGATTTGGCAAGTACTGCATCATCTGCATACAAAATATAATTAGTTTGTGGGAGAACGAATAATGAAAACAGCAAAAGGCCAAACTCCAAACCATTGATGGACATCTTTTACAGTGGACCCTCTTCCATCAGCATCAGTGAATAGCTGTAATAAAGGATCTGTTAGTTAGGTAGTCCTTGACCCTTAGTGTGACATTATTACACAAGTCAGAGTTAGCTAGCTTCTTGATAAGTATTGTGTTTTCAAGAAATATGTTAAGTAAATATTGCTCATTTGCTATTTATTCGGTCAGTAAATGTGTGTATAACTGTAATAGTACTGCAGTTTATTAATTTCTCTAGTATTTTTATTAATGGAAATAAGCTGGCAATTGGCCTGTAGTCTTGTGACAAGCAATATGATGGTGTATTTGTAAGTGTAGAGCATATAATTCAGCATAAGTAACACAATAAGAATGCATACCAGTAGTTTGCGCAATACCTGACGGCCTAGTTTCACTCTTTAGAGATGTATTGCAAGAAAGTTGGGATTATAGGTACAATCAATGCTGTTTAGAATCATTTGTACTTTTCTTTTGTATGTAATATGAAAGTATAAGGGTGGATATTGTAAATAACATATTTGTGTACTGACCCTACAGTTGTAATTAAGAAAGTACTATTCTTTCTCTTATTTACTTTGACTGTTTGTTCTTCTACACTTGTTTTTCTCTATAACTAGTAGAATATCCGAGGAATTAAAACTTTGTGTATTCAAAAAATTATAATCAGATTTCTCTAAGCATATATGACTTGTAGTATATGGAGAACTGTGATTGCTCTCTGAAATTGTGGAACAAAACAGGCTTGTTTAGCACTTTTCTGACATCAGAAAAGTGCTTAACAAGCTTTTGTTAAACACCTTTAAGCACTGTTAAGCACCAGTCTCACACTAGGACATAACAGTGGCCAGTACCAAGCACCATAAAATAGCAGCAGAAGCTTAAACAGCTTGAAAAGCCCTTAGATACCTCAGTCTTCAGTGCAAACAAAAAGTGTAGCAGAGTGAAGATTGTAATATCTTTAAAGCTATTAATTCCTCAAGGGGACACTTCACTTCTGCCCACTGTCTGTGTAGCATATGCCTTTCAATGTTAAAACAAAAAAAAATATTTAATACATCACTTTTTTTTGTGACTGGTAGTACTTGAAGCAGACAAAAATCTATGTTCTACAAAGAATTATGATCAAGAATTGCCAATCTTTATCTTATGTGATCAAAACATGGATGTTGAAATTCCCCTGTTAAGCTTTATTTCACTCTGCTCTTAATGTGAATTTTTTGCTAGCCATGATTCAAATGGTTTGCCAGCACTCAAAATGCCAGTTTCCATCAAGCCAAAAAAAGACTGAAATTAATGAAGAGCATTGCAACGATTGGGGAGAGATGGCGAAGGCTGCCAGCCTAGTCAAATAGAATTTGATACATAATTCTATCAACTGTATAAATAAATGTAAAATACAGGCTTGTGTTTTTAAATGTAAGAAAGCACTCTAAAATGTGAACTTCAAGATTGTTGTAACATTGCCATCTGCTGTAAGGAAAAACCAAGCCAAGTATTTCAAATGTGTCTTTTTTAAGTTGTAAAGATCTTATAAATCTCTTTAATGTTAGAATTCGGCTCCAGGGTGGTTGGATGAAGATTTCATGCCCATTGTTTTAAGGCTGAAGTTTATAACTAGAATTTAGATGTGGAAGGTGCTTTATTGTTCTGGTTTCTGCTAGCATATACATGTGAAATGTCTTGTATTGTTGTAAGTTTCTGAGGAGGTGTTAGATTGCTAAATAATGCAGTTTGTGGCCTGAGAACTCAGACCAGGTGTTAAGATGATGCAATATGAATACTGGGAAAACCTAAGTGTCAAAAATAATGTAATTTTGGGAGGGCCTTAGAGACATGTTTATTAGAAATGTTTAAATACTATTTCTCACAAGAGACAAAAAAATGCATTTTGACCTTGGACATCTAACTTATCAGCACTCTGCCTTATGCTCACATGTAAGTCTTAGCACTGTGATTTCTTGTAGGAATAGTTAAAGCTAGTAAAGATTAATTAGGTATTTTTCTTTGAAATCAGACCTGTCCTACTGTATTATTTTACATTCCTGTGTGATCTGTGAACTCTTAGATATCTCTGTGGGTAGTAGTTTTGTCTTTTGTTTTAATTATTTGTTATTAAATATTTTTTAAAACCTTCTACCTGTGGCTGATTTATGTAGAGATAAGCTCTAGAGTACATTGCATATTTATAGAGGTTATTGTAATAGGCCACTCTAAAATAAGCCTTGACTGTTAGTCATACTACCATTGGATATTAATATTGCACAGTAATAATTGGACACCCTTTTAAGAGCCTTTTAGTAGCTGATAGTATTAACTGGGTGGTGGCAGTAATTACTACTGTGTAGTCTGGGTAAAAGGGCACAGTTGGAGAATCTGTGTCAGCCTTTACCAGGAGTGTCTGTGAAGTTGTATAAATACTTATCTCAAAGTGTGTGTGTGTGTGTTGTGTCAGCTACTTGGCAGGGACATGAAGCACTGGTTGGACAGAGAGGGTACTGGAGGTTTTAGCTTGCCCAGTTAGGCTGAGACCTGGAATCTATAGCTGTGCCAGTGGGAGGTCTTACTGGGGACCTGGTGAGCAAGGGAGCAACCAGCCCCAGACTGACTGTGATCAATGTGTAAACTTAATGGAAATTGTACTTTAATGTGTGTATTAATTATCTTTTCCTCTTCTGTGAGATGACCTCCCTGGTGTTAGTGGTGAGGATTGAGGCTCCTTGATTGCTGGGCCAGGGCATGGTCATCACAAGCATATCTCAAAAATTGCTGTTCTCCTTTAAACATCTTTTTTTTTCAGAGGGGAAGTCCCCTTGTACCACACCCAAAAAAAAAGAATTTTTATGTATATATATATATATATATATATATATATATATATATATATGGGTCTACTACCGGAGATCGAAATTACACTATTTCAAAATCTGGTAGTAGATGCCCACTAGCGCGAAAGTGCACTTCACCGAAAGTGCACTTTCGCGAACACCACTTGAGCGAATGGTTACGGACCTTAGGGTTAGGGCTTGGGTTAAGGATAGTGGATAGCTAGTAGGGCTATCCACTATCCTTAATGCAAGCCCTAACCCTATGGTCCATAACTACTACACCACAGTGGAGGAAATTATATGTCCTCCATTGTGCAGTAATCACAGACCTATGTCCTCCACTGTGGTGCGGTAGTCACGGACCTTATGGTTGGGGCTTGGGTTAAGGATAGAATAGGGCTATCCACTATCCTTAACCCAAGCCCTAACCCTAAGGTCCATGACTACTGCACCACAGTGGAGGGCATTGCCCTTTTGTTCTAGTGGTGTATGTATATGTGTGTGTGTGTGTGTGTGTGTGTGTGTGTGTGTGTGTGTGTGTGTGTGTGTGTGTGTGTGTGTGTGTGTACCAGCTCTGAGATTGCCATAACTTGGAGAAAATATAATACTCTGGGAAATGGCCATATGGCCATCTTGGACTTGATATTTCCAAGTCTGTTTTTTCAGCCATTCAGTCTCTGTGTTTCAGGATTCTCTCTAGTGGGTCCTGACATTTCAAATGATTACCATCTCAGACACATAGCAAGCTGGTTAAAACAATAGATTCAGTCATAATCCTCTTATTTCAGGAAGGTGCTTAACAAGTTTGTTTTTTCCCAATTTCATACCAGAATCACATTGCTCCTTATATTTCAAAAGTTAATATGAATGTCTATGATGCCTAACAAAGTACATAGAAATTGTATCTTTATGCTGATTTCAGAGTGTAATCAACGCACTCGATGTAATACATAGAGAGGTATGATTGGGTCTCTGATAATAACCATTATGTGTTAAAGTCACAGATGCCAAGAAAGTCATCTACAGTCCATGACTGGTGTTCAGATGTATAATTTGATTCAGTTCAGAGGATTTTATCTGAAGAAGTTTTCATTTAAGAAGATGAAAGTGCTAATCCTCTACATGTTTTTATAAAGATTAAAGAGTTGTCACATTGGTTTTAACAGTGTGGACACAGTAAAGTGGTTTGCTATCATTTTACCAGCTCCAGGTGTACCACATCCATTTCTTTTACTACTTTTAAGATTTTAAAAGATAGCCACATTCTTACTCTGTCAGACATTTAGAGGTGACAGTTACAAACACATTGTTTTGTTGGGCAAGTACGAGATTTATGTTTCTGCTGAAATATGTGGTGACTCACTTATAACTTAAGTAAGACACTACTTAATGAGGAAAGCTGCAGATATAAATACCTTGCTTTAGTTTTACAAATACTACTTGTGTATATAATGAGTTTTTGTATTTCATCAGTAGCACTATTTTCCTGAGGAAAAAAAATACATCTTGCATTTGGACTACATTTTGCATCCAGGAAAGTACATTTAAACTGCATTTAAAATATTATCTTACTGTTTAATTTAGTTTTGTGTGTTTCCTGTTGTGTTTGTTCTGTAACTAAAGTTAACGCTATTAACTGAAGGCATTTTTTAAAGCTGCAGTGCTTTATAGCATAGTATTTTCAAGTGATTTCTGTGTTCTGCCTAGGTGTTTAAGTCATTTCTGAGTAGGCTGTCATTTTATTGCCTTTTTACTTTCTCTGTTCTGAATGAGAATCGAGCAGGACAACGTCTTACTGTGAGGTGACAATGCTACCGCAGCACCACCACCGCAGTCTTCTGAATGAGAAGTTAAATCTATGAATTGCTTTGGGTTTTACAGTATCAGTTGTTATTGCTCTGAGCACATAAGTGAACTATCAGCATTGCTCATCTTTTTCCTTGTTTTGGTCTCTTTTCAAACAATGTCCATTGTTATTTTTCTGAGCTCTTAAGTAGATTATTAGCATTGCTCATTTAATTCTCTCTTGTAGTAACTTTTCAAACTTAAAGCAAAAAGCCAGCTTTGGCCAGTTATGTGAGTTGTAATTAGAGCTTGTGGTAATTAACCAGCCCCCCCTCCCCCAGTATTTTACATTACAACAGCAGTCGTCCATCTTAGTCTTGGGACTGCTAGACGTTTGGAAGTTTTATCTTCTCTCTTCATATCACGGGGTACTAGAAGATAAAACTGGGAAGGCTTTCCCTTTAGACTGCTAGTATACTTTAAAGTGTAAGTGTGTGTGTGTGTGTGTGTGTGTGTGTGTGTGTGTGTGTGTGTGTGTGTGTGTGTGTGTGTGTGTGTATATGTGTGTGTGTGTGTGTGTGTGTGTGTGTGTGTGTGTGTGTGTGTGTGTGTGTGTGTGTGTGTGTGTGTGTGTGTGTGTGTTGTATATCTCTTCCCCATTGCTGGCTTGTATGCCTTTGAATCACCTTTTAATTACTTGTAGCTAGTTGTGAGATTTGTTTATGCTAACTATTCACTTTAAGCTAACTAAAATATGTTTTTACATTAAGAAGACTGGGACTGTAGTTATAGTGGCAGTAGAAATGTATCCTGGTCTCTCTGTGTTAGGACACATACAGGTAGAGTTAAGTGAGAGATACGTGTGGAAGTTATATGATTTGTTTCAGATACCTTTCTACTTTTCACTAACTAAAGTGCACTTAAGATGACTTGGCCTGAAATAAGAGGTAGCCTGGACTGTCTGAGTTGGGAAACACATGACGTGGAGGGGGTTAATGTGACAATTACTTGTTGTAGCTAGTTAACACTTTTTCACTTTTGGCTTACCAAAGTATGTTTTTACATTAAGAAATCTGGGACTGCAATTCCAGTGGCAGTAGCGAGGTAGTCTGGTCTAACCAAGTAGGGAAACACACAGGCAGGCTTAAAGTGTGATTGTTTCATCAGCCAGGGGCCATTTTTGACTTTGTTGTTTGGTGTTAATCTGTATTTGGAGCAACTTTTGCTATGCTTTTACATTAAGAAATTTCAGGAGCATCCATCTTCTGGCAGAAGGTGTTTACCAGGTCTCTATGAGTTGGGAAGCACTCTAGGGAGCTCAAAGTGTAGTTTTTTATTAGTCAGGGGTCAAAGGAGTTAGTTTTCATCTTTTTCCATCTGATATAAATTAGGCACATTGGTGTGGTGCTGCTCCCCATTCAGAAACAGTTAGCAGTGTCTTGTTTAGTCCCAAATGCTTAGTTTTTAAAATGTACCTATAAATCAAGAATTTAGGACTTTAACCTATAACACAGAAAGTCTTTGCACAAAGCTAAGTTTAGGGCAGCTAGTTAGCATATTGAACTCACTTTGACATCTACCCAACCAGGCATTTGAAATACCCGAAGCACCCTCAATGATTCCTCACCAGGATAATCCAGGGTATGAATACACACAGATCAACTTAAGGTCCTATCTTTGTACTCTGTCCCCCTACAGGTTACAGACAGGTTATCTATGTCTGGCATATAAGGTATCCTCAGATCCAGCTCTGATGGATCTTTTGCACATCCACAAAAAACAACAAAAAAAAAACAGCACAAGAAACACTAGCTCAAGGGCCTAAACTTTGCCTGTGGCATAAAAAAACATGCTGGAGAGACTGATATGTGTCTCAAAGGATCCCCACACACTATGGAATAAGCTCCCCATCCATGTGAAAAGATCATCCCTGACCCTATTGGATGAGAAATTGCAAATTCAGCCCTGGTCTGGCCTCCATGTGTTTGAAGGACAGAGGCTGACAGTAAGTAAATTTATCCCCAACTAACATAACATCCCCTCACATAACCCTTAGCAACTGCATTACTAACACACCCCACCATATAGGCATCCAAGGTACTCGAGGACAAAACTGGATCAGGTTGCATGCCTAAGCTTATAAAGATCCTGGTAGTCATTAGCCTAGTATAAACCTATGAACCTATGAATTATTTGTTTGTAATAGGTAGTACTGAATGTATGCAAACTGGTATATGTATATTCGTAAGATCTTCTATCTCCAAATTGGTTGTGTTCAAAGAATCGGTCAGTTTGTGTTTGAAGAACTCAGGAAATGCAAGCATCTTCTGCCTTTTTGGTTTCAGAAATGATATGAAAAGCTTTCTGGAACTGTTCCTGCCTGTTTAGTATGGACCTGTTCATTTTTAAGGTTTGCCTGCATGTGATTCCTGCTGTGCTCTGAATAATAGCATATAATGCCTGCTGAAAATGAGACATACCAAATGTGGTAAAAGTGACATATAGAAATGTATATCTCTTGTCCACAAAACAAATTCTCTCATATATATGGGAAACTATGCACTTTGGATAATATTTAACTGATAAAAGAAATAGATCTCAAAACAAATAAAATGGAAAAAAACATTATACTTAGCAGGGGTAAAGCCCATCAGTTTTAATCAATCTGATCTCATTTTACAACTCTCGTGGCCAGTAACATTCCATCTTTAGCAGCAATTTAATTATGCTTTCTCAACAGCCTGTATTACATGTACAACTAAAATCATTGAGCTTTAAATTATACATATAATGTGCTATAGGGCAGTGGAAGGGTTTTCTGATGTCAAAGCAGTAAATATTGACTACACAAAGACTTCCATTTGCCGCTAGTTGCCTTTGATCTCTTCTTGCATTTGGCAGGTTTACTGGCCCTCTGGCAACTTCAGATGTATATTGTAAGCAACACCCTGTGCACATCTGCTTCTGAAAATGTGTCATCTTGTATTTTAAGTTCTTTCTTATATACCTCTAACATATGCATCCAGCAGGCAAACTAAATGAAAATCTTCTCCTCCCCTCTATTGCAAATTTCCTTCACCATCACATACTGCTAACGAATCAAATTTCCTCATGCTCTTAAATTTTATTCCCCATACTCTCGTGACATCTGAATTTTTTCCAAATTCTAGCTTCTGACTTTGAAATGAAAATGGCAGAAACAGATGTCAGGCATATAGTTTCAAACATTTTATTTTTTGTACTTAGCATGGAATGCAAGTCATTATGTAACATGATAAAATAAAAACAAATGAATTTAAAGGCACATGCAGACTGCAATACTTAAAACAAGGCATTTATGGTGTGAAAATACTAACAAAGTTTCCTACATGCAAATGTCTGCTACAAAAATGAGCAATTATAGCAACCATGGTAAACAATACTAGCAAATAAGATACCATTCAGTGCTTTAGGGCCCTGGAATGCCAAATCTTTCAATGCACTATGCATTTTGGAGAGTATTATTTTGCTGAAAGTACAGCAAACATCCCTTAAAGTTTTTTTTTCTTTTAATGGGGAAATACTTCATTTGTTTATGATTGATCAGTTCCTCCATCTATGTCCTATATCCTGCTCTCACCAGATATAATTTCCAGGGATCTCTTTCCCTGAGCTCTCCATTTCCTGCCCCTCTCTACCCCCAAGCATTTCCTGACTCTTCTAACTTTCTCCTGACTCCAGCTTTGTTCAGTCTGTTAAAAAAATAAATAAATAAAAAATAATTTATGCACATCTATGTATTATCGTTATTTTTTTCTCTGCACTGTATTGCTTTATTATGCTTGCTCATTATGCACATTTTATGTAAATGTATTTCCTGACTATATGAATCTTACTCTTGTATTATACCATTAACTTTATGTAACCATGTTTCATTGTATTGCTTGTGGAGCTTTTCTCCCCGGGCCTCCACTGAAAATGGGCACTTCTTGGCCCAGTGAACTTCCCCGGTAATCAAACTGAAATAAATAAATAAATAATAAATAAATGTGCACCAACATACACACACACACACACACACACACACACACACACACACACACACACACACACAAAATATTTAATCTAGTAAGCCTATCTATAATGTCTTAATATGTAATTATATCAAATGCCTTGCCAAGGTGAAGAAAGAGCAGCATGGATTTAATGACCTCAATTAATGGCATCTGTTATACCCTCGAAAAATCAACCAACATAAGTAGGGCAAACCTTCTTCTTCTTTTGGCTTTTTCCCGGTTAGGGGTCGCCACAGCAGATCACCTGTCCGCTCATGATTGGCAGTGGAGTTTTACAGTGTCAAGTTGCCAGCCCGGCACCCAACCTTCCACAGAAGACACACACACTCACTCCTAGGGCCAATTTAGAGTGTCCAATCCACCTACAGCATGTCTTTGGGATGTGGGAGGAAACCGGACCACCAGGAGGAAACCCACACGACCATAGGGAGGACATGCAGACTCCACACAGAAGGCACCCCAGCCAGGGATCGAACCAGAGAACATCTTGCTGTGAGGTGGCAATGCTAACTGCTGAACCACTGTGGCCGCGAACCTAACATTTACAAAACTGAACTGACTACAGTCAATGGTCAGGAGTTTTACTGTGAATAAAACTAAGATACACTCCATTAGTTTACAGGTAATACGACTGAGAATAATGGGGCAGTAATTTTCAGGATCAGCCATAATGCCACATTTATGTAGAAGTCAACACAAACACACCTTTCCCTAAATGAGGCGCATACCCTGTGGAGAGGTTGAAAAAAAAACATAAGAAGCGGTTCAGTAATAAAGTATTTTATGATAACTACAAGGCAGCCTGGATTATTGCTGGGCCGATGGAGCTACCATCTTAGCTTTGATAATAGTTTCCGCAATCTTGTTTACATAGATAATATGAAGACCACAATTTGGAGACTCAGGATAGTGGGAGCATGGGGTGTGTTAGTGTGGCATGAGATGAGCTTTGTTTGTCAGACAGAACTTTGAATATATTTTAAAAAGGCCTTGTGACTATCCCTTGAGAGTTAGATACCTTCATATGTGCTCTTATTTCTCCTGATAGTGCATTTGAAAAAAAAAAAACAGCAGACCACTGCATAAACACTCTTCTATGTGGGAGTGGAAATTTGTTCACAAATCATATCATATTTTCCCATATTATAACATTTGTTTATCTGAGAATTCCATTACTAGGACTTAAGCAACATCAGCAAAATCTAGGAAATGATGTATATAATATTTAACCTTAATAAATGTTAATAAAATGTCAAAGAATTTAAAATTGCAATCGACATAATAATAGATTAGGTCTTACTTAATGGAAAATGGAAAATTTACCCCGGGGATCACTGCAGTGGCTCTGCTGGACAGATGCACAGGGAACTAATGCCGCTGCTGGACAGAGGCACAGGGAACTAATCTAAGGGGGCGGCGAAAGCCAACACATTCTGGCTAGGCTTATAGATGCCTTCGGGCAGATAGCCTAGTACTTACCTATGAACCTATGAACCTATGCCCTCAGGTGGTCTAAGCAATGGATGGGTACAATACCTGATACTGTGGGAGTGTTATCAGGACAATGGTGTTGTATCTCTGCAACTACACATCTATTAACATGCTGGAAGGCCAGGAAAGCTTCTCAAACAAGAATGTTATTGTTTAAACTCCCTACATTGAGCAGTGTCTTGTTAACATAAGCTGAATTAGAATTTGCTCAGCTGAAATAACAAATAGATGGACTTTGTCTACAAAACACATCATGGTGGCAGAAAATAGTCAATATGCAGAAGCCTTAAGAAGAGAGGTGAAGTGTCCTTGTCAAAGCAGGCTAACCTGTCAGTAATTGTTTCCTATGCTAACACACACACATTGTATTTTCCTGGAATAACACCATTTAGTAAACCAGTTCTTAAAATTAGTTATAATTGTTTGAAATCAGGCATCATTCTTAGAGAAGACAAGATACTGCTTAAGACAAGTGTCCTACCTACTATGCACACATGCATAGGCAGCTCAGTAATAATGTTTACATCTGCTTTCAGGGGAAAAACATCTAAAATCATTCCCTGCAATATTGGTAGCAATGAAAATGTACTAATACTTCAGATGAAGGGACCTACAGCACCGGTCACACCATGAAACCTGGCACCACATAGACAGTTGACTGTGACCTTGGAGCATCAATGGATCTAACTATTGATTCACTCACTGCTAATACATTACCATATGTGCTCTAACCTCATGACTAATTGTAGCTGTAGGCTTACAGTGATTCAGTTAAGGTATGGATGAAGGCACAAGAGTGAACATATTAGAGAGATTAGTATTATGTGGTTGAGATTTTTTAAACAGAGTACCAGAGGCTTACATTTATAGGATCAATGGTTCACAGGTAGTTTCTAGGCATGCAGTCCAGGAGACCATTGAGGAGTCCAGCCCAATTGTTCAATCACTCCAGAGTACTGTATAAGTGCCTTGCTCAGAATTACACATCGGCCTAATGGAGGCTGGTAGAATCAAACAGAAAATACTTTGTTAAAAGCTCATAGCTTAACAAACTTTCTATAAATGGGTTTATTATTAGGTATAACTTAACTGGGTTAAGTAGGGTTCTTACCCTATGAGCCTGTGTACCTGTTGAGGACAATATGAAGATTCTTGCACATGATTTGGCTAATATTATCAACAGATACTTGCACAGTCGCCATATTGTGAGAGGTAGTTGGACTTTGCAATCTATCCATGATTTAGAAAACATAATTGGTTGTTGTTTTCTTAAAAGAGATTATGCACTAGTAATAAGAATAACATTTATCCATTCTAAGTTTGTCCTTGACCAAACCTGATAATACAAGTCCTATGAGACAGTGATGCTCATGAGTCTGACAATTCTTTATTAATCCCAGATGACAGCAAATTGTCTAAAGTGGGGACATTTGGTCAAGAGAATCTTTGCCTGTTTTGTCATCACCAGATTTACAGGATCACTAGCATTACAGGCCAGGAGGAAACTGGGCCAACAGGGGACTATGGTCACCACCAGAAGAATTATATAAGTCCCTGTATTTATTTAGTTGAAATCTATATGTAACAGTGGTAAACATGGCTAATTTATAGACTGTATCTGGTGAATGTGCTCCAAGATAGGTTAAATGGAACAGGCAGAGTGAAGGATAGCATACATAAAATGAAGTGTTGGGAAGAAAGGAAGTGTGTTTTACAACTTAAATGACATGAGCAAGAGGAGGTCTGGAGCTAGACTGGAACAGACAAAGTCATGACAAGAAATCAGGTGGGTTTGTACAGTGATACTAGGAAAAACTGGAGATGAACAAGTAATCAAGATCTAGTTATGTTGGAAGGTTCAGATGCCAAGTGAAAATCCTTTCCTCAGTTCCATTCTGAAACTGATGAACCAAGAGGTATGTGGATAGAATCTATTGACATACAGGAGAGCAGTGGATAATTAAACTTGAGAAGGAAATAATAGATTTAGATATAGGAACAGTCAAAGAAGGTACTCAGGTCACTGGAAACATGGTAAAATTACTACTGTGAATAAGATTCATGCAGATTTAGGAAAGAAAGAGGAACATGAGTGTTTTAAACAGTTAAAAGAAGACTGTTCCCAGGAAATAGTGGATTGGATGAGTGAAAAAACCTGGAATAAAGAATGGGATGTGATTAAAGATATTAAAACAGTGGTGTCGATGTGAGACCAGATGCTTTGAATTTGGCATAGGTGGTATTTGACACCTAAAAAGTTGAAATATTGGAGATGGAAGGACTCATCTTCATGCTGGCTCTGTGGGTAGGATAAAACAGCAGAATATCATATATTGTGGGATTGACCATGGGTTTTTAGGTTGTGGTCAAATTTTGTGAAAGTAGTTTCTTTGGTATATGGTACACAAAAGCCTATATCCTGCAACTCTCTGCTTTGGGGGACTACAGAGGGAACTCAAATGGAAAGAGATAAGTGGTGTATAAGAAAGAAAGACAGTGGAGGCAGTAAGCTTGGGTGGTCAGAAATGCACTTCCAGGAAATTGGCAAACAGCTAATAATCATGGATGTAAGGGAATGCTGAACTTGCGGGTGTGTAAGTTAGCTGTGGAGATAGTGGAAAGTTTGTTTATAGCCCACTGCTTTTGCAAGTATAAATAGTTAGAAGTGCTATAACATTGTCATAATAATAATAATATTACCTCAAGGGCAACATACGTAAGTAGTTGGTTTGGATTATATGAATAGTCTAGAGTAATGTAAATGGAAGAAAATAGAGAAGTGGAATGATTCCTCCTATGTGACTGAAGTAAATAAAGGTTGCTTTCCTGTCAGTGGGAAAAGGAAGAAGGAGTAGTTTAGTTTTTCAGTGACACAGGAGTTTGTCCTTGAAGAAAGTTACCAAATCTGTTTATTTATTATTTATTTATTTTACATTTGTTCACCAGGGAGGTCTGACTGGACAGAGCTGTCCATGTTCAGCGGAGGCCCGGTGAGAAAAGCTCCAGGACAATTGCTAACATACTATACATAAAACATTGCCTCAAGTGTTTTCAATCTGTTCCTCATAACATTTGTAGTTTTCTGGCAGATCACTGAGGACTGAAGTCAGTAATACAGACAGACATTAGATGTTTGCTTCTCTTTTGGGGTTATTTTTAGTTATTTTGGGGTCTGGATTAAGCTGTGTAGAAAATCATCCGTTCATAGCAGTCAGATAATGCAAGAGTAACTGCCTTTCTGGGTTTGATTTGCAGGATTTCATTATTCATCTAATTTAGTTTTGCACTATGAAAACATTTCAGTGGGTGGGCGAAAGGAGCTCTGATCAATTCAGATACTAGACTAGCACGACTAATTGTGATAGGGGTTATGACACTGCCCTAGCTATACTTATTTACATGTAAATGTTAGTCTAAGGAAGGAGATCATGGAAGGTTGCTCTCTATTTATGTTTGTAATATATATGTTAGACTGTTTTAAGGTGACTTTGTATAAAAATGTCAGTAAAAATAATTTATAAACATTGGCAGCACACAAGTAGCTAACATCTCAGATATGTCCTTGGTTATATGCTTTACCTCTGGTCAGTTTGACTTATTTCTTAGTGACCAGTCAACAACAATTTTAGCAGACATTTGACCTCCATTGTTAGAAATATATAGTTTGCTTAAATATTAATCTTTAATATTGACATGACAGCAAGTGAATCATGTGGACCTTGATGCGATAGAAGTACAATGTGCTGCTGTTCGGGATATAGCTTAAAGGCTGAAACACATCTAGACTGGGAAATTGCAAATTTGTCCTTTGGAGTAGGTAGCCTGCTGTCACTGGATTCAACAACATTATCCTCTACTTCTCTGGCACTTCCAGTTTCTCACCCTGACTATCCTTTTTATATAAAGGTACATGACAGATTGCCATATGCCACAGTAAAGTGAGCACTACACACACACACACACACACACACACACACACACACACACACACACACACACACGCACGCACGCACACACACACACACACACACACACACACACACACACACACACACACAAAACACACACACACACACACACACACACACACACACACACACACACACAAGCAAAATTCAGTTTTACTCTGATTATACTTTGATTGCTGGATGGCTTGTTCATGTAAATAAAAATCCATAATATGGATTGCTATTCTACATTTTTGTTTAAAGATGTACATATTATTAGAAATCACTCTTCTTTCATATTCCTACCTCATAGCATTCTCTGGGTTTTCTTTCTACATGCAGCAACTCTTTTAGTTTCTTCAGTTTATGAGCATTCATCTAAGTCTTTACCATGGTATTGTAGTGACACTCACACGTACACCACAAAATGACACCCCCTTAAAACAGGCACTGTCATTAGAGACCTATGCACTTTCACACATAATGAACTCTCCTTTAACTACTACTATTAAGAAGGCCTTCTCTATCAGCATCACTATAGTTAGGTCGTTTGGTGCCCTGTGCAGTCTCCCAGGCTGCCAAACTGGTTACCCTCTCAACTTAAAATTGAGGTGAAAAAGAAAAATAAGAAATCTTTTTTTAATGTTGAAGACAAAAAAAAAAACTTTTGTGATCTGAAATTGTATCAAGCTGCTTGCTACAGACAGAGCTACAGCCATGACTGAAAACACTGTATCAATATTCATTTATGAAGCCTCAGTATCCCTGAAGCGTCATAAACAAATGTTGGTACAGTACTCCGGCATCATCAGCACCAGCTGATCCCACCTCCTGACAGCTTGCTCCCTGGATAACCACCACTTTCGCCATGCCCTAAATGCAGCTCTGTATTTCACTCATTTGATTGCTTCGGGTATTTTCTCACAGACAAAAGAGGTCATCGTTCCTATCGAGTCATGTTCCATCAGGGTACTGCTAATTTACCTGTCCAAACACGTAACTCAACTTAAAAAAAACACAGCGATTCCTCACCAAATACTATATTTGGTATGATCTCCCTTGGTTACCAAGAGTATTTAAAATGTGCATGTCTTCTCTCCTACAGTATCCTATCTGGTGATCTATACATGGCTGACAAAGCTACAAATGATTCAGTCTTGCTTTATCCACTGCATATCTGCATGACCGGTAGTAAAACCAATGCAAGGTCAAGGAACCTAAATCTATATTTGTACATAGATTCATAGGTTCATAGAAGGTTACTAGACTAATGGTCCCTAGAGCCCTTACAAGCTTAGCCATATTTATCCCAATTTGTCCTAATTGTTAGGTGAGTGAAGGTTGCAGAGATAAGGGTTTATGGTAGCTAATAATGACTTCCTCTGTCCAGGAGGGACATGGGCACCACCCAAGGAGTGAATTTGCGGTCATCCATCCATTATCTAGGTTGGTTTGAAGAGGCTCAGGGAGGAGCTTCTGTTTCACATGAATTGGAAACTTGTTCCAGAGAAGTGTCAAGTCTATGGCAGATGTGTCTATCTCTCCAGCATGACCTATTCATGTCAGAGGCTAGGTTAAGATCCCTGGAGAGAGTGGCCCTCACGCAGTTTGATTTACAAATGTGTAGCATTTCCATTAGGGCTGGGTCAGAGACTGCTTGTAAGCCAGGCACAGGTCACCCCTTAGCAAGCTCTAGGAGACAGAATACAGTGAAAGGCTTTCAGTCTTTCTTTTTAAGACTTATTTTGTGTACTCTGTAATTTCTTGGTGAGAAACTTCTGTGGTCCTTACAACTGTTGCAGGTGTCTGGTAAGGTGCATGCAAAAGGGAGCAGTGCACTCAATTATTGGTCTGATGAGGACCAGGTATAATGGAATTATAATATATTTAGATCTAGATGCAATGTCTTTACTTATAAGATGTGCCACATAGAAGGCATTCCTTACTACTGTGGATATGTGATGGTCAAAGTTTAGATTGCTATCAATCTGAGTACCCAGATCACAAACAACTTGGTCTACACTTAGGGGGTTGCACTCTTTAATGTAATTAGCAGGGATGTCAGCTTTCCCAAAGAGAATAATAATGCTTTTTTTTTCATTTAGCATTAATCCATGGCTTTGGCACCAGTCATTTGTCTGCGTTAACACTGCCTGCTGCATATTGACATTGTTGGGGGACACAGTGATTGCTCCCAATTTGCAATTGTCAGTGAACTTTGTCAGCCACAGGCCATCCAAGTTTACCTGGACTTCTGAGAAATAAATTCCAAACAGTAATGGGCCCAGCACAGAACCCTGTGGTATGTCACTGGTGACTGCTCTTTCGCTAGAGGTGAAGTCAGCCACTTTGACAGTATGCATCCTATCGGTGAGCCAGTTGGCTACTTATCTGGTAATGTAGGGGTTAATTCCCAAATGGGAGATTTTTTCCATAATACCTGAGTGGGGGATTGTGCTAAATGCCTTGGCTAGGTCAAGATAAGTGGTATGTACTGTCTTTCCCTCGTTCAGGGCCTTGGTGACTTTCTCTAAGAAGTCAACCTTGTTTAACATGCATGATCTACCTAACAAATGTGAACTGGGTTGGTCAGAGTTTGAAGATTACCTATGTCCTTGATAATAAGGTCCAAAATGATTTTTTCCACGGCCTTGCAGATGAGGCTAGTCAAGCTTATGGGCCTATAATTCTCAGGGTTGATTGATGGTCCCCCTTTGTGCAGAGGGATTACTGTTGCTATTCTCCATTCCACTGGAACATAGCCAGTTCACAAGCTGTGGTTTAACCGGGATTCAAATGGGTCTGCTAGGTCATGTTTTAAGTTGTTTAAAAGGCACCCTGGGATGTTGTCTGGTCCCACTGATGCCGTGTCTTTGACTTGGAGAGCAATGAGATGACCTGCCAAATGGAGATAATAGGCTGAGGAATGGTGGCAGGTATACTTTGGTGGATGACTGGAGGGGACGGGGGGGGGGTGATGTTTGCTCCAAATCTGTCAGCTAGCAGGTTGGCTATTATGTCCAGTTGAGTACAGGTGGTACCATGCACAACCAGACCAGAGAATAGCTGGTTATTCCCTTTAGATTTCAGACATAGTTAAAGAATCCCTTGTGATTATCGTTAGCTAAGGAGGCTATTTTTACTTCATAATTATTTTTGGAGGATTTGACAAGATCTCTGATTAATTTGTTTAAGCCAGAGAGGGATTTCTTCCTCTGCTGAGCCAATTCCCATTTGTTCTTGGATGTTATTTTCTTTCTCTTGTTGTATAGCCTGTTTATACCAGGGGTTTAGCAGGGTGGCATGTTTTTCCTGCAAGACTTGGTTTTAATCTGGTCAGGTACAGCTAATTCTATATAACTGTATAACTGGTTGTACAGGGCATTGGGTTACACCTCTGCATAGGAGTCTGTGCTATATGTGTTCGAGGGGGCTTTGAAACTTCTTATGCTGTCACTTAGTAGGAGGTAAATTGTCTCTGAAAAATTTTTAAGCATTTTTAAGCCTGCTGCAGTATCTGGTCTTATAATTATGTCAAATGAGACTGATTTATGGTCCAATCGTACCAGGCAGGAGATCACATGGGGGTGCAATGCTCAGCCATGTTAGTGAGTAGTATGGCCAGGATATGTGAGCCTCTTGTGGGTGTGCTGACTAGGTCTTCCAGAGCATTTCCACTGACAAATTCCAAGGACCTTTGAGCCAGCATGTTTGTGATTGTGTAAGTTTCCCAGTCAATGGTAGGATAATTAAAATCACCCATGAGTAAAGTGTTGAGCTGTATAGCAAGTGACTCCATTAAGTCCATGCATGTAGTATTCCTTTCCTGTTTCATGGTGGGGGATCTATAGCTAGCTATGATGTGGTAGGGGGCTTTGCCTATAGTTAATTGCACATGGAGTAGCTCAAGAGAGTCATACTGTTCAACCAGTCTAGATTTGTACTTATCCTTAATGAAGATGAATACACATCCTCCTTTTGTTCTTTCATGCTCAGTTTATGGTCTGAATGTATGGGAGGCATTGTAGCCCTGCATGGCTGAGGTGCTTTCTGCACCTTTAAACCATGTCTTGGTGACTGCACAGATGTCAGCATCTTCCAAAGTAAGGAGTGCTTCCAGGGAGTGCAGTTTCTTATTTGGACTCATAGCTTTAAGTAGCAGTAACTTGAGTTTATCTGGAGATGATTTTGTTATGTTGGGAGGGTGGCCATTTTGACACTGCCTATAAAAGGGACAGTAGGGTGGCTAATGCCTTTGCCAGTATCTGAAAGCCTAGAGGAGACAGGTGGAGACCATCTCTGGCAAAGCAGCATGGCCTGTTAACCATGTCTTTCCAGACTGCTATATAGTAGATTCCCTTGGACTGACACCAGAAGCTAAGCCAATTACTAAAGTCAATCATTTTTTGTTTGCATTGTGACACCATCCTTGAAGAAGGTAGAATGCTGATTAAGGCTAAGCTTACACCTGCTTGTGACACATAATCTGAAAGGTCAGTCATGTTTCTCTTCATACAGTCTAGTGAGGTAAGCCTCAAGTCATTCACCCCACATGGACTATGGTGGAGTCATACCGGTACTTGTAGTTGAGTGATTTGAGTGCTTGAACTCCTTGATGGATCATGACACCCGACAGGCAGCTAACTGTAACCTGCTTCTTATCCATCCTGGTGAGGGGGACATCGTGTGTCTCACAATGGAGTCACCTATGACCAATACATTAGGTTTTATGGTGTTTTGCCTTATGGGCTTATTTGTTTAGACATTCGTATGTGCGCTGTTATATGTTGTGTTTGTTTTTTGCATTGTTGTGTGTGCAAAGTGGTTTCTGTTTAGGAGGCCTCTGATCTTTGGTAAGTTACTAGTGAGTACCTCCACATATGTGGGTTTATGTATCATGTCCTTATTTAGTGGGGGAAGTGTGTGTGTGTGTGTGTGTGTGTGTGTGTGTGTGTGTGTGTGTGTGTGTGTGTGTGTGTGTGTGTGTGTGTGTGTGTGTGTGTGTGTGTGTGTGCTGACAACCTGTTTGGCATTCGATTTGTCCTTATGTGAGAGTCTTGCTTCCAAATTCATAGTGTAACTACATCTCCCACATCATGTATTTGTTTGTTTTGGGAGTAAGTGGTTGTCAGTATACAAGAGACAATTGCAACCTTGCCTCAGGATGCCCATGTCTGTCAGTGTGTCCAGACAGATGATGGCAAACTGCCTGCCTATGATAGCAGTCTCTTACTGTAGGTTTAATTAGGGAACAGATGGGTTAATTTGACAGGATTGTGCTTGTAGGGCTGAGAATACAGGATGGGCATATACTTTGTGTAGGCTAAGGATGATCAATAAGGCAACGCTGCTCAGTGCACAACTGAGTTGCTCCCAGAGCAGCAGAAAAACTTGGAAGGGTTTTACTGATAACTGCTTACAGAAAGACTGAGCTTCTAGGCTTTACAGCTATACAGGGAATTGGTAACCACTGCTGTATGAAGTGTAGCACTGCACAAACTTGAGACTTGAAGAGCCCTTTTGTGTGCTTCTCAGCTCAGATAGACCAGGTAAACACCTACTGCCACAAGATGAATAATCACAGTCTTCTAATGTAAAAGCGCAGTAAAGGAGTGTCTGGAGTGAAATGCTACCACAAACAAACTTAAAAGATACAAAACACTGCCACAAACAAAAGTAAAGATACAGATACAGCAGTGTACTTTAAACAGCTTATAAAACTGTGATTATTAAATAAAATTACTTCACTTTGTATAAATGAGCCAACAGCACTCAGCTGTACAGAATTTATAAATGTACTAAAAACAAGATAAGCTGATTAATAAGTTCTTCAGCCAACAAAAAAAAAAAAAAAAAAACATTCAGAAATCTCAAGTGTTTCCCCAACCTAAACAGACCAGGCTACCTCCCAGTGCACTAAATGGAAAATCCACTGGCCTCTTGATGTAAAAGCAAGTACTTGCTACAGTGTAAAAATACAGTACTTTATTCAACAGTTAGCTAGATAATGAATCCAGAGCAAATAAATCAGTAGAACAAACAATAGTGAGGCAAAATGAACTTGTTCAATACATACACAGGGAAAGGCAAAAAAAAATAATTCAGGATATCAACAGCAGTGTAAAAAGGGGGAAGCTTGTTAAACACAATTTACAGTAGGTGTGGGCAGCTTAAAATCACCAGGTTTAAAAAGCAGGTCAACAAAGGGGAGGGGAAGTGGGAAAAAATAGAAGGGAATTACCAGCAGTGCTTTAGTTTATGCAGGCTTGAAATCTTTTTAGAAAAGACAAAGGTCAGAAAATTCACTCAAGAGACAATTTAACCAATGAAAAAACATATGAAATGTGCAGCCTAGATAATTTAAGTGTCTACCTCTCACATAGAATAAAAACACCAAACCAAGCAGATTTCTTAAAACAGAAAACAAAATAGAGGAGGTAAAATTGAAAACAACTCTATCAAATCACAGGCAAAAAAAAATGTCATGTCTATCACATAAATATGATGCTGATGTGACAGACATCCAATCCAAAGAACTCACCACCTCTTAAATAAACTAATGCTTTCTTTCAAGCAATGCATGTTCCTCACTATCTTCAAATGTAACTTAGAAAAATGGATGGGAAAGTGCAAAGAATCCTCACGTTTATCTCCACCATCCCTTATGGACAGGAAGAATAAATAGTGGAGCATACCAGTGGGACTGCAGTGGTCAGTTGCATAGTAGCAATCTATGAAAGTCTTATCTTCTACGTTCTTTTCTATTTGTTGTGCCTATTCTGTTGAACTGTGATAGTAAGTATTAAACCAGGACCTAGGATCAAACATTAAAATAGGACAAAACACATAATTTAGGAAAAGTTTAATGAAAGTTAAAAGTACTTTATTGTGGTTTCATTGTTTTGTAAAAATTGATAGTGTAGGTCAGGTGACTTGATGTGTGATTTTAAGAAATGCATAAAGAGGTTGTAGTGACTGAAATCTGGATAATTAAAAATATGAAAGTGCTTACATATTTTGATAAAGTTGCACAAGTGTACCAAGTTGTAAACCCTTTGATACACACGCACACACACACACACACACACACACACACACACACACACACACACACACACACACACACACACACACACTCACACACTCACACACTCACACACACATATATATCCTTTCTCTCTGATGGTAATTGTTAGATAGGATACAACTTTTTATATGCTTAATATGTACTATGGCTGTTTAAAACCTCATTATTTCTCTTGTATTCTAACATGTTCATTTATAAGTTGTATTCTGTTTCTCCTTTGTCCACACTAGTCATAGGTGATTCAATAGTGAGGCACACTGATGTCCAACTCACTAGGCTGAATAAGGAGAAAGCAACAGTCAGCTGTCTGTCAGGTGCCAGGGTCTGCCACATAGCCCATGCACTCAGGTCCCTCAACAACAGGTACAAATATGATTCTGTCATTGTACATGTGGGTGTGAATGACCTGAGACTTACCTTCCTGGACTACATGAAAAGAGTCATGAAGGAGCTCTCGGATTATGTAGCCCAGGGGGGTATGACCCTAGCCATGAGCAGCCTCCTACCATCACCCAGAATGATACCATAATGCAAGCAAAAATGATTGATTTCAACAATTGGCTACATTTCTGGTGTCATTCTAAGGGGATCCAGTATCTGTCTGCCTGAGATGACATGATTGACAGACCTTGATGGTTTGCCAGAGATGGCCTACATCTGTCACCCCTGGGCTTCCAGATACTGGCAAAGGCTCTTGCCACCTCTGTAGTGCCTTTTTTAACTGGTGTTCCAAAGACCAAATTACCACCGTAACAGCTACAAACAAATGCAATCTGAGGGTCATGCTGCTCAATGCTAGAAGTCTAAAGCTCAAGATGCACTCACTCGAAGCACTCCTTAAAATGGAGAACATCGACATTTGTGCTGTAACAGAGACCTGTTTAAGGCAGCAGAAAGCACCCCTGCACTACCAGGCTATAACTCATTCCACACCTTTCAGCCCTAGAACTTGGACCGAAGCTCCAAAGGCATTGGTGTTCCCATATTCATAAAAGATGTGCACATCTCCAGACTGGTAGCCCAACATAATGCATCAGAGATACTTCAGGTGCAGCTAACATTGGGTAAGACAGCAATTCGGGTCGTAGCCTGCTGTAGGTCCCCAACCATGTCCCAAGACTCACACTCCACTTTCCTAAGCACCCTGGAGAATATCAGGAAACAAGATTGGTTTGCTGCTATTCATTTTTTACCATATCTGACATTGTAAGAGACTTATATGCTGCTCTCCAGTGCTTTTTGGAACTGTTTTTCTGCTATTCATTTATAAAAGTACTGTTACTCAATAAACAAATTTGAGTTTCAGAAATAAGGAGGCACGAGTGTCTGGTATTGTGGTTCATTTCTGCTTTTGGTACAAGTGGTTCATATAATATCAGGATCCAACCTAACACTCTCATACTGGATGACTTCAGCTACCCCTCGATTAACTGGGAAAACTACTCATGTACCAATTCACTTGCCCAATGTTTCTTGGAATTCATTAATTCCAATGCCCTGGACCAGCTTGTCTTACCCCCACTAGAGGTAGCAACATCCTTGACCTGGTCATTACTAACATGGGCGACCATTGCTCTATAGCAATAGTCAAAGCCTCCCTGGTTAGATCCGACCACAAACTAATCACCTTGGAAATCCACATTCCTCTAAATCCCCCACCCCCCGCAAAGGTAACCACCATGAAAAACTTCTCCAAAGCTAACTTTGGGCTCCTAAAAACAGAGGTGGCTAACTTCACGGCACCCATGCAATTGGAGAACAGCTGCATGACCATCAATTCATACACTAATGCCCTGTATGAACACGTACACAAATACATGGATCTCGCCATACCCAATAGAACCAAGACAATCTCCTCCAAAAAAAGGAATCCAATCTGGTGGTCCCCTGCCATAAACAAACTCTACAACAGAAGGAGGAAACTGATGCAGAATAAGGTGAAGTCCCAAGACTGGAAAAACTCCCTTATCAGCCTCAACATAAAGTTGAGATCCCTCATTATATCCTCTAAAGCTAGCTATGAAAACAGAATTGCAGCAGATAGTAAAGACAACCACAAGGCCTTCTATAGTTATGTAAAGAATCTCCACGGCAATACCCAGATTTGCTTGGAGCTATTGCACAATGGCACCTCCTATACTGAGCCAACAGATATTGCCAATATACTGCCCGACAGATTCAGTGCCAACTTTACCCCTCTCTCCCCCACCAAAGGACCAATCACAATACCAGTAGATTGCCAGGCACCCAGTATTACTGCTGCACAGGTTAAAACAAAACTGTCCAAGGCCAAGAATACAGCTTCTATGGGACCTGACAATATCCCTGGCTGTATTTTGCATGAACTACAGAGTGAACTGATACCTCAACTATGTGGCCTATTCAATCACAGCCTCACCTCAGGCTTTGTCCCTACCGAATGGTGCACTCCTACAGTCATCCCTCTCCACAAAGGAGGAGTGACTACAGACCCTGGGAACTATCACCCCATTAGCCTGACGAGTCCAATATGCAAAGCTATGGAACACATCATTATGGACCTAATAAACCAGGATATAGGGAATCTCCAAACTCTGGATCCCACAAAGATTGGTTTTGTGAAGGGTAGATCATTCCTGCTCAACCTGGTCGACTTCTATAAGTCAGTCACCAGAACTGTGGATGAAGGCAAGGTGGCTCATACAGCCTACCTTGATCTGGCCATGGCCTTTAATACCATTCCCCACTCAGGAATCATAGAAAAACTCACTAAGCTAGGCATCAACCCCTATATCACTAGGTGGGTTGTAAAGTGGCTCACAGATAGAACCCACAGTGTGAAAGTAGCTGACTCCAAGTCAGACTGCTGACCAGTCATGAGTGGAGTCCCACAGGGTTTAGTCCTGGGTCCTCTCCTGTTTGGTATCTACTTCCCTGAAGTACAGGCCAACACGAAGGGACTCTGGCTGACAAAGTTTGCAGACGATTGCAAGTTAGGTGTCATAATTAACTCCCCAAGTGATGTTGACATCCTACAGAAAGGCCTCACTGAGACCAACTACTGGTATCAGAACCATGGCCTTAAGCTCAATGCCAAAAAATGTGTCGTCATCCCCTTTGGGAAAAACACGGTTCTCATGAATTACCACGTTGATGGTAGTCCACTGAACACAGAAGGCGTTATAAGAGATCTGAGAACACAGGTTGACAGCAACCACTCTTTTGACCACCACATTTCTTGGGTTGGCGTAAGCCAGGGAACTTTGTTGGCTAGGCTTACTTAGACCCTTGGTCCGATAGCCTCATACCTACCTATGAACATTGCCACTGTGGTCAGAAAGTCCTTCTACGTGGCACATCTCATTACTAAGGGTTTTGCATCCAGGTAAAAAGAGGTCCTTGTTTCCCTCTTCTCTTCCCTCATTAGGCCAGTCATCGAGTACAATGCCCCACTTGGCATGTACCTCACTAGATACCTGCAACAACTGGAGAGGCCACAAAAATACCTCCCAAAGAGGATCCTAGACCTTAAACACTTGTCCTATATAGACAGACTCAAAAAAACTCCAACTATACTTAGAGGCGATCTCTGCTTGACTTACAAGCCGTGTCTAACCCAGCTCTGGTAGAAATGCTACATCTAATGAAATCCCAATCCCTCCACACCACATGCTCCAGAGACCTCAACCTCATTATCACAATCAACAGAACAAGCTGGAGGGACAGGTTCATAACTTAGAGGCTGTCCATGCTATGGAATACACTTCCCATACATGTCAAGCAGAGCACCTCACTGTCCCTCTTCAAGGGAAATATTGATGTGTGGATGGGAAATAGAAGATTCACCCCGGGGATCACTCCAGTGACTCTACTCGACAGAGGCACTGGGAACTAAGGTCGAGTGGCACGATGCCAGGGTAATCCTATGGGCTAGGCTTATAAAAGCTCCAGGGACATAAGCCTAGTACACGCCTATGAACCTATATATACTTGTATGTTAATATTGTATGATGTTTTGTTTTTGTATTTATTTATCTGTGGAGCTTTCCTCCTTGGGTCTCCACTGAAAAAGGCTCTGCTGACCAGTCGGACTAACCCGGTTAACAAATGTCAAATATATAATAAATAATAAATAAATATGTGCAATCTTCTAGTTCACACAACTACAGAGAAAGGATAGATTCCCAGTCCTTGATGTACTGTGATCTTTCTCATAAAACTGCTCAGTCAGCTATGATTTCAAGCAAATAAATGTAATTTAACCCATACACACACACACACACGCACACACACACACACACATACACACACACACACACACACACACACACACACACACACACACACACACACACACACACACATATATATATATATATATATATATATATATATATATATATATATATATATGGGTCTACTTCATATGGTCGACAGTTCATATGGTCGAAACTCATTTGAAAAATGGCTCATTTGGTCGACAACCAGTATTCAAGGCACTTAACAGGGATTTGCCCCCCTACCCAAAGTTGTACGACCCTGGAGTTGATAGCAGTGTGAACCCACAAAGTCTAAAATTCTCAAATACCAAATCTCCCTACCAGTGTGAACCCACAATGTGTAAAAATCCCAAATATCATATCCCCCTACCAGTATGAAGCCAGGAACAAGTTTTAACAGGGTCCTGCAGGGGTGGGGAGCCAGAAAGGGGTGCTAACATGGGTCCCATGGGGGATAATCTGGGACTTCACTATTGTTGTCTTCATCATTTTGGTCTTTTGATATGGTCTCAAGATTTTGATTTTCAATATTGTGCGGTTCATGATTGTGATAGTAAACCTAGTTACTGCATTAATGTAAGTAGGTGGATTGGACACTCTACATTGGCTATAGGTATGAGTGAGCATGTGAGTGTGTGGTGTGGAAGAAGTACAGCAGAAGGGCTAGCCACTGGTGGTGTAAACCTTGGCTCTAGATGATTGCCACTGTTGAAGTGACACCCCAATCCCATGTGCAAAAAATGTGAAAAGGGGTTGAGGATAGATGGATGGTTAACTCTTCTGTGGTGCTGTTTGTAATTCATCAAAATATTCAAAAAAAAAACAGATTTGTAGCACTGGAAAGAAACACCATTAAAATATTATTAAGTTGTACATCTGCTACTGTGTACACACAACTGGCATAATACTAAAGATCTTTGCTTCCGATGCACAAGGTACAGGGTTCAATTATGACTTCCACCAATGCCTGTATAGAATTTACATATTTCCCTGTATCTCTGTTGGGTTCCTCCCACCTTCCAGAAACATACTGAATGTTTCTACCTCAAGATAACCCCTAAACAGAATTGTGGGCAGCAGCACAAAGTCTAGATGATGCATCGCAGGAGAAGAGTTAATTAAGCCAACTATTTGGCCATCAGCTCTGGTACGCAGTATCCTAGAGAAGAACATGGATCACAAACCTCACACTGTGTTGGGCCCAACCACTTGATGTTGTAAAAATTGTCTGTAGGTGATTTGTTTGTGCTGACTAATGTCTCCATAAATAGGCACAAGCATGGATATTTGCCAGTGATAAGGGGGTTGAGGACCCTACATACTCCAGTCTATACCAGGGTCCCATGTTAATGGTGAGAGGGGCCTATGTGGCCCTACTGGTGAGTTTGTGCCTGCTGTAAAGCCCAGCAGCCCTGGGTCAATAAGCTACTGGATGGCTTGAGTTACCTGGGATAGCTATGTTGAGTAAAACTGGATATAAAACCAGTTAACCTACCAAATATGAATTAATGGTTACTACACTCAATATAGGTTTGCTGACAAGATGGATCTTGGAAGTGGATGGCATCAAGGTAAGAAGGAAACTGGACATCTTTTGTATCCATGAAACAAGATGAAAGGGCAGTGCAGAAAAGCCACTTGACTTATTGTCCATAGTCTACTATGCAGGAGGACGACAGACTAGCAATGGTGCAGGAATTGTGGAGAGACAGAGAGAGAGAGAGAGAGAGACAGAGAGACAGAGACTGCAGATGTCAGTGAGGGAAGTTATCAGAATCAGTGACCAACTCATGGCAATCAAGCTCCAGTGTTATTCATAATTTCAGCCTATGCCCACAGCAGGGTTGTGATAGTGAGAATTCATACAACATTTGCAAGATCCATTAGCTAAAGCAGGACAGCACAGTTTTATGTTGATAATGGGGACCTGGATGCACATATTGAGACAGACAGAATGGGATATGAGGACTGCCATGGTCAACAAGAGTGGGGCAACAGGAATAAAGGAGGAGAGGCCATTCTAGACTTCTGTCTTGGCAAATGGCTTGATGGTGGCCAAGACAGACAGTCACAAGATCAGAAGATCACATAGGCCAGTACGCAACTGAGGTATACTTCCTCCTAGTCAGGAAAGGGTACTGAGGCAAAGTCATCTCCAGTTAAACAGTTGGCCCACAGCATAAACCACCAGTTAGAACAAGCAGTGGTCAAAGAAGAACCTAGGGTCAACAGAGACTAGGTTGAAGACCTGGAAGTTGGCTGGACAGAAAGCACAAGAGTTAATGAAATACTCAGAGTTATAGCATGTCAGGAAGAAGATGCGATAGGTGGAGTTGAAGAAGAATGACAACACTTCAAAACAGCATGTGTGAGGACTATAGGATGGATATGTAACCAAGCCAGGTATGGAAATAAGGTACATGAGGAAAGCTGGTAGGGGAATGCAGAAGTCCAGGAAGTTATCAAAAGAAAGAATGAGTGCAGGAAAAAGTGGGAGATAGAAAAGATGGATCAGGCAAATAAGGAATACTGGTTAGCTAATGAAGAGGCTAAGAGATCTGTTGCAATGGTAAAAAACAAGGCATCACAGGCATTCTACCAGGTTTTGGAAAGTGATTCAGTAGATGGCACAAAGAAACTCTCTCAGGTTGCAATGCAAAGACAGAAAGATAAAGAAGATAATCAGACAGCCTTCATTAAGGATACCAGGAACAACCTGCTCACCAGTTCACAGGACATCAAAGACAGAAGAAGAGCTGGATCATGGTGAAATGGTGCCCTAGGCAGGATAATGGATCAGGGCACCCCATGGCAGCACCCTCCCCCCAGCCATTCCAGTGTCCCATTATTTGGCTATTTCTCCCCAGTTCCCAAAAACACTGTTCAAACTGTCAGTGCCCATCTATTTTCTTCTTTACTTCTACAATGCTTAGAGATATTTAAAACTTTTATTTCAAATTTTATAACACAAACACTGATATCCATTTGCTAAACAAAACAATACAGTCTAATAATGAAAACAGACTTAGCATGAATAGTAAACATCTCTGCCCTTGAAACTCATATTCATTGAAACAGCACTGAAATCCATATTCAAAGAAAAAGCATCTGTCGAGTGGCAGATTAAGTTTACCTTTGGTCTGTTTTCAAACCATAGACATTTTTTGGACCATGCATGCATGCATGTGTCCTTTGATGCACCATTCTGATTATATTAAATTATGTTCCATGTATAATACAGTAGCACACGTTAGAGTGTGTTTTAAATTTGTATGTTTGAACATTTTTCTAGTAAGCAATGAAACAGAACATATGACCCATTAAGGTTCATAGTTACTAGACATCTCATCCAAAAGATGAAGCACTTAGGAGTGCAGCACTCCATCAGCCTTAAAGGAGGCATTGCTATATCAGCATTTCATGTACATGGTGGGGAATAGAACCTACAGCCTTTTATACCAAAGGCAAGCATACTACCTGTTGTGCTACTAAGACTGGTTTTAAAATTTATAGCATAAACACTGATGATGGCCATTTTCTAAACAAAAGAGTTATACATTGAAAACAGACTTAGTATGAGCAGCAGTTAACATGTCTTCACGTGATATTTAACATGCCTTGAAAATGTGCAGAAACTCAAACTTCCTTGAAAATATACTGAAACTCAACAGTCTATGAAAATCCACAGAAACTTAACAGTCCTAGAAATTTTTGACAGTTGGTGTAGAGGATTCATGCTCTAGGGCCTTGTAGTTAGGGTACAGTGTTTGAGCCTCAATGAATTAATCAACCTGCCATTCCTAACTGGTGCATTGCACCCACACGTCTAACCTGCTGTTTCATACGTTCATAGATTAGTACTAGGCTAACTGCTCTTGTAGGCCATTTTAAGCTTAGCCAATTACCCCATATGAGAATCAAACCCTGCATTTTATGTCTGTAAGGCAAATGCCTTGACCATTATACCAACTTCTCACTTCTTCACAAATGTTGCATTTCTCAGAAGGGCAACAGCAAAAATCATGCACCTTGTTTCAGTTTAAATGTGCATGTGTCATACTAAAGACACAGGTAAATACGCTAGTAAGGCTGTATTCTGCATGTGCCCCTTAAAGAAGAAATGTTATGCTCGCAGAATGCATTCTTAAAGAAGAAATGTATGTTTTTGTGGCAGACACCCAGCTAGTAGGACCTAGGTGACTTCCTAGGTTGCCTAGAGTTGTATCCAGCTCTGGCTAGAAGGAGTACTTCCAGCAGCTTCTGAATAAAAACAAAACAAAACACAGAAGGTGAACTGCCCCAGACACAGCCTACAATGAAAGATAAGGAGGAGCCCACACTAGAAGAGCACTAACAAAAATGAAGTCAGGGAAAGCAGCAGACTCAGGTGAGGTCAGAGCAGATACAATAAAGATGTTGGGTGAGACAGGGGAGAAATGGCACCTGAAGGTACTCATAGCAGTGTGGAGAGAAAGGTGTACCCCAGATGAATGGAGAATACTAGTGCCAGTGTGAAAGAACAAAGGGGGACATACACAACCGAGGCAGTACAGAGGTATCCGACTCTTGTCACACTGCACAAACATTTTGTAGAGGGTGATTTATAACTGAATATGCAGAGTAGTAAGATGGGAGATGAGCAGTTCAAATTCAAATCATGATTCAGTACAACTGTCTCGATGTTTGCAGAGAGACCAATAGTTGAGAAGAAGTTGGGAGTCCAATTTGGCATTCCTAGTTTTGGAGAAAGCATATAATAAGAATCCAGGATAACTGATTAGGGTAGTCCTGTGATGGTTTGATTTCCCAGGAACACTGGCAGGCCTAGTGCAAGCTATTAACAAGGATCCGATGACACAAATACAAACGGTGTTTGGACTCACAGAGGTTCCCAGTAGGAATGGGTGTGTTGTACATAGAGGATGTGAAATTACAGGTAGTCTCTGAAAAAGAACTTCAGAAAAGGTTATGGTGAATGGAATGCAAAACTGAAGGTGCATGGCATGAAAGTGAGTACAGATACGATAGTTGGAAACAAATGGTGGAAATCAGAAGTTCAGAATTGAGATAGAAGGAACGTAATGGAACACATTAATAACTTTAAGTACCCAGGAGGGGTAGTTGAGGAGAAGAGAAGTCTGAATGAGGAAGTCAAAGCTAGAATTAGAGGGGCGGCAACCAAATGGTACAAAGTGTCAGGCATAGTGTATGACAGATGAATACCAAAGAAGCTGAAAAGTACGATGCACACAGCCGAATCCAGCTTGCTGTGGGACTGTCACATTTACTTTTGCTGAGGTCACTTACTTTTAGGTGCAAAAAAAAAAATTAAGTGCTTTTGTTTTCAAAACACCTTCTGTGTCCAGTTGCACGTCTGTATGTGCATCATCGCACAGACCTCCTGTTCTTAATTTCCGCAGAAGGAATTTGAATGCAGACATATCTGTTTGCCGCTTCATAATGATCCAGGACAGATTCTTCTTCTACAGCAAATATTCCTAGATGAAAGCAAATGCACTAAAATTCTATTGCTGGCTTCCTTAGTGAACACAAACACATTCTTCTACAGCAAGTAAGATGTGTGTGCATGTGTGTGTGTGTGTGTGTGTGTGTGTGTGTGTGTGTGTGTGTGTGTGTGTGTGTGTGTGTGTGTGTGTGTGATTGTAATGCCCCACATAGGGACAGCAGGTAGTTAATTCAAGCTCAAACTGTGTACTTTAGTTACAGGAAACAAGAGCCTGATCTGCCCCAACCAACATGGCTGACCACGCTGTTGAATTTCAAGTGCATTTTCAAGGAGTTGAGTGTCAAGTACATATCTATCAACTGTCCTTAATTTTGAATCAAATTTTAGCTTTGTCTCTCTTATTCCTTTCTAAAACTTGTAATTTTTGGAGAAAAGGGAGTGAATTGTACTTAATAAATGATGACAATAGTTAAGAGTTAGACTTCTTTTACTTCAGAAGCTGTATATTAATGTGCATTATCTTATTCTGTCAGTGTCTCAAGTTAATAGGGCTAATATTTTAAAATTGTCCCTAATTGTCCCTGATTATTTGAGGATTTGTCCCTGATTCTGTCGAGAGTTGTTCCTGACTGGTTGAGAGCTATGATCAAGTGCATTTTACAAGGAACTGAGTGAATTGTGAGCTTCAAGTGAAGAGGTTTGTTGCTGTTCATGCTAAGTTTGGTTACAATGTGCAACTGTTGTTTAGCAAATAGTATCACTATTGTGTAAAAAAAACTTAAAAGCATTGTTAGTAGCACAACAGGATGCATGCTTGCTTTTGATGCAAAAGGCTGTGAGTTCTACATCTGCAGGATGTAAATAGATGGCTGATAATGTGTTGTACTTTAAAGGCTTTCATATTACATTTTGACACCTCCTGTAGACTACTAAAGAAACTGCCTGAAATAGTACTGATAAACACTGTAAAATGTTCGAATATATATTTTTTTGTCCAGCATTTTGCTATTACGTTTAATTACTTACTACACTGTATTAATGTCTGTTGCTGTATATTTTCTTGGGTTTATGTCATATAATCGAACTTCCAAAATTCCAATTATAACTATCAGTATGAGTCCTGACAGACTCACAGACTCAGCGCTGCAATATTTTTTTTTTATCCACTGCATTATGTTGTGAATTTAATCCTCTTAAACATGGAGTCATCTAGCAGTAAAATGCTGTCTTTACATTTGCTATAAGCTGCCATCTCTTCATCTCAAGCTATGAATGGCATGGGTGATAACCTCAAACACTTAAGGTCTATTAAACCCACAGCCATACATGGTAGTATTTTGGAAGTCGGGAAAGCTATTTCCAGACACAATGATAGAACTCTCACTGGGTTGGATAAGAATTGGGTTATGGCTTGCTGTTATACCAGAATTAGGATCTGGGAGTTAATGGGGACTCTCAGCTCAGTCTATCATGACAAATATGATTATAACCAGGAAATGGCCAATGTCTGGGCAAATGACCTTAGGCACTCTACCCAGAGAGATATGAGGAAGAATATGGTGGAATGTACTATGCATGTGTCTTGACTCTTTTCTGCTGAGGTTCAAAGGCAAGATCACTGGCTTTAATAATTAGCTATGTACTTAAGAGTTCTTATATGACTATGCAGTACACTTAGCATACATTGACTTGGTAAAGGCATTTTAATGTCATTTCCTATGCAGATATTATTGACAAACTCAAAGTTAAAATATAAATCCATATGTTATGTGGTGGTAGCTAACTGGTTAACTAACAGAGCTCATGATGTTAGAGTTACAGACAGCACTTCTGTAAGTAAAATTTCACATGTGGTATACCTAAGGGCTCAATACTGGACCTTTTCCTATTCAGCAGTTAGGCTTCTGATCTGCAAGCGAATACCCCAGTATTTAGTTAACTTTGTTGATGTCTGCAAACTGGGAGTTATTTGTACATCCACTGACTTGCAAGAAATCCTCCAGAGTTTAGACTATGCCAATAGCTGATACAAGAACAACAGACTCTGATTAAATGCAAATAAAGTAGTATCATTTAGTTAGGAAAGAAAAACCTCTAGAACTTTTCTGTATCCTAGCACATAGATAACAACCCACTACAATCTGACACTACCACTGGAGACATCGGCACTGTTGTTGATAACTCTTTATCCTCTTAGCATTATGTCTCAACTGCGGCCAGGAAATCCTTTCGTTTTTTTTTTCTGGTTCAATTATTAAACATGACCATCTTCTCCAGATCCAAAATAGTCATACTTTCCCTTTAAGCATCTGTTATTCGAACTGTTATTAAATATAATGCCCCTTTGGAATATGCATGTCAAAACATCTCACCCAAATTAAGAGACCAAAGATATTCCTAACCAAAAGGATCAAAGGTATCAAGTCCCTTGGTTATCCTTACTTGACTGTCAGCCCTCTCCCGGTACTTGGTCTACTGTTTACTCTTCTGTGGAGAACTGTGTTGAGCCTTCCTTCCTTCCTTTCTGTGAGATGCTAGAATATCATTGATTTCCTAATCCTTCAGAATACTAATCCTCAAATACCTACAAAAAAGACACAGATCTCTCAACGAATTAATAGGCTACCTTAGCATAGTATATTCATATTGCACTGTTTTACCCACCCCTGGAATAAACTTTTACACGTTTATATCACGTCATCGAAAGCCGAAAACACCGAACACCATTTAATCGAACCTAACTAATCTAAAGCACACAATATTGAACATTCAGAACAGCAAATTTTTTTCCCAGGGAAAAAATTTGTTATTCCAAAACACATTCACACAACACAGGCACACCAAAGAACAGCAATCCACACACTTACACTTAAAAATCATACATCTAACCCTACACTAAACTATACAAACACTACTGTCTATCCACTTACCTTAACCCAACCCTAACCCTAAGGTCCGTCACTATCGCACACTCACCTTACCCGTGCCCTAACCCTAACTCACTTAACCCGCCCCTAACCCTAAACTCTGTCACTTTTGCACACTCACCTCACCAGCGCCCTAACCCTAACTCACATAACCCGTGCCCTAAACCTAACGTCCACACAATCACACACTTACCTGAACCCCCGTAACTTTAAACCACAGTGCTAAATATAGCGAAGCCATAGAAATGGACAACCAAATTCTTTCCCTAGGAAAGAATTCGATGTTCTGCAGCTTCGCTATTTTTAGCATTCGCTGCATAGGGTTTGACGTTGGGTATTCGACGTTATCGGCTTTCGATAACGTCATATGAACCCACTTTTACTACATGACAAATAAAGAAGCACTGTTTCCACATTCAAGATTAACTCCAAGAATGGGTATGTGCAAATTTTGCCTATGTTGTGTTTCTCCTCATGAAGTTTTAGGAAGCTTAAGATAATGGTAAATAAATAAAATAAAATAAATAATATTTTTGGTCTAGGTTTATAGACCTAGTATTTACTTATAACCCTATGAATCTAAAAACCCAAGAACTCCTTTTATATGCATGTTGTAAAATTTTCTACCAGTTGTTAAAGTTCTCTCCATTACTTTTCTGGCATTTTCCCATATGTTATCCTAGACCCATTGCCTGCACTTTCTCAGAGCATTACCTGAATATTCACAAGTTTGACATATTAAGATCCAATATGTGTTAGAAAGGCACCAACTGAAATCCAGACATAAATTCTTGTGCTTTTTAATTAATTTTAAACTACTTTATCCATCATGCATTGCTCTGGGGATCTGCTATGGATCAGGGCAAGAGGTGCCATCATTAACCAGTATGTGAAATCTGGGCAGTCTATGAGTACTTGAAGATTGACTTCTCTAGTGCCATTTGCCTGAAATTCAACCTGTCAAGGATCAGATCTCCTCCAGAGGAAATCATTGTAGGCAAGTTGTGCTGGCAGTAATGCCTTTTTCAGGGTAATTTCAACATTCTTCAATTTTCTGTGACTGTGGACTTTGTATATGTAAGTTTGGGGGATGTGGGCACCCCCCCGTCGCTACAATAAAAAAAAAATTCACTTTAGAAGTATATTTTCAGCCATTTTTTTCAGAGAATACAGTTTGGAGATTTGGGTCCTTCGCAGGTTTGAACTGTATCCACTCAAAGTGGAACCATGAAATGTAATTGCACATGCTATGTTTTGTTTATGTATGATACCAGTATCATGTTATGGCTGTCTTATTTTCTCTTCTATATCTTTATGATATATATACATACACACACACTGATCACAACTCTCTTCAAATTTTACAAGGCTGATTTTAGTATGCATTCTACATTCTTTGCATGTTAATAATGGCCCTTCTTTAAAAAAGTAAACTGATAACAATATTAGTAAATCTCTCTATTGTCTGTAAAGTTATACCTGCCGCTGACTAGTTGAGCAATGTATAACCAATGCAGTAATGCATAATTAAATAGCATGGTAGTTGGAGTGTATTGGTCAAATCACAAACAGTGTGATCAGATACTAACAAATGCTATAGATGTAGTAAAGTGTTGAGAATTAGAAGCATTTTAGCAAATGGCTGTAAATTGCTATTCAAACCCATATGAGACATACGTTAAATCATAACAAAATGTCCGAAGAGCCACCATCATTATTTTAACAGTGTAAACATGTTAGATACAACATTCAATAAGAAGGTGTCCCCTTTAACCTTATAGTTAGCTGTCATTAAACTAGAAAGGTTCCCTAGAGTGAATACTTCATTCAATGTGTGGTGCACTGACTACGTTGCCCTTAGATTAATGCAGTTGTCACACATGCTGAACTGCAAATACTTACTGAGAATGTATGAGGATGACTATGCCACTTAAAAAAGGACAGCAACCATTTGCAGTGTTAGTGTTGATTTACACTACCAATATATGTCTGAGATATAAAGGATTACGATTCGGTTTCCAGTCATAACTATGTTACAAACCCTCTAATCACTGCTACAGTTGGGTGACAGGTGTCACAAGATGTTACCTTACTCTCAACTGTCCCTGAATCCTCATATCTTCTGTCAGCACTTTAAGTTAGACCAGTTTTAAAAACTGTCCTGACTTTCCCCCAGTTATATTACTTGCTTCCTATGCACAGCATTCGCTAAATGCTCTACTGGCTTTCTAAGCCGGTGTAACACTTTGTCATTTTTTTTGTTTGTTTTCTTTTAACTGGTTGTACATGGAGTAGATAAAACTCCATGCACTTCACTCTCTAGGTTAATTTTTTGGTATTCTGACTCAAACACATCATAACAATTATTACACACCACTGAAAGCACTGTTACAGTCAAGTCTCATGCTGAGATAGCATGTTATAGTTTTCTTTTCCCACTATATGGAGCATAATCAAGGTGCTTTATGTACTCCATGTATTTTATACCTCAACGTTAAATTCAGGAAAAAAAATAGACAATAAACAATATCAGTGAAGCAGTGTTATGTGATTTTTAAACCAGTACAAAAGTCCTGTATGATGTAACAAAAGTAATTGTGCTCATGACATAAATCTGCATTCAAACTTAGATTACTGTACAGTGATTCAAATTGTGCACAGCAGTGCTAACTAAAATACCAATGCGTTATATGTTGTCTCTTGAAATTACAGGTTTGTTTTTACATTTCAGTAGCCAATGCACAACAAGTGCATTCTTAACAGAGGCACACTTAGGAAAAAGACAAGCTTGGGGTGCAGCACATAAGGATACAGAAATGTTTAGTAAATTCCAACTTTGTTTTAAAGAATACATATTCATGAGTATTTTACATACAAAATAGTTGTATGAATTCAATGCATTGCAAACAAATTTTTTACATATGGCATTACTACAAATAAGAGTGTTTGGCAGTGTTAAATCGATAAACAGCATGTTGGCAGCTGTATATTTGAACCTTAACATAATTACCACCAGGATGTGCAAGTCTATAACTGGTTTAAAAGACTGATACTTCCTACAGAAGTAAAGCTATCAGTAACCTGCTAGTTACTTTTCTGTAGCTGGCAAATTACAAAAAGAGCCCAAGGCTAATCACTTCAGACAATATGTAACCACTAGGATAGGTATGGATAAGCAGCCTGAATATTACAGAGTCAATTATTACATGTGGTCACCTTTCAAAGGCAAATATTTGGATATGCAAAGTAACTACTTTGCAAGAAGACAGGCATTGCCAGCAAATATAACAATGCCTGTACTAAGAAGGACTCACATCAAAGCACTCAGACAGATGGAATTTAGATTTTCCAGCTTATGCAATATTGTGTTAGATGCTTGGAGATGTGTTTAGTAAATGCAAACAGTTGTTAGCTATGCATACAGATTCATACATGCCCAGTATGAATTGATGAAATATTAATACCTAGTTGTAAGTAGTGCCATAACAAACTATTACTGGTCAGTAGAAATGCGTTTTCGTTATCAAACTATAAACTCTCTTGCTGCTGTTGACAAGCATAATTTTCAAGTTGTGAAGTTTGTTCACTATCACTAGCAGAGTTCCAGGTTAAATACAATTAAATACTTACAAAATGGGCATGTGCATAGACTCACCAATAAGATGCTAGTAATTCAGCAGGAGGCTACTGAAAATGGCAGATATAGTAAAATAAAGATAAAAAGTCGAATAGTACTCAATGTCTATGTGGCAGATCACAGCTAAAAGGGTGGGATAATAGCTGGAATCTGGTGCTTCGTACAGGACTTTTTTATCTCCACTCTTGCAGCATCATCAGGACTTTATCTACATCACTGGTGCATCATCAAGCTTCTGTTGGTGTGGCATGCTAAAATGAAAGAAAAACTTCAAAACTTCAGTGTTGGAAATGCAGTACACAGACACATGCAACCAGCCCTCAGACACCATGTTCTACCTAAAACAACCCTGAAACCTGAATCTACACTTATTCATAAACCATGTCCTCATTCACTTCAGCTGAAAAAACAAAGGCCAGGAATCACAGGCAAGCTCTGTAGTACACAGCATGCAGTTGCCAGGGAATTAGTCAGGCACAGCCTGGTAACAATTCATAGTCCCACATTACACTACAGTGTGCTGTAGAAGATATATGGATGACTGCATAATGACAAGCAAATGAAACTAGGAAAAGAAAAGAGCCCTTAGTGTAGTGCAAAATGTGTTTGAGGTGAACCTGCTCACAACTACTAGCTGTATGTTCAGGAAACCTGCAGAAGCTTGTTCCTGACTTAGAAAAGCTAAGAGCACATAATACTGTCAGCACTGCAAACAACACCAATAATGTTATAAGTAGCAATACTGGCCATGCAGCAAGATGCATTAACAATTAGCACCAGTGCTTCCCAATGAAAACCGTCAGCAAAGCAAACAACACCAATGTTAGAAGTAGCAATACTGGCCATGCAGCAGGATACATTAACAATTAGCACTAGTGCTTCCCAATGAATACCGTCAGCACTGCAAACAACACCAGTGTGAGAAGTAGCAGTACTGGCCATGCAGCAGGATGCATTAACAATTAGCACTAGTGCTTCCCAATGAATACCGTCAGCACTGCAAACAACACCAATGTGAGAAGTAGCAGTACTGGCCATGCAGCAGGATGCATTAACAATTAACACCAGTGCTTTCCAATGAATACCGTCAGCACTGCAAACAACACCAATGTGAGAAGTAGCAGTATAGGCCATGCAGCAGGATGCATTAACAATTAGCACCAGTGCTTCCCGATAAATACCTTCAGCACTGCAAACAACACCAATGTTAGAAGCAGCAATACTGGCCATGCAGCAGGATGCATTAACATTTAGCACCAGTGCTTCCCAATGAATAGCATCAGCACTGCAAACAATACCAATGTTCGAAGTAGCAATACTAGCCATGCAGTAGGATGCATTAACAATTATCACCAGTGCTTCCCACTGGTAAAGGATCTGGTGCTGCCATAGGATGGCATACTATGGTTTCATCCATCAGGAGATTTATTGATGTCTTCAGAGCATACTGGGACATTGTAGACACACTGGTTAACATATATCAACCACAATAAAAACTATAAATGCATGGCTTTCTCATAGCTTTGGAATCCAAACTATGCCCAGATTTTTCTAATCTGGTTACAGGGATCTTTAAGAGACCAACAGGAAACACACTGGGTATTTCACAGGTCTCCAGGAATAGAATGTACAACATCATGTGTGTGTGTGTGTGTGTGTGTGTGTGTGTGTGTGTGTGTGTGTGTGTGTGTGTGTGTGTGTGTGTGTGTGTGTGTGCTAAATCCTGATAAAATATCTACCTCTTTCTAAATTTTTAAAATTGTGATGTCTTACAAATTAACTTACTCAGAACTTTGGGTGGAAGTAAAAGCCATATAGCAGTTATTTAAGTATAGCTTAAAAGAATCAAATGTTATTAGATCATTACTCCAAAGTAAAAAATATAGTCTGTAAAATGTAAGTATGACTTAATATTGTTAAAATGATATGCAGAAAAATATGTTCGGTATCCCAGTCATTCATGAAAATATTTGTATAACTGGGTGCATTACTACACCTGGTGCTAAATCATTAATTTGTGACAAAACTCTATCTTCTATTCACGCTAGCTGTACATCTGTTTATTTATTATAAGAGCACTCATCCCTATTTGAAGACCTTCTCCATTAGGTATAATGATTTAATATATATGGTAACTAGTAAATAAATTCCCATATACTGAAATATTGTTAGTTTTCCTAAAGTAATAAAATGTATCTTTAATAAATGATTACCTTCTGTAGCTACAGATTTCAACATATGTTCTAAATAGATCGCTAAATGCTCAGTTTTAGACCCCAGCTGCTGCAACTAAAGGCCTAAGAGGTGAATCACTGAAATATTTACAATCCTTTGCAATGTCAAGAATAAGATTTAGTCTGGAATGAGTGACACAAATATGCACTAAATCACTAGTGATAAAAACATCATTAAGCCATTAACTATAGACCTATTAGCCTAACCAGCCTTATCTGCAAGACCATAGAGAGAATCATCATAGACCTTATCAACAAGGATATAGCAGACCTTCAATCACTTGACCCGACCCAGTTTGGTTTTGTTAAAGGGAGATCCTGCCTCTTGAACCTGGTGGACTTCTTTGGGACTGTCACCAAAGCCTTGGATGAAGGCAAATCTGTGCATATGGCCTACCTAGACTTTGACACAATCTCTCACTCAGGCATCATTGAAAAACACACCCAGCTGTGGGTCAAACCATATACTGTTAGCAGGGTTGCAAGCTGACTCACCAACAGAAAACATACAGTCTAAATAGTAGAGTCCACCTTCTCCAGCAGACCTGTTACCAGTGGTGTTCCACAGGGATTGGTGCTGGGGCCCCTATTGTTTGGAATCTACTTCTCAGAAGTACAGGCAAAAACAAAAGGTCTGTGGCTGACAAAGTTTGCTGTTGACTGTGAACTAGGAGCAGTCATTGAGTCCCCAAATGATGTCAACATTCTACAAGAAGGACTTACACAAACTAATGGTTGGTGTCAATGTCACGGTCTTAAACTCAATGCAAAAAAGTGCATTATTGTCCCCTTTGGCAAAGACAATGCCCCTGCAGATTACCATATTAATAACGCCGTCCTAAGCTCTAAATCAGTGGTGAGAGATTTGGGCACACAGGTTGACAGCAGCCTTACTTTTGATTACTAGTCTCCATGGTGTTAAGGAAGGCCTTCTACATTCCTCACCTCATAAGCAAGTTCATAGCTTCTATAAAAAAAGAGGTTATAACCCTCCTGTACTCCTACCTCATCAGGCCAATAATAGAGTACAATGTTCCCTTTGGTATGTACCTAAACAGGCACCTGCAGCAACTGGAGAGACCTCAAAGGTTCCTTACAAAGAAAATTTGGGATATTCAGCACATGTCTTACGTGGGTAGACTGAAATCACTGTCACTGTACTCTGTACTGTATAGACTACTCAGAGGCAACCTGTGTCTTGCATACAGAGCAACTTCTAGTCCTGTTTTAATGGAAATGATGTACACTCGTAAGTCAAATAGTACACAATTAACTCACTCTAGGGACCTTAACTTAGCATGTGACATCAACAGGACTTATTGGAGAGACAGATATGTCTCCCAGAGGTTGCCTTTCCTCTGGAATAAATGTCCATTACAAGCTAAACAGAGCCCCTCATTAACCCTTTTTAAGTGTAACTTGGACGATTGGATGGGAAATGGCAAATTCACCCCAGGGGTTTCACCTGTGTCCCTCTTGAATAAGAGCAGTCAGCACTGATTTAAATCTGCTTATAACATACCCTATATCTCTAGACCCTTAAAGGAACAAGGGTTGAAATTGGCTAGTCTTCTAAGGGCCCTAGAGCCATTAACCTAGTAACCTCCTATGAAATTATGAACCTATGAACTAATCATTCTATCAATATATTTATAATTTTTAACAATATCAGAGCTAGATGCCTTCTCATAATCTATGATATTAGTCAATAATTCAAACATATTCTTTTCATATAACTTGTTTTGCATTATAAACAATGCACTTTATCCACCTTCGGTACTCTCAGCATTCCATCATTTAAGAATTTAAGGACAACTTTTTCATTACACATTGGATTAAAACATGTTTATTGGCAGGTTTATCTAAAACATCCCTTATTTCTTTATATGAGGAAGTAAAGGTAGATTACACAAGCTTGGTCTCATACATATATCAAATTGCCCATCATTAGAATCTGAAATACATTGCAAATTTAAATTACTAGCAAAACTTTTTTTTTAATCAGGAACAAATGTCCAAACTTTTGTTAGAACTTAAACTGTGTTCTTCTTAAAATTCTTGTTCTTATTCTTTGACTCTGCTGTACACCAACTCTTTCATGCATTTTATATATACATATTATTTTATTTTATTTTTGACATTTTATTATTGGGAAAGTCTGATTAAGTCAGAACCCATTTCAGATGAGGTCCAAAGAGAAAAGCTTCATGGTATGACAAAACATTTTAAGAACAATAATATTACAATCTTCAGAAATAATGCAAAAACATCGACAATTTAAATAATTATTCTACATTAGACATAACATAAAAACCTTGGTTAAGAACAGATATAATAACAGTGATTTAATATTCAGAGAATTTTTGCTCTGTTTTTAGAGAAATTAAAAGCAAGTCAGTGCAATACAAACAGAAACTGCAATATGAAGTGAGAGAAAACCAGGCATCTGGTATACTCAGAGAGAAATTGAGGGGAGACAAATTGATAAAAGTAAAGAAGTGAGTGAAGAACGGAGAGTAAGGACGTATAAGGAATGAAAAGGTATTTGTTCACATTTAAGGATATAGTTTATCATGGTGGTGAGCAAGAACAGATCCATTTTTCGGCTAGGAAGTCTTTCAAAATGTTTTTGAAGGATGGGAGGGAGGATATTGACCTGATGGTTACAGGTAAGTAGTTCCAGGCCTTAGCAACATAGTACAAGTATAGACAATGCCCAGGACATTTGACATGTTTGTGAACAGACAGGAGTTTTTGGTCATTGGATCATAATGACTGACTGGGAACATAGTTGTGTAGAATATTATTTAATGCTAGATAAGCAGGCGAATGGTGGATTATTTTATAGGTGGCATAAAGGTGATGAGATACTTCTAACCAATTTAGACTTTTTCATGCTATACAGCAGCAGGTTCTAAAAGGGATATTTGCTGCAAACTTAGGAACTTTCTTATAGCATTTTTCAAGTTTTGCTTTTGGTGATGAATGGAGGTTATAAAGATGTGAGTACCATAAAGAAGCATGGAGAGGAGATAAGTAAAGGCAAGTGTAGTTTTAATTGCATTAGTGAGACAGTTTTTGGCTCTGTAAAACGTTGTTTTTTGATGAGTTTTTCTTATGCAGTTTTGTATATACAGATCAACTTTAAGATTAACATCTACTATCAGGCCTAATAATTTGCTATGAGAAGTGACTTCGATGGTTGTATTAACAAGAGAGAAGACTTTAAATTTTGTTTTTCGTTAGAGAGTGATTTGGGTAAAAAAAAAGTAGTAGTTTGTTTTTTGGGGAGGTTGAGCATGAATTGTGAGTTATGAAGCCCTATTTCAGTGGTTGTTAAGCTTCCTGAATAATTTTTTTGAGATGTGCCATGTTGCCAGATGTACAAATTGGTGTGGAGTCATCTGCATACTGTATTAGGGAGACCTGCTGTGTGGATGCATTGAAGGTGTTGGTAAGAGTATTAAAGAGGAGGGGAGTGAAGGATACAGCCTTTTGGTACACCGGTGGTAACTGAGAATTATGGAGAGAAGGTGGAGTGCCATTTTCCTGACTGACAGATATTGGATATGTAACTTTTGAACCATAGAATGGAGGCAAATGAGGACATTTGAAACTACATAAAGAGGTAATACTTTGCATGTCGGAAACTAATAAAAGACTCAGCACAAAAGGTCGACAGTTATCTTATTTAAAAGAACACAGACTGTACAAGTGCCAAACCTTTAGTTGTCACATTGCTTTAAGTACCTATACACAAGCTTCAAGTTACAAATGACAACTGGTGTCACTGTCGAAAATACTCCAGCTTTCAGTATAGAAGCACTCTTTGTTTCTTTCTGTGAGCCACTGATAGGTGATGCTTATGTCAGCCTAAACACCATAAAACATTCATAATGCTGGATGTTGGTTAAGCAACAGTGAGTACTACCTGAAATACTGTGCAGGTTAGGTACACACAAAGCCTAGGAGCACTAAAGGGATACCACAGTGTATATTTGCCTCTTTTATTGTACTTAATTATTAGTCAAATATAGTGATCAAAAATTGGGTGAGATTAGATCATTATATTGTATTATTCTGTTTTGTTAAAATAGTAAAATAAATCATCCACTTGTTTAACATACACTTCCTTACTTATGCTTAGGATCATAGGAAGTTACTAGGCTACTGGCCCTGATGCCCTTATAAGCCTAATCAAGAGTGTAGTCCATGTTTAGACATGTTAGCACCCGATGCCCCTGCCCAGCATGGCCACTAGTGGAATCCCAGGGGTATATTTTCTGTTTCCCATCCAGTTATTCAGGTTGCGCTTGAAAAGGGATAATGAGGTACTCTGCTTGACATGGAGAGGGAGTCTATTCCACAGATGGGGGAGTCTCTGGGACACAAATCTGTCCCACTAACAAGTCCTATTGATGTCACAGACCAGGTTGAGGTTGCGTGTGCAGGTTACTTGAGTGGAGCTTAACTTGCGGATATGCAGCAGTCCCATTAAGGCAGGGTCTGAGATTGCTTTGTATGCTAGACCAAGGTCACTTCTGAGGAGTCTGTGTGAAACTGAGTAGATGCACAGGGTTTTTAGCCTATCTGTATATGGTAGATGTTTGAGGCACTGGATTATCCTGGTGAGGAACCTCTGTGGTCTCTCCAGCTGCTGTATGTGCTTTGCAAGGAAAGGGGCATTGCACTTGATAATGGGCCTTATAAGGGAAGAATACAGGGATGTTATGACCTCCTTGTTCCTGGATGAGATACCCTTACTTATGAGGTGGGCCATGTAGAAAACTTTTTGTACAACTGGAACAACATGGTGGATAAAAGTCAGGTTGCTAGCACCCTGGGTCCTCAAATCCCTCATAAGTGATTGTGTGCTTAGGATGTTGTTATTAATGTGATAATGTGTGGGGACATCACTCTCCCCAAAGAGAATGATAATTAATTTTTTGGTATTCAGCTTGAGGCCATGATTCTGGCACCAGTCATTTGTTTGGGTGAGACCCCCTTGGAGGATGTCCACATCACTAGGGAAATTGATGACAGCACCCAGCTTGCAGTTATCTGCAAACCTGGTCAGCCATAGCCCACTGATTTTGGCCTGCACCTCAGAAAAGTATATGCCAAATAACAGAGACCCCAAGACTTATCCCTGAGGTACGCCGCTCATTACAGGTCTACTGCTTGAGGTGGCTTCCCCTATTTTGACTAGGTGAGTTCTATCGGTGAGTCAGTTTGCTACCCATCTGGTAACATGTGGATTGATGCCTAGTTGAGAGAGTTTATCTCGTATGTTTGAGTGGGGAATAGGGTTGAAGGCTTTGGCTAGGTCAAGGTAAGTGGTGTGCACTGTCTTCCCCTCGTCCATGGCTTTGGTGACTGTCTTAAAGAAATCAACCAAATTTAACAGACATGACCTCCCTTTGACAAAGCCAAACTTTGTGGAATCAAGTGTTTGGAGGTTGCCATTGCCCTTGTTAATGAGGTCCATGATAATCCATTCCATGGCCTTGCAGATCAGGCTAGTTAGGCTGATGGGACTATAATTCCCCTGACTGGTGGATGCTCCACCTTTGTGCAAAGGGATGACAGTGGCTGTCTTCCACTCAGCTGGGACAAAGCCGGTACTCAGTCTTTGGTTGAATAGGGTGCCTAATGGAGCTGCAAGTTCCTGCCTGAATTCATGTAGGATGCAGCCTGAGCTGCTATCAGGTCCCATAGAGGCTGTATTTTTTTACCTTTGAAAGAGCAGTGATGATCTGTTCCCTATATATAAGGAGAAAGGGGCCAGGTACTGTGAATGTCCCAATTTACTGATGGGGCAAGGGGGAAGGGGGCAGGTACTGGGGATGTCCTGATTTACTGATGGGGGGCAGAGGAGTAAAGTTTTCACTGAATCTATCAGCCAGCAAGTTGGCTATATCAACAGCATTTGTGTATGTGGTATCCTTGACCACCAGTTCTGAGCAGATTTGGGTGCTTCCTTTGAGAGTGCGGACATATGTGAAGAAGACTTTATGATTGTCTCTAGTAGATATGGCTAATTTGGACTCGAAGTTTGCTTTGGAGGATTTCACTAGTGCTCTTATTTACTTGTTCATGCTGAGGTGAGATTGCTTCCAATTGGGCACCTGCTCCTTCTTGGTCCTGGACAGCAATTTTTTCCTTTTGATATATAGTTTAATTATTACAGATGTCCACCAGAACAGGTTTACTCTTCATTGCAGAAGATGATTTTGTCCTGTCAGGTATTCCTGATTCCATGCATCTATATAAATGTTCGTATAGTACTTTGGTGTAGTATTGGACATTGGTTCCAGTTTCTACAGAGGGGGAGGGGGCTGTGAAGCTGTTTATACCATCCCTCAGGAGGTTGTAATTAGCTTTGGAGAAGCTTTTTTGTTTGATCTTAGTTGGGGGGGGGGGTCGGGGGAGATGGTGACTTCGAACATGACCACTTTATGGTCAGATCTTACCACGGAGGATGATACTGTAGAGATGCTGCAGTGGTAACTCATGTTGGTTAATACCAGTTCCAAGATATTATCACCTTTTGTGGGGGTATCAACTAGCTGTTCCAAGGTGTTTCCATTGACAAAATCGAGGAATCTCAGGCCATTTGTGTTCTGGCATGAGTAGTTCTTCCAGTCTATGTTTGGGTAGTTAAAGTCACCCAGGATCAGGGAAAAGGTTGAATCTTGATAGTTTCGAAGAGGCTCAGATAGGCAGAGTGGGCATCTTGAGTCAAATTTGCAGGCTGTTAGCTAGCTATGATTTGAATAAGAGTCTTGTCAATGGTTAACTGCACCTGTAGTGTCTCCTGTGCTTCATAATGTTTGACCAGCCTGGAGGTGTGTATGTCTTTAATATATATTGAACCTCCAACTCCTTTGGCTTTACTGCCCACAGTTTGGGGTCTGAATGTATGACAGAATGAGTAACCAGGTAAGCCGGGGGCACTCTCCACAGCTTTGAACCAGGTTTCTGTGATTGCACAGATGTCAGCATCTTCCAGGGTTAATAATGGTTTACCTTTACATGTGCGTATTGCACAAGGGTGAACAGCAATTTTCTGAAAGGCAGTTTGAAAAGTTTTCAAACGCAGAACGGAAAAAGGTTCGAATGTGCAATGAGCAAATGCACAGTGAGATTCGCTCATTGCACATTCAACATACTGGGGCAGATTGCACTATAGTGGGGATCGGAAAATGGTTCCTTTCCCCACTGTAGTGTGATCTCGGAGTTAGAATAATAAAATAGGGGGGTGGGGGGTGTAGGGGGGCTTGCCCCCCTGCATCACACTTTATCTAATTTTTTCCCCAACAATATTCGAAAATCAGCGAATCAGCTTTTCGATTTGCTGATTTTCAAACATTTACAACTGTCGCTGTTGTATGTTTCATGGTTACGATTCGCTCAAATGAGCAATTGCACCACTGTGTTTCGCTATTATGAAAGTAAACCGTTAATAACACTTGCAATGAGTGCAGTTTCATGTTTAGACTCCTAGTGTTTAGCAGCATGACGTTTAATTTGTATTTTGCAGAAATTTTTATGTTGGTAGTTTTGAACTCATCACATTTCTTAAAAAGGGCACTATGGGGGAGACAAGAGCCTTTGCTAGAGGCCTGAAGCACAGGTGAGATAGATGCAGCCAGGCAAAGCATTGTGGTCTGTCAATCATATCTTCCCAGGCTGTCAGGTACTGCATACCCCTGGAATGACACCAGAAACTAAGCCAGTTGTTAAAGTCAATCATTTTCTGTTTGTATTGAGGAATCATTCTGGATGATGGTAGAATGCTGCTTAAGCCTAGGGGCATACCTGCCTGGGACACAAATTCAGCGTGCTCAATCATGCCTATCTTCATATAGTCCAGTGAGATACATCTCAAGCCATTCACGTCAACATGGACTATGACAGAGTCATAACAGTACCTGTTGTTGAGAGACTTGAGTGTGTATGTGATATGCAGATTCTGGCACCTGACAAACAACTAACCATGACTTTCTCCTTATCCAGCCTGCTAATAGGCACATCTGTGTGTTTCACAATGGAGTCTCCTATGACTAACATGTTGGGTTTATGGTTAAACCTTAGTGGCTGTGAGACACAGGTTGTGGACTATGCTTGGTATGTGGTGTGAATGGTTGTGGAGATTGCATGTGTTTTTGCCTTTGAAGTCTCTTTTGTTTGGGTATGTTTTTGTTGAGAACCTCCGCATATGTAGGTGTGTGTTGCATAGGTGTGGGTGGTGTTTGAGGTGCATTGATTGTGTTGAGAACCTTCTTGGTGCCAGATATACTGTCTTGTGATGGCGATAGCAAAGACTCTAGGTTTCTAATGTAATTGCATCTCTCACAAATTGTGTTCCTAGGTGGTAGTATTAGGTGGTTGTCCGTGTACATGAGGCAGATGCTACACTGTCTCAGGATGCCCATATCAACCAGAATGGCAGGAAAAACTGTAGGAAATTATCGACCCATATTTGTCAGAATTTAAGGGAGAAAGGCCAGGGAGAGCTAAGGGCTAGGCCAAAAGCCCAAGTGCCTAAACCAACCAAAACTAAGAGCTTAGAATAACACTTGTAATTTAAACATGGTATAGACAAGCAGTAATAACTTCAGCAGAAAAGATGCAATTGAACACTTTAGAGAACAGGCAGCCAGCAGCAGAAAAAGCAAGATGAGTTAATAGAGTAGGAGAGGGAAACACAAATACAATAAAAGTAGCTGAATAAAGTGTTTTTTTTTTTTATTAAAGTGGAAAGGGAGAGAAGAGGAACAGAAAATAATTCAAGGTTAAGAAACTAAGAGGGTTGGCCTTCCCAAATTATTTTTCTGTATTAGGTAGAATGAGCTAATGAATGACGGGACTGGGAAGAGTGTCCCAGATCAAATTTATAGTAGGGGTGGACAACTGTAAAAGCTACCAAGTTTAAAAAGCACAACAGCAATTGGGTGGGAGGGTAGGAAAAAAAAAACAAAATTCAGACAGAGGTCAAGCAAATATATAAATGCAGCCACAAATAATTCAGTCAAGCAGATAAATAAAAACAGCTCAGTACTGTTAAGAATCACTGAAACAGTTAGATCAAGTGCAAAAAATATACTTATATCAGCTCTGCATTTCCAGATTGTTTAAGAAGCAATCTCAGTCAGGCACAATGTAGTTTCTAGCAAGATAAGCACAAAATCACACAAAGATAATACTTTTATAACAGTAAGATAAATGACCCTTCCAAAGCCAAGCCCCGAGGCAATCAGATAACACAAAAGCTGTTTGACCAGTAGTTATACCCTGGAATTGGTTCACTTCAAACTCCCTGCTGCCCCAGAGAGTTGTATTGGACCCCCTATGTGAAATCAGTTAGCTTCAAGTTTATTACCCTAGCATTCCAAATACAAAATGCTGAAAAAAATAGCATTTTTTAAAATCAAATCTTTAAGCACATTATAAATACAGAGTATATTTTTATTTTAATTATGTAGTTTTATTAAACATGTCTAAAAGAACATTATCAGCATCAGATGAATATTAGATTACAGTTAAAACATTTTTGGTGATGCATAACAGGCTTTTATATTGTTACTTTGAAAAGCACACTAAGTCTTTAGATGAGTTTCTTTTCCATTCTGTGGAAAACCTAATGATGGTGCCATCACTATCCATTCTATATAATATGGCACACATTAAAAACTGAACTCAAAGAGTTGCTAGCCATATGAAACATTAGCAGCATCTAGTAATAAGTCCATTTCTAGAATCGTCACCCTTGAACTTAATACTAATTATGCAGCTAGTTTCACAGTAGAAAGAATGAGCTTGTTTTTAGATATAATTTTAACGAGGGTGTATTTTCTGCTTTCATATATATGCTGCACGCAATGTCTAGTCTCTTCTGCATAGTCCTTCCTTTAGGTTTTCTTTGTCATATCATAAGTTCTGATGCCATGGTCATCACAAGTCTTGCTTTGGATTAAACAAGAAAGTTGTGTTTTTAAAGCTTCTATCTACCAGCTGTAGTGATGTAGAAGCAGAAATCCCTGACTATGACCCAATGGAACCTGAGTTTGATTATCAGCTCAGGCACTTGTTGGAGCTGATATGAGGGCAGAGATGGATGATAAGGCTTATCCAGCTCATTTCTATCTGGGGAAGGTTTGCACACTGGACACCAGAGCTTAAAACAACAGCTGGTCTAGGTATGTGGGCAAGTTTGGGCAAGCATTGCTGCCTTAGGTTTGGGGCAGTGCAGTTCCCAGACCACACCCTATAACAGACATTGGACTATAAATAGAAGCACCAGTGCACACAGAGGCAGGGCCACCATCACATATGTTATTGCCCACTGTGAGTAGCTATCTTGGCATTCTGTCCCTCTTACGCCTTTCACTCAATCTGTTTGGGGAGTGGCAGCTTACACTATCTGCATGGACAGAATCAGACCAGAGATTTATTCATAGGAGGATGAGTACAGTCCCATGGAAGGGCACCACACTGTTGCAGAAATAGGAATCTTACGGGTAAAAAATAATATGAATTGTAAATAAAAAGAAAAAGAAATATATATAATCATGTCATGAAGACTGCCCTAAGGCTCTGTCAGGAATAGCTGCATACATTTTTAAGAATATCAGGTTGTACTGTTTTTATGGTACTCCTTTGTTACATACTGTTCTTGATGCCTAAGGATAGACATAAATCTTGCAGTTAGCCAATTTGATTATGACAAATGTGATGCTACCCTTTTATCTCTAAAGCTTTGTATTAGGCAAAGTCATTGAACCCCTGTTATTTGAATGCAATATTTCATAAACTGATTACTGCTAGTTATGGCAATCTGAGGTATGCCATATAAAGACACTGTTCTATCCCTAACTAGAATTAGGGCATTTGTACATGATGAAGTAAATGGAGCTATGAGTAGATATCTACCGTAGTCATTAATAAAAACTGACATAAAGATACAAGCAGAGAGAGGACCATGAAACAAATAACTCCTATCCATGGCTGTTTAGGTATCTCTGGTATCTGGACAGGTATTGATGCTGTGACCTTTATATTCACCTGACAAATTTGATAACCTTTAATCATAAGTGCCATAAAGCTGACAGTGTTACTAAACTGTATCTTCTCTTTTCATTATGGCTTTAGCTCTTTGTGAGTCTCATGAAATTTATAGAGTGCGTACTGCTAAAGACTGAGGTATTAGTAACCTGGTTCCTACCAAAAGATCTGTAGTTAGGGTGGAGAGAAGGGGGCAGCTGTCACAGGTACTATCTGCAGTGCTGATAGGGCAGGAGTGCAGTGCTGCTCAGCTTCATCGCTATATCAGATTCCCATCTCTAGGCTTGAGACATTTTGGACAACAGTATATTTTCAGCTCACCTGGCAGTCCTTTAATCTCCTCAGTATATACCTTTGTCTCCATTTCTTCTAAATTCAAAGGTACAGGAACTGAATTGTATTCGATAACCTAATTCTGACCTTTTGTCCGATTTTTTCCACCTCATCCATTCCCCTTGTCCACTAACAATTTCTCTTTAGTTAATTACATTTATATTTCCTTTTCATACACTAATTCTTCCCTCTCCTTTTCACAGGAAATTATATGGGAAAAAATTATCATTCTATTCTTTTTGCCCTTGCTTTTATGTAAGTATACTTTTGAAGACATTTTTATTTATTTTTAATTTTATATGTTAACAATTATTCATGTTTAATATTTGATTTCTTTAAATTTTATTTGTTAGCAGTTTTTGTTATGTGTCTATCTTTATTCATTTTCTATTTTTCTGGGCTGAAACTGAAAAGTGTATTTTGTGATCAGTGCTCTATGCATGCTAATAAATATAGTTGAATAATAAATAAGGAATTTTACATTTTATTTAAATATGTTAACTGTGTTCATTTCAGGTAATAGTATCAGAACAACAATCAAGACATACATAAAAATTATTTTGAATTAATATTTTTTGATATATATATAACAGATCCAACTATAAAAAATGTAATTACATCAAGAAAAGGGATTACATTACAATGAGTAGTGACAGCTGTCAAATAAAAAAAAAACATATAAGCTAGAGTTCGAAAATATAGATTTACAGTATTGACAGTATGATTTAGCCATGCACTATAGTAACAAGATACATTGTAGACTGAAAAAAAGTAATCGGGCAATAGTCAGTTAAATGCTGTATTGATGTACACTGCATCCCACTATCATAAAATACACAGTCATATACTTAGGTGGGCACATGGGTGGCTATTAACCAGGTGATACCTGAATCATTAAAGTAATCTGATAAAGTCAGTGAAATTGTATTCCATTCCATAAATTGTAACATGACTACTGAAAAAAAGGGTCAACATTTTTGTAGATATATTGGTAAGAAATGAGGTTAATAGGAGGACTATGCCATATGATCATGGGCTTATCTGCAATAAACTGGGTGACCTCAGCTGCATTATGCCAGTAGAATGAATTGGTTCAAGTCAGCGGAGACTCTGAGAAAAAAATATGTGCCCTACAGGCAAGCCCAAGAGTCCTGTTAGAATCTTGCACCAGGGAGGAAACCTGAAGAGTATGTAAGCTGTGAAGGATACAAGGAGCACAGGAAGCAAGGATACAAGAAGCATAGGAAGTAAGGATACAAGGAGCATAGGAAGCAAGGATACAAGAAGCATAGGAAGTAAGGATACAAGGAGCATAGGAAGTAAGGGGGTTCTTCTAGTGGTCATTTTATTATGGTCTATAATGAATATTTTGCTCTATCAATAGTTTTTTTTGATTGATTTGAGAATAATTGATTTATTGTGTAAAGCACGTTTCAAATGTTAGTCCCCAAAATATTTACAGATGTAACAACTTTTAATAAAGCGTTGCTCTTAGTCTGTGTTTGGGACTGAGAATGTTAGGTCTCATTTAAGGAATGTAGAAGTAAATATCATATCTTTTGTTTTTTATCAAGCCAGAGTTGTCTGGTTATGTTTGTATATGTCAGAAACTCATTGGAAGGTTGGTGGTGACTTTGCAAACTTGTTTAACAGAAAAGAACTTTGAAATCATCAGCATTTTGGGTTATACTAGCAGGTGCATGATGTATGGACATATAATAACCAAATGTTAAAGAACAGAGGCCCAAAAAATGAACTTTGGAATACCTCTGCACGTACAAGAAAAGGTGATGAGCTATCATTTATCCAACTCACTGTCTGGGTTGTCTCCTCCAAATAGCTAATGAATCAACGTATAGAGAGTTCAGGTAATCCACAACACCTGGAAATGAAAGAAAATAGAATGATTTTTGCATCAGCTGCTTTAACTAGATCATGAAACAATTTCCAATGCTGTGGCCTAAACTGTGTTTATTGGGGAGCAAGGGTATGGAAGTTTCATAGCTTATTTACATATTTTATGACTTGAGACATTATTAACTAGGAACAGTATGAACACATCTTATCATCATTATAAACATCCACTCATCATATATCATATTTCCTTTTGTAACTAATTCTAATATCTATAAAAGAGAAAGGAGAATGGGATCACATCTTCTTAATATACTGGAGAGTTGTTAAAAACATCACCCCTTATCACATGTTAGAGTTGTTAAAAACATCACACCCTTATCACATGTTAGAGTTGTTAAAAACATCACTCCCTTATCAGGTTAGAGTTGTGAAAAACATCACTCCCTTATCACATGTTAGAGTTGTTAAAAACATCATTCCCTTATCACATGTTAGAGTTGTGAAAAACATCACTCCCTTATCACGTTAGAGTTGTGAAAAACATCACTCCCGTATCACATGTTAGAGTTGTTAAAACCATCACCCCCTTATCACATGTTATAAAAACATCACTCCCTTATCACATGTTAGAGTTGTTAAAACAGCACTCCCTTATCACATGTTAGAGTTGTGAAAAACATCACTCCCTTATCACATGTTAGAGTTGTTAAAAACATCACTCCCTTATCACATGTTAGAGTTGTGAAAAACATCACTCCCTCATTACATGTTAGAGTTGTTAAAAGCATCACTCCCTTATCACATGTTAGAGTTGTGAAAAACATCACTCCCTCATTACGTTAGAGTTGTTAAAAACATCACTCCCTTATCACATGTTAGAGTTGTTAAAACCATCACCCCTTATCACATGTTATAAAAACATCACTCCCTTATCACATGTTAGAGTTGTTAAAAACATCACTCCCTTATCACATGTTAGAGTTGTGAAAAACATCGCTCCCTTATCACATGTTAGAGTTGTTAAAAACATCACTCCCTTATCACATGTTAGAGCTGTTAAAAACATCACTCCCTTATCACATGTTAGAGTTGTGAAAAACATCACTCCCTCATTACATGTTAGAGTTGTGAAAAACATCACTCCCTCATCACATGTTAGAATGGTAGTTTGGGTATTATGACTAGGACGAAGTCCATCTTAGACAGCATTTCATGGGTAGACAAATTCTGAAGAAAGTGATTCTGCATACATGTCTAGAATTATTAAAAGTGAGCATAAAATTGCATCTGGAAACATTGCTGTTGGCATGAAAGAATCTTCTTTTATGTCGTAGGACAACCAAGGCTGTTTTTCATTATATAGGAAAGGAGCTTTCTTGTACAGAATGGATAAAAATTGGAAGTGTTCTTGCATTAACAGACAGATAAGGGACAGCTGAGCAACAACCTTTGGTATAAGCATTGATTCTCAAGAGATTTTCAGATAAAGCTTGTAGACACACAAGATAATTGCAGGCTTTATAATGTACTGATCTTCACATGGAAATTATGCAGATGATGGCAAGAAATGGAAGGTACAGTAGAGACAAAAAAGTAAATGAATGCCATCTCTAATGGAGAAGAAATGAGTGATGAGTTAGATAGCCTCACTTTACAAGAGCTATATAGCTTGGCCATGATGTCCTCACAATGGTTAATGATTATACTGATTTATGGAGTGTTGCTTGTGTAAGTGAATCACATTGCTTTTTGAATAACAGGAACTTTATTTTGAAGTTGTTTTAACTTTTATAAATTGTTAGAAATCTTTCCTCATAATGTTGCCCCCTGACTTTATTTTTATGAGTCCTCAAGTTCTGATTTTCTTTGTCTTCAAAGCAGTGACTGGAATTTTGTCTTCCTTTGCCTATGGGAACTACTGACTTAAGTACAGAAAGGAAACTCTTGATTCCTTGATATCTTTAAATAATGACTTGCAATATCTCTTTGGAATCTGCTGTTTGCAATTGTGTTAAGATGACCTTTGCAGCTTAGTGTTAAAGTTGTTACCAAACCCATTAGAAATGCATCTACAGGAAGCTAAATTTCTTTTTTGAGATCAGGGTGTATATTACTTAATTGGAAACCAGGCTTTTTAAGTGTGTTTCCTACAGAAGGAAGAAGCAAATCTGTACCATGCCCTACAGACAAGGAGTAGAAGATCTCTGAAACTATCAGCCATGACATCTGTTTACATTATGCTTTCAGACAATGAATCTAATCTCCATTTCAGTATGCTGTCCCTTTAGAGACTTTATCTACCCTAAATGTAGGCTTTATGAGCTGGGCTAGGACATGTAAATGAGGATATTCATCAGAGGTTGTTTTTCAAACTACGTGAAAATCATTTAGTAGTAAGAAATAACATGTGGCACTGGAAGTTAACCGTGAAAACATGTTGTCACCTCTATCTCTAGAAAAAACGGGGATATGTAGACACATGCTTATAACAAAGTTTTCACTTTGTTTAACTTCACAGATACAAGGGGGAGTTAGGTTCTGTTGAAGAAAGCACTTTAATAGGGGAAACTATACACATAAAGAAACCCATCTTTGAGGAATGAAAACTTTAAATTAATGTTGGCAGTAAGAGCGCATAATTTGAACATAGAACAATCTGCTCATAATTGAAGGCCCTGTTATTATTCTCAATTTTAGGTTTTGTTTAACAAGTTTTATCTGTTTATTTATTCATTCATTAATTTTAGTTATCCTAAATTGTATGTTTTGCTTAATGAGTTTTGTCTATTTATCTATTTATTTATTTATGTATTTATTCATTATTGTGTTTGTTAGCTGGGATAGTCCAGCTGGGCAATTCACTCCCTTTTCAGTGAAAGCCTGGGGACAAAAGCTAGAGCTAAAAATCAAAATAGAGTTTAACATTGTACATATTGCAATGAAAGTGCACAATGTGAAGGAAGGCAAAAGTGTTTGATATCATACCTGTATGCAATTAACATCTGGGCATAGACTTAAGTATTACGTCACCACATAATATTAGTTGATGAAATGTGAGGCAGTAAGGAAAACAATAGGATGGAGTAGCTGAGAGGTGCTTTAAACTATCTTTAGAGAAAAGTTAGGGATGTAATTGTATGGCTACAAGGACACATCCATTGAATAGTTAGATACTCCTTTATTAGTTTGCTAAATTTAGCATGGCTTTATTCGGTTCTGGCTCCATATTGAATGTTGTTCCATAGTTTTGAGATCCATGGAATTACCATAAAGGTTGCTGGATTTTTCACTGAAAAGTAGCTGTACTTGGAGTGATCAGAATTACTTCCAAGAGTATAGTATGTGAATGAGATTACATAACACTGGACAAAGCTGAGGCTTAAAAAGGATGTTATAAATTATCTGATATTGGGATAATGGGATGGTATTTTATAATTCTACCTACTGAATCTTTTGGAGAACTATGAAGTTCTGGGTATTATTTGTAAGACTGGTTACAGATCTGGCATATTTGTTAAAATGTTGTTCTAGTTTGTTTTAGTATGTTTTTGGTACACTGCTTATGATAGGAATTATTTTATTTGACTTTGATCACTGACTGGACTGCACATGTTAGCAAAGAATTTAAATAAAATTATATAAAAATGGTGTTGTGGGTATTAGATACAGTAGAAGGTTAAGTTTTTGGAAGGTCTGCAGTGTGCAATATTTGGAAATTATATACTGCAGTGGTGGTGCTGCGGTAGCATTGTCACCTCACAGTTAGACGTTGCCCGTTCGATTCTCAGTTAGAGCATCTTCTGTGTGGTGACATGCATGAATGGGTGTTCCTTCATTGAAGGTTGTGCGTTAGGCCCAGCAAGCCAGCACGTCAAAATCTACTGCCAATCATTAGCAGACCGAAGTTCCACTGTGGCGACCCCTAACCGGGAAAAGCCGAAAGAAGCAAACAAACTCTGCTATAATAATAAGTAATTTGGTGCCATCATGACTAACTGTAAGACATTCCTTGCAGTGCGGCTATTTCATGTGCCTTCTTCAGTGTTGTATTATGTCTTGTATAAAGTTTACATGTGATACCCCAATACCAAATACGGACTCACCTGAGTACCGTTTTGTAAGCATTAGGATCATATGATCATAGGATCATAGGAGATTACTAGGCTAATGGCCCTTGGGGCCCATACAAGCCTAGCCAAGAGTTTATCCCCAAAAAGAAACCTCAGTCAGAACCTGTCACCCCTGTCAATGAGGGACAAAGGTGGAACCCCTGGGACAAATTTGCGGTTTCCCATCCACTTATCAAGGTTGTGCTTGAAAATGGTCAGCAAGATACTTTATTTGACATGTATGGGACGTCTATTCCAGAGATGGAGCAGCCTCTGGGAGACAAACCTGCCTCTCAAGCAGGTTTTGTTGACGTCACATATTAAATTTAGGCCTATCAAGCAGGTAATGTGCGAGGAGTTAGACTCACAGATATGGAGCATCTCTAGTAGGGAAGGGTCCGATATTGCCTTGTAGGCGAGGCACAGATCACCTCTGAGCAATCTGTATGCTACTGAGTAGAGTGATAGTGATTTGAGCCTGTCCACATAGGACAGGTTTTGGAGGCCATGGATTCTCTTTGTGAGGTATTTCTGTGGCCTTTCCAGTTGGTGCAAGTGTTTGGAGAGGTACATAGCAAATGGGGCATTATACTCAATTATAGGTCTAATGGGGGGGGGTACAGAGAGGTAATAACCTCCTTTTTTTCTGGATGCAATCCCTTTACTTATGAGATGAACCAAGTAAAAGGCTTTTCTGACCACTGCCGCCACATTATGGTTGAATGTGAGATTGTTGTCAACCTGAGTACCCAGATCTCTCACCACAGGTTGTGTGCTTAGGGGGTTGCCATTGATGTGGTAAGCAGTAGGGGCTGTGTTTTTGTCGAATTGTATGATAATATTTTTTTTGCATTTAACTTAAGGGCATGACTTTGACACCAGTTATATGTAGCTGTGAGACCCTCTTGCAGTATGTTAACATAATTTCGGGAGGCAATGACAGCACCCAACTTACAGTCAACCACAGACTTGGTCAGCCACAGGCCCTTTGTCTTTGCTTGGATCTCTAAGAAGTAGATACCAAACAGTAGGGGTCCAGGACAGATCCCTGGGGTACACCACTAGGGACAGGTCTGCTATCGGAGGTGGTGGCACCTATTTTGACCTTGTGGTCCTATCTGTGAGCCAGTTCACCCATCTGATGAGATACGAATTAACACAAGTTGTGTTAGCTTTTCAATGAAGCCCGAGTAGGGGATTGTGTCAAAGGCCTTGGCCATGTCAAGGTAAGCTGTATGTATTGACTTTCCCTCATTCAGGGCCTTGGTGACAGTCTCAAAGAAGTCAACTAGGTTGAATAGGCAAGATCTGCCCCTGACAAATCCAAACTGAGTGGGGTCAAGTGCTTAGAGATTGCCTATACCCTTGTTTATGAGATACATAATAATACACTCCATGGCTTTACATATCAGACTTGTCAAGCTAATGGGGTGATAGATTCCCATATCAGTAGTGGCACGACTTTTGTGCAAGGGGATGACAATGGTGGTTCTCCACACTGCTGGGATGAAGCCTGTAATTAGGCTGTGGCTGAAAAGGGTGCTCAATGGCAAAGCTAGTTCTTGCTGGAGATGGTGCAAAATCCAGCCTGGGATATTATCAGGTCCCATGGAAGCTGTGTTCTTTGTCTTGGATAGGGCCTTTAACACTTGATCTATGGAGATGTGAGGTGTAGGAAAAGTATTGGGAATGTCGACTGGCCCTTTGGTTTCGATAATGGGGTAAAGTTTGCACTGAACCTATCAACTAGTAGGTTGGCTAAGTCAGCAGGAACAGTGTAAGTGGTACCATTAAGTACTAATTCGGAACAAACTTGACCTTTGACATGAAGGTTCCTAAAATAACTGAAGAAGGACTTGTGGTTTCCCTTTGTTTGGGAGTCTAGTTTCAACTCATAATTGGCTTTGGAGGTTTTAACTAGTGATCTAATTTGCTTGTTGAGGTGGAGGAGGGAGTTTTTCCAACTTGGAATTTGTTCCTTTTTACCCTTGGACAACAGTTTCTTCCTTTTGTTGTAAAGGCTGTTGATAGAGGATGCCCACCAGACGGGTTTATGTTTCCTTGAGGAGCAGGTTTTATCTCTGTTGGGTATGCCTGAGTCTATGCAGTTGTACAGGTGCTTGTATACTGCACTGGAGTACTGTTCAGCATAACTGTCTGCATCCTATGAGGAGGGGCAGTAGTGTGAAGCTGCTGATACCCTCCCGTAGGAGGTTGTAGTCAGCTTTTGAAAAGTTTTTTAGCCTGGTTACAGCTGGGGAGGGGTTGGGTGGGATAGAAACTTCAAATGAGACAGACCGATGATTTGATCTCACCAGGGAAGAACATGCTATGGGAGTGGTGCAGCAGTCACCCATGTTGATGAGAACCAAGTCCATTATGTTGTCTCTCCTTGTGGGGGATGAGACCAGCTGGTCTAATGCATTAGAAATTATAAAGTCAAAGAATCATTGGGTGAGTGGATTAGTGCAGGAATAGTTCGCCCAGTCTATGGTGGGGTAGTTGAAGTCACCAAGGATCAGGATGTTAGGGGGTACATTGATGGAATCAAGTAGGTTCAGGTAGGAGGAGTGGGTTTCCTGAGTCATGGAGGGGGGGTCTATAGCTGGCTATAACTTGGATGGGTGTCTTGCCAACTGTCAGTTGCACCTGGACTAATTCCAGTGTGTCATGCTGGTAAACAAGTCTGGAGGTGTGCCTGTCCTTAATGAAGATAGAGACTCCACCACCCTTAGTCTCTCCAACCTCATTTTGGGGTCAGAAAATGTGGAATGAGGTATAGCCTGGTAAGGCAGGGGTGATCTTCGCAGCCCTGAACCAAGTTTCCATGACTGCACAGACATTGGATTGGCATCTTCCAGTGTGAGGAGAGCCTCCAGTGAGTGCATTTTCAGGTTAAGGCTCCTAGCATTGAGCAGCATGATCTTCAATTTGCTTTTTGACAGATCTTTTATGTTGGAAGATTTGTCTTTGGGACATAGCCTAAAAAAAGGCACAATGGGGAGACAAGAGCCTTGGCCAAGATCCGAAACCCCAGGGATGACAGGTGAAGGCCATCTCTGGCAAAGCATCGAGACCTGTCAACCATGTCATCCCAGGCAGACAGATACTGGATCCCCTTGGAAAGACACCAGAAACTAAGCCAATCCATGAAGGCAATCATTTTTTGTTGGTATTGTGATATCATTCTTGGTGAAGGTAAGATGCTGGTTAGGGCTAGGGTCATACCTGCCTGGGGCACATAGTCTGAGAGCTCAATCATGTCTCTCTTCATATAGTCCAAAGAGGTACGTCTCAACACATTCACACCAACATGGATAATGACAAAGTCATACTTGTACCTATTGTGGAGAGACTTAAGTGCATGCGTGCATGATGTGGCGGATTCTAGCACCTGACAAAGAGCTGACAGTGATCTTCTCCTTCTCTCGGTGTGTCTCACAATTGAGTCACCAATGGCTAGTATGTTAGGTTTATTGTTATGCCTTATGAGCTGCATTGGTTTATTGTTATGCCTAATGGGCTGTGTTTGTGAGACACTAGTGTGTTATCTACTGTGTGTGATGTGTTTGGTGTTGTGTGTAGAATGTTTGTGCGTGTGTTTGGAGGTCTCTGCTGTTTAAGTAAGTTTGTATTGAGGGCCTCTTCATAGATGAGTGTGTAACTCTGTGATGTGGGTGGTGTGGTGTTTGTGCTGGCAGTCTCCTCTTTGTCAGAAGTACTGACTGTGGTGTGAGAGAGCATGGATACCAGGTTACTGATATAGATGCATTTCTCGCAAGCAGAAGAATTATGTGCTAGGAAAAAAGGGCTGTCAGTGAATGTGAGGCAGTTGCTACACTGTCTCCGTATGCCCATGTCGAGTAGGCTGGCAGGGGTAACTGATGGGTATTGTCCAGGCAGTGTTCTGAATACTTGGTGAACTTATGGAGAGCTAGGTTTGATAAGGGTTTGTCCACAAAAACCCTAAATGTAAAATAACTGGCCTGAAGCACAAGTGCTAAAGCCAAAACTAAGGTGCTTAGAATAGCAGACAAATTTAATCAGGCTACTAACAAGCAGTAATAAGTGCAGAATAAGAGCACTTGAAAACTTAAGAGCACACAGAACAGCAAACTAAGGTAATAAAGAAGGCAGAAGACAGTTACAGTAAGAGAAGCTGAATAAAGTATAACATTTTTTTTATAGTGGAGAGGGAGGGAACGCAGCAAGATTAAGAGACTACAGGGGTCGTCCTTCCCAAATTCTGTCTCTGTACGCAGTAGATGGATCTGATGAGATGGGACTGATAAGAGTACTTCCCACTTTCATTCTTGCCACTGTCCTTCCTTTATTTGCATATCTCCTACCCAGTCATTGAATAAGCCCATCAATTTCTTATGACTTGGAATCTGCTTATATTTCAGTCACTTTATGACTTTGCTAAAGTGACTTTATTAAACTTAGCATCATGTCAACTATGTTAGTTTAGTACACATTTTCATTCCTAACGTACTGTTCTAACTTAGTTCTGTTAATGAGGCATTTAAGGTTCTCTCTCATCATTCTATTTTCCACTATATCTATTTTAGGTCACACATCTTTCACTGTGTAGTCAGTACTATGTTTCTGTATTTGTCTGAACTGCAATTACATTCTTTATTAGATAATCTGTGCTGAATGAGATGTGGTATGAAAAATGTGGCTGTTATTTTTGTACTGCAATGAAAACCTCACTCTCCCTCAGAATTATAGCTTTCTTCATACTCTTTGGCGCTGTTCTTATTCTGTCCCACCGTCTTTAGCATTATCTGTTCTGACCAGCTCCTGGTTTATTTCCAGTATACTGTTTGCAGGTAATGTTACATTACTATTGTAATTAGTTCCTGATTCAACAGGTGGATGGCACAGAAAGAGAATTTTATCTACAGCTCTGGTAACTTTTCTTCATTTAGCAGCCCACATTCTGGAGAGCTGCTGATGAGGGTTGAGATTTCAAGCAGTGAAAATTCCTGTGCTCTCTTGTATGGAAGGAGAATGTATTTATTTATTTATTTACTAATTTACATATTCATTCATTCATTCATGTACTGACTAATTTATTTATTTATTCATTCATTTGTAGCCACAGGTCGTCAAGCTAAATAAAGTGAGATTACTAATAAACTAGTTCATGTCCAGAGGGCTTAGAGTTGCAAGAACATATATATCTATCTTGTGATCAATAATTCCATGCATTGTACCCTAGAAGTGGTAAAAAATGTAGTCATTAAATAAAATGCCCCCGTTTGCAATGTAATGAGCCATAGCACCCTGAAAATAAACTTGCCTCCCTCCTGTCCTAAGAATGATCAAAAAGGAATAAGCAAAACAAAACAATAATGGACAGGGATGTGGGTAACCCAAACCGTTGTAAATAAGTAAGCTCTGTTACTCCCATGTCCATCATATTGGCTCACCTCTCAGCACACGACTCATCCATTCATTCCTCCACTGCAGTAAGAACCCTCCTGACCATTCATTTCCTGGTGGTGGTGGGCGTCAGGTAGTGGGGAGTTGGCCGCTCTGCATATACTACACACTATACTAAGCAACCCCTCCTTGGCACCTTGTGAGCTCCATCGTCGCTGCCTTTGGGAGGTACATGTGCATTTCCATGCATGCACAACCTCCAGACTAAGTGGCATACTACTTTGCTGCAAGGTCATGCTAGGCTCCCTGCAGTGGTCAGTATACCTGGACTCATGCATGTGACATAATGCAGAGAACCAAGCTGCCTCCCACTCCCCAGAATTGGGTGAGCTGATGTCATCACTCACTCCCATCTTCCCCTGCCTATTCATTCCAGTACCTCTGCTACTTATCAAATACGGGTCATCTTGGGTACAATTAGGGCTTTATTCCTCTGTACCACAGGCTCAGTTGTTTCAATTAGTCTTCTTGTTACTAAAGATAGGCTAACAAGCCTCCAACTGTCATTGGTTTCTCTGTTTACATACTCATGATGTGAAACCATTGTCACTGCAAATGCCATCATTTGGGACATGTAACATAACACCTTCATTTCCATATGTTTACGTCAAATTCTCACATATAATTTTCAGATGTCAGGAGGCTATTACTTCAACTCATCACCTAAATTAACCTTCAGTGTCTAGTTCACCCATGCCTCCCATCATTCTCAATTTTTTTTTTTCACACCCTGCTTATAAAAACACATTTAGTAAATAATGCATATGTGTAAGGCAAGCAATATTGCCTGACAGAGTGGACACTAATAAGGAATTAACATGCACCCAGGGAGCTGTGAGGCCCAATGTTGGTAACAGAGGGCCTTACTACCTCTGGAAGGGCATTAATTCCCTGAAAATGCTCACCTTAGAGGGCATTATTGTGTTTCTCTGTTAAATCATTTTGTATTTGTTTTTTTTTTTTTTATTAAAATTCACTTTTTTCTAAAGGTTTTGATGAAAAATAGTTCATCTACATAATGTTTCAAACTTGCTGTAGCATAAGTAACTGTTATTGAAGTATTCTACACCAAAATATAAGTTGCGCACACACACACACACACACACACACACACACACACACACACACACACACACACACACACACACATATATGCATACATGTACAGTAGTTACAACCACTTTGTTGACTGAATACACATCAGATGTCTCATTGGTATCAAATGAATAAGAAAAATCATACAATTCAAGGCATCACCTCTGCACCTCTTATCTGTCCCTGATTTTGCAGACCTTCGTTGATTTTGCCACATAGTTTTGCTCTATCCCTTATTGGATGTTTTATCTGTTGTTAAACCACTGAGTCATTAATGGCAGATTCCAGAGTTTCATACTTCTTGTTGTTTACAAAATGGGAGCTGATAGACTGCCTGTTGCAGTTAACGTACTGAAGAGATATGTGCAGTCTCTATTGCTCTCTCACTCAATCTCTAATTCTCTCTCTCTCTCTCTCTCTCTCTCTCACACATACAGTAGATCTCCTCTTATCTGGTCTTGCTTTAACTGGACTCTGCTTTAACCCGCCATCAAATTTCTGCCCTAGCCCTAGCATCAGACAATAGAAAAGAACAACACTTCAGCATCCTCCAGGCACTTCAGAACATCTCAGCTTATCGTTTTAATCTTAAAATGTTAAAATATTGAAACAAAAATGAACTTGCAATATATAATAGTATTTTAACATTTTAAATTGTGGAACACTTGCTAACAGCTTACTCCTCACTTATAGTGATGATGATTTCTGTAAATGCTTACTTTAGTCATTTAGTGGAATATGAAACCTTAAATAGGCCTGATTTCATGTGAAACATCAACATGTCAAGGAGGGACAAAACTATATCTAAGGGCCAAAATCATAACGCTATTCCTAAATCATAGCAGTTAAGAGGTATGCATTATTTGCATTTTGCTTTCTGTGATAAACATCTTACAAGTGTTTTACTTTAGTAAATTTGAGGATGTATCATTTAACAAGCTGCATTAAGCATTGAAAGTAGTTACTCAGAAGTCAGACCAGTGTCACAGATTCTTAATACATACTCAAAAACGAAACAAACGTTTTATTGAATTTTGGAACTCATTAATGGATCATATTTTGAGATAAAAAGTACTGACTCCTAACAATTTCTAATTATTAAAGAATAAAACTGTATTTTTTTCTACACTCTGCCCCTCCACCATTTTTTTATAATCACTAAAATTTTGGGCTACTTGTTATAACCCAGCTTAATCTTATACTTCCCCAATAGTAATCACTACATACTAAGTGCACTCACAATGTCATCATATTGGTTGTGTTTTACTGGCAAGCAGTACATATGTATATATGTATATAGTTTATGGAATGATTTAATATTTTTCTCAACCTTTTAGGTTCATAGGTTTATAGGTAGGTACTAGGCTATCGGCCCTGGGGCCTATACGAGCCCTGCCAAAATGGTACCCTGGCTTTTGCCACCCAAGAAAATTATTTTCCTGTGCCACTGTCGAGCAGTGCCACAGAGGTGATCCCCGGTGTGAATTTCCTATTTCCTATCCAATCATCAAGATTTTTCTTGAAGAGTGCTAATGAGGAGCTTTGTTTGATATAGATAGGTAGTTTATTCCAGAGTATGTGAAGTCTCTGGGACAGGAATCTATCCCTCCGGCATGTTCTGTTTATTGTGGTGACAAGGTTTAGGTCCCTAGAGCATGTAGCTCAGAGGGATTGGTTCATAGGTTCATAGGTTCATAGGTTCATACTAGGCTATCTGCCCGAGGGCATTTACAAGCCTAGCCCATAGTTTTGTGGCTTACGCCACCCCTTTAGTATGGGGAACTATACCCATTATTTTGCTGTGCCTCTGTTGAGCAGTGACACTGAGGTAATCCCTGGGGTATATCTGCGATCTCCCATCCATTGGTCAAGATTTCTCTTGAACAAGGCCAGCGAGGTGCTCTGCCTCACATATACCGGGATTTTATTCCACAGCATAGGGAGTCTTTGGGTGATGAATCTATCCCTCCAGCATGTCCTATTAATAGCCGTGTCGAGGTTTAAGTCTCCGCCCTTGTGGCTCTGACGGATCTAGATTTTTGAGGTGAAGCATATTCATCAAATCTGGGTTTGACATGGCCTTGTATGTTAGGCAAAGGTCACCTCTGAGCAAGCGGTAGCGACTGAATAGAGCTGGAGTTCTTTCAGTCGGGCAGCATAGGACAGATGTTTGAGACCCTTTATCCTTTTGGTGAGGAACTTTGTGGCCTCTCCAGCTGCTGCAAGTGTCGGGTCAGATACATTCGAATGGGGCATTGTACTCAATCATTGGTCTGATGAGTGATGAGTATAGGGAGACTATGACCTCCCTTGATCTAGACGAGAATCCCTTCATGATAAGGTGGGCAATGTAGAAGGTCTTCCTAACTACTTTAGCTACATGGGTGTCGAATGACAGACTACTATCAACCTGGGTCCCCAGGTCCCTGATAACTTCTTCTGTGCTCAGTGGATTGCCACCTATTTGGTAGCTAGGGGTAACCTTGTTTTTCGAAGGGTATGACTATGCATTTTTGGCATTTAACTTTAGGCCATGGCTCTGGCACCAGTTATCCGTTTCTGTGAGACCCTTCTGAAGGGTATCTGTGTCAGATGTGTTTTCTACTATGGCGCCCAGTTTGCAGTCATCTGCAAACTTTGTCAGCCATAACCCTCCTGTGTTTGCTTGTACTTGGAAAAGTAGATGCCAAACAAGAGTGGGCCCAGGACTGAGCCCTGTGGTACACCACTTGTGACAGGCTTTGAGTCTGGCATGGCGCCAGCAACTCTGACCCTGTGGGTTCTGTCACTCAGCCAGTTTGCAACCCATCTTGTGATGTATGGGTTAACATTTAAGCTGATGAGTTTTTCAATGATACCCGAGTGGGGTATTGTATCAAGGCCTTCGCCAGATCGAGGTAGGCTGTATGGACTGCCTTTCCCTCATCAATGGCTTTGGTGACTGTTTCAAAAAGTCAACCAAGTTTAGAAGGCATGATCTGCCTTTGACAAAGCCGAACTGGGATGGATCCAAAGTCTGCAAATTCCCTATGTTTTTATTTATGAGGTCCATTATGATCCTCTCCATGGCTTTGCAGATAAGGCTTGTCAAGCTAATGGCCGGTAATTTCCAGGGTCGGTGGAGGCACCGCCTTTGTGAAGTGGGACCACAGTTGCAGTGCGCCACTCCTTGGGTACGTATCCAGAGGTAAGACTATGATTAAACAGCTGTCCTAGCTGTGGGTTTAATTCCTCGTTGAGTTCGTGGAGCACACAGCCGGGGACACCATCAGGTCCCATGGATGCTGTGTTTTTTGCTTTGGAGAGAGCAGTTCTCACTTGGGCATTGGAGATGTTTGGGGGGCTGCAATCACTTGGTATAGATATCTCTCCTTTTGGGGGGGAGGGGGGGGATTTCTTTAAGTGGAGCATGTCCAACAGCCTTGGGTTTGACATAGTTTTGCATGTTAGGCAGAAATCACCTCTGAGTAGGCAATATGCGACGGAGTAAAGCTGGAGTTTTTTGAGACGGTCTGTGTAGGGCATCTGTTTGAGGCCGGTAATCCTCTTTATGAGGTATTTCTGCGGCCTTTCCAGTTGTTGTAGATGTCTTGTGAGATACATACCAAAAGGGGCGTTGTACTCTATAATGGGTCTAATGAGTGATGAGTAGAGGGGAACAATGACCTCTTTTTTTCTGGATGAGAAACCTTTTGTGATGAGGTGTGCCACATAGAAGGATTTCCTGACTACTGTGGCAATGTGATTATCAAAGGAGAGACTACTGTCCACCTGTGTCCCAAGGTCTCTTATCACACTTTCGGTGTTAAGTATACTACCGCCTATGTTGTAGTTCATGGGTACAAAGTTTTTACCAAAGGGGATGACAATGCACTTTTTGGCATTGAGCTTGAGGCCATGGCTTTGATACCAGGCATCTGTCTCACTGAGGCCCTTTTGTAGGATGTCCACATCATTAGGAGTTTCGATTATGGCTCCTAGTTTGCAGTCATCTGTGAACTTCGTTAGCCAAAGACCTTCTGTGCCTGTACTTCAGAGAAGTAGATACCAAACAGGAGAGGACCCAGGACTGAAACCTGTGGTACTCCACTTGTCACTGGGCTGAAGTCGGATTTGGTGTCTGCTACTTTCACAGTGTGGGTTCTGTCAGTGAGCCAGTTGGCAACCCATCTTGTGACATAGGGATTTATACCTAGTTTAATGAGTTTATCTATAATTCCAGAGTGGGGGATGGTGTCTCAAGCCTTGGCAAGATCTAGATAGGCTGTGTGAACCACCTTACCCTTGACTACGGCTTTGGTGACTGCTTCAAAGAAGTCTATCAGGTTTAGGAGACATGATCTGCCTTTTACAAACCCAAACTGGGTGGTATTCAAAGTTTGGAGATTAACAATGTCTTTGTTTATAAGTTCCATGATGATACGTTCCATGGCCTTGCAGACAAGGCTCATCAGGCTAATGGGGTGGTAGTTCCTGGGGTCCGTGGTGGCTCCCCCCTTGTGGAGTGGGATAACCATTGCTGTGCGCCATTCAGCAGGCACAAAGCCTGAGGTGAGGCTATGACTGAACATGGTACTTAGGTGGGGTGCCAGTTTGTTCTGTAGTTTGTGTAGAACGCAGCCTGGGATGTTGTCTGGTCCCATGGATGCTGTGTTCTTGGCTTTTGGGAGTGTGGTTTTTACCTGTGCAGCCGTGATTACAGGAACTTTGCATTCTTCCGGTATAGAGATGGGCTCTTTAGGGGGTGAGAGGGGGGTAAAGTTAACACTGAACCTATCTGCCAGGATGTTGGCAATATCAGTTGGGTCTGTATATTTAGTGCCATTGTGCTGTAACTCAGAGCAGATCTGAGAGTTGCCATTGAGATTCTTGACATAGCTATAGAATGCTTTGTGGTTGTCTTTAGAATCAGTGGTGATTTTGTTTTCGTAACTAGCTTTGGAGGATTTTATCAGGGATCGCAGCTTCTTACTGAGGCTGACCAGGGTGCTTCTCCACTCGTGGGATTTTACTCTCTTTTGCAAGAGTTTCTTCCTTCTGTTGTGCAGTTTGTTTATGGCAGGGGACCACCAGATCGGCTTCCTTTTTTTGGAGGATAGTGTCTTGGTTCTGTTTGGGATAGCATGATCTATGCACTCATGTAAGTGCTTATAAAGTGCAATTGTGTAGGATTCAATAGTCATAACTGTATTGTCCATCTGCATGGGTGTCATAAAGTTCACCACTTCTGTCTTAAGAAGCATGAAGTTGGCTTTGGAGAAAATTTTTACCATGGTTTCCTTAATAGGGGATGGAGGAAGGATGTGGATATCTAGGGTAATTAGCTTATGGTCAGATCGGACCAATGAGGCGTTGACTTCAGGTGTGGAACACTGGTCACTCATATTGGTAATGACTAGATCTAGGATATTGTTGCCCCTGGTGGGGGTGTGGATAAGTTGATCCAGGGCATTGGAGTTTATGAATTCCAGAAAGCGTTGAGCAAAGGAGTTGGTACATGAGTAGTTTTCTCAGTTAATGGTGGGGTAGTCGAAATCGTCCATTATTAGGGTGTTTGGTTGAACCCTAATATTTTCCAGTACATTAAGAAAAGAGGAGTGGGAATCCTGGGGCATGGTGGGTGATCTGTAGCAAGCTACAATTTGGACTGCAGTTTTGCCCAGAGTTAGTTGCACTTGGATAACCTCGGCTGCATTATGCTAAGCAACTAGCCTGGAGGTGTGGATATCCTTAATGAATATGGACACACCTCCGCCTTTGGTGTTCCGTTCCAGGTTACATGGCCAAAAAGTGTGGTAGTGCAGGGGTGCTCTCTGGAGTCTTGAACCAGGTCTCAGTCACTGCACAGATATCGATGTTCTCCATTTTAAGGAGTGCCTCGAGTGAGTGCATTTTGAGATTTAGACTTCTAGCATTGAGTAGCATCACCCTCAGTTTTTGCTTGCCTGTTCCTGTTATGGTGGTGAATTTGTCATTTGAACCTTGCCTAAAAAGGCACTAAAGGGGTGGCAAGAACCTAAGCCAGTATCCGGAATCCCAGGGGTGACAGGTGCAAGCCATCTCTGGCAAAGCATCGTGGTCTGTCTGATTTTGATAATCATATATGATAACACCAACATGTCACTCTATTACATTTCATTGTACTTAACATTGTTATCTAACTATATTTGTTTTTTTCTTTTTGATATGTTTGTTCGGGTCTATATCAAAAGAGTGAAAGCTGAAAAGAATGAATGCTCTTATATCGAATTTAAAAAAAATGAAACCACACAACGTCAAATGTATGGAACAGAGATTTTTTTTCTCAGGGAAAAAAATTGCTGCTCCAAAAAAAAAAAAAAAAAAATGTACAGACAAAATAAAGTGGCTGTGGGGGACTGTGCCTATTACACCCCCCAACTTAAATATATCAACTCCGAGACTGCACCACAGTGGAGGAAATGGCAAAGTCCTGAGAATCATTGTTCCTGCCATTTGACGTTATGTGGTTTAATTTTTTTAAGTTTGATATAAGAGCATTCGCTGTTTTCAGCTTTTGCTCTTCTGATATAGACCTGTTTGTTCTTAGTATTGAAGTCAATGGAAATGTAATTTAAGAAATGTCAATAAAGAGATTGTTAAAAAAAAAAGAAAAGCAAAGAAAAAAAAACAAAAAAAAAGAAGTCAGACAGTGAAATAAGTAGAGGGCATTAGGTAATTATCCATTATGGCACTAGATCATACAACTGCAAAGCAAGGTGAAGCAAACGTAAATCATCCTTTGATATTTTGCAGTATTACTGGAAAAGGAAATGCTGAACAATATGATTTTAAACAACTGCAAAACTGCTTCT
>NC_056732.1:338058820-338078820 GCF_019279795.1 Protopterus annectens
CAAACACACACACATACACACAAGTTTCTGTGTTTGGAACTATGATTGGGGTCTTCCTCTTGGGCATATTTCTGTGAATATTGTGTAGAAGTATTTTAAGGTGTCTGTATTCACTGCCTTTCTGCTCGTATCTGCTTGCTGTCTCTTTCACTATGTTTGACTAGCTTAAACATGCTTTTATACGTTTTGATAGTCTGAACATTTAACTTATGCTGTCTGCTTGAATGTAACGACAATGCTGAAAATCTGCAACTACTTTAAATTGCTTTTGCTATTGTCATCAAAAACAAATGGATGTGCTTACACTGAAACTATGTAATGACACAGATTTCAAGATGTGACAAGTCAGTGAATAGGAAATTATCCACTCAGACTGCTGGGGTGCTGTGGCATTTGAAGTAGGGGCCTCCAGACAGTTTATCTGAACTGCTACATGCAGCATTGTGATCAAAAGGACAGATGTGGAGTACTCCCATGTGTGTGGGGAGCACAACAAGCTAAAGCATTTGGCTACACCTCCATTTTCTGCTGTTTTGTTCATTATTTTCAAGTCCCTATTGCTACTCCATGCAAACCTACCAAATCATCTTGCTGTTTCTAAGTCATTAGCTTAACAAAAAGGAAAAAGATGCATCTGGAATGCAAAGAACCAAAACTGCAATGAATGACATACTAATGCAGCTCGACAAATTCTACTTTGTATCTGGAACAATATGGCCAACAAATACCTACTAACTAGAATTTTGCAGGATGCATTTCCACTTAGTTTATCGGCTTGTTTGCTTTATGTAGTCATATATTCTGTGAAATCACCTCTTGATCTGCAAACATGCCAGCTGACAGTTACAATTTAATTCTGCTTCTCTAAGCCACTGGCTGGTGTGTCATGTCCAAGTTCTGGCACACGGACCCCTTGTAGTTCATCTGGGCTCTTTTGGTAGTTCTATGAACAATAGGTCACAGAAAGAAGAATGTGTAGAGAGAAAACTTTCTGATAACGAATTTATGGACTTTAAATGCTTATCGACGTTCTCTGAGATATGGTGCACTATCTTTTTTTATTTATTTTACTTATAACTTTGCTATTTAATTAATTCTACTAAAGTTTTTGTGTCTTCTAATTTTATTTCTGTCTGCCACTAAAATTAAATGTGCATTATTTGGTCTTGATACTGGCTGTTGAGAAGATTTATGCCATCGGTGGATGGCTTACATGAATGACATTAAAAGAGTGGCTGTATTAAGACTCATATGTTCTACTTTACTGCACAGCAGACAAACTCGGTCAGTTAAAGCACATAGCATTCCATTCAATTTAATTTTCAGCATGCCGACACCTTGTAGGCTGAGTTCTAGCACTTTGCTTGATATTTATTTATTTATTTATTTTATTTTACATTTGTTGACTGGGATAGTCTGACTGGATACATGCCCATTTTCAGTGGAGGCCCAGGGAGAAAAGCTCCAACATTAACAACATTACATTGAAATTAAGCATGAACATTAAAAACAATTTTTGTCAGTCATAGCTCCAACTTATATAGTTACAGACAATCAGATAGAAGTAGCTACGTATTCCTTATAATACTGTTTTGTATACTATAATATGGAATGAATTAGTCTGGATTCTGGCAGGGGCATAGCCAGTGTGTCATGAAATACTGTTTGAGATTTTTCTTGAATTGGTTTAATGATGGTTCCAGTGTTAGATCAATTGGAAGTGAATTCCAAATGTTGCCAACAGAGTTAGAAAACAAGGAGTCACCAGCTGAGTTGTTAGTTTTGAGTGTTTGCATTAGTAGTTTGTTAGAAGCTCGCAGTGGCCTCGTGTTCCTGTGGGGATAAATAATGTTTTTAAGTGCAGGGGTATTATCTGGTTGGTTGAGAATTTTGTGGGCTACTACAAGTTGATTGTACTGAAGTGAGCTAGTCAATTCTAGCCATCCTAGAGGTTTAAGGCTTTGACAGTGGTGAGTTCTGTAAGTAGAGCCAGTGGCAAATCTAGCAATGTGACTGAGAGTTTGTAGAGTTCAGATTTGTTCAAGTTAGTCAGTATAGGGGGGGCACAGAAAGGGTGGAGAGAAGATGAGTGTGGGCAATAGCAGTCCTTGCTAGTGGGGTAAGGGAAGGTTTATTTTTATATAGGGAGCCCAGTTTTTTATTAATGGTTTGACTGATATGCATGTTAAATTTAAGGTTATTATCATTGGTTATCCCTAAGGGTTTAGTATGGTTATCTGGGGAAATAACAGTGCCATTATTAGAGGAAATCGTAAAGTAAAGTGGTGTCAACCTGTGCGTGGGGAAGAAAAGTAGTAGTTTTTTTTTTTTTTTTTAGGGTTCAAGAGCAAACTGCGGCATGAGAGCCAGTTCTCAACTGATAGTGTATGCAGGTCAGATGGGGTGGAAGCCGAGCAGTTCAACGTGGAATCATCTGCGTATTGTATGCATGTAGCATCTGGAATGGCAGAGTAAAGGTCATTAATAAAGACTGAAAAGAGAAGAGATCATAAGATAGAGCCCTGGGGAACTCCAAGGGTGAGGGGTAGTAGAGTAGATACATTTCCCTCCCATAGGACAGCCTGTTGTCTGCCATTCAGATAGAATTGAAACCATTGAATGGCATGGTTATTCAAGGAAATGGATTTCAAAGTGGCAGTGAGTAGGTGGTGGCTGACCATATCAAATGCTTTGGATAGGTCGAGAAATAGGGCTGAGGACAGTTTGTTGTTATTATGGTTATGATTTATGACATTGGAGAAAGAGAGGAGGTAAGAGGAGGTACTGTGGCATGGCCTAAAGCCATGCTGAGAGAGTGCAAGAGTTGTTTATGAATACATTTCTCCAATATTTTGGCCAGTGGTGAAAGTATGGCAATGGGTCTATAATCTGATAGTTCTGTGGAATTGCCAATTTTGTGGAGTGGTATGACATGGGAAGATTTCCAAATGGAGGGGATGGAGGCTTCAGATATGGTTTTAGTGACCAAGATTGAGACTGGATAAGCTATGACATCTGCAGATTTTTTAGGTACTCTGCAGGTAGAAGATCTGCAGATAGGGTGGTCAGTTTTAATTTTTAAGCAGGGACCGGATAAGTGAGGTAGAGACTGGTTGGAAACTTAAGGTGAGATGGGTAGTGGGTGAGGGTATGATAGAATTAGTGCTTGTGGGAGTTAGCTGGCTAGAAAGGGTCTGGATAGTCTCAGTAAAAAAGCTGTTAAAGGTGTTGGCAATCTCTTCTGGAGATTTATGGGTAGAAGTGGAAGGGGTAGGAGTGGTGGATTGTCCTGGATGAATAAATGTATTTATAACTGCTCAAATCTTTTGAGGTTTATTTTGATGTCTTTGTTGAAGATTATAATAGTAGTTTTTTTTGTCTAGCAGAATGGATTTTTTTGTGTCATTACGAAGCTGCCGATATCTCAGATGGTCTAGAGCGGCTTTGCTGTCATGCCAGGTGACCCATATTTTATTTCTTAAGTTTGATCTTTGATTTGGTATCCTTTGTAAGCCATGGTGCAGTTTTTGTTTTAGTTCTAATGGTAGGTGCGGGGGCGTGTGAGTCAAGTATGGCAAGAAATTTAGTATTAAAGAATACTACTGCTTCATCAAGTGGCAGCCATTCTAGGATTGACCAGTTGCATAAATGTAGTGCATGGAGCACAGCAATTACACTGCAATATTTATAAAAAGACAAATCAGTTAACTGCTACTATAGAGCAAGACCCAACCTTAACAAATGTTAAGCACCCCCTGCTTAAATTGATAAGGTTGTGTCTCTCATTAGGTGGTCATATCTGCAAGTACTGACCAACACAGACAGTGGCAGAATAAAAAACAGTAACAGGTCCATGCTTCCTCTCATAAAATAGAAAATAGCTAGAGTAACATAATGTGTGTTTGCCAGCATTTTCTGAAGAATATGGAAGCTGAAACTGAAATGACTGTCATTATTAGTCACTTCAGTCCTTAGTGATTTGTTCGAAAATGAAATATTTTTTGAAGAACAGACCAAACATATAAGGCAAAAATCTGTACATTTGACTGGCATGGCAAGATGAGTGTAAACATAAAGTACTGTGTTACATGGGGCTATATCACGACTACAAAATCCCTTTCAGCAAACATCTCTTTGCCGGACGCTACCCAGCGAAATCTAACTACCTTGAACAGGAACTCCAGTGAATTTTTTCCAAGGGGAAAAAAAAATGGTAGGCTAACCACAAACCTGACAACATTTAAAACCCTCCAAAGTGGGGGGCTTTGCCCCCCAAACCCCCCAATGTGTGGGGCTGTGCCCCCACATCTCCCAACTAAATATACCAACTCCAGGATCGCACTACGGTGGGGAAAGGGGCAAATTCCCAAACATGGCCAAGCGATTATTTTCCCTTAGGAAAAAATTTGCTGAAATGACCATTCAAGGAAGTTGGATTTCATTGGGTAGTGTTCAGCAAAGGGACATTTGCTGAAAGGTGTTTTCACACTCCTGATATAGACCTGTGTTACACTGTCCTCCTGACAGCACTCGCTAAGTACTTTATAGCTTTGAAAGTAAGTAAAATAGTTAGCGTTTTTTTTTTTCTGCAATTAGTAGTACATGGAGTATAAAAGGTTCCATGCACTAGAAAGAATTATGAAGAGGTCTCTGATCATAACCTTTAATTATGGGTTCTCAATGTGCATGCCAAGAAGTCACCTCTTGAGCTTCACTCTTGAGGTGAATTTCTTAAGAGTCCTTGTATCAAACAAATAATAAATAGGTTATGACTGGCAACCCACTCATAACCTTCTAAATAATTTCACAAACCCATAAATGAATATAATAATTAGGAATATGCAGAAGTACTGTGAAAATGAAGAAAATGTGTACGAGTATCAATAGTAAGCCAGCAATAGTTGTATAAAATTGTATATTCATTATTTACAGAGTATCAGCTGTAGTTTGATCTTTGGAATTCCACTTTATGATGCGTGATTTTAAGGTAAAACAACAATGGCCGTATAGTATACATACTGATATAATGTGTGACATTAGGAAATGCAGTGAGTAGCATATAACCAAACATCTAAATTGGGTGTTCAGCTTAGTAAACATAACAAATGATATGATTCATGTAGGCTGCTCGATGACAGTAGAGTATGTGTAAAGGAAACTAACACTTGTATTATTCATCTTCTGCATCAAGTGATAAAGCCTACAACAATGGGAAGCAATTTTATATCACAGATAAGAAATGCTGTTTACATTTAAATACTAATTAAATTTTGCTGATTTAAATTCTGGTGCAAATTATACAGCACAGGATATAACAGAAAATGTATTTACTTCTTTACAGGCTATACAGATCCACCAAATAAACAGTCATGGATGTTTTCTTTACCTTGTTAATGAATTACATTTGAAAAGCTTATCTGATTGGTCTATCATTCTTCTATGTTTAGTGTGTGCATTTGCATTGTTAAGAGGTGATACACAGCAGGGGGGGTATTTTACTAGGGGTGGGTTTATTTTGCTGGCAGCAGGTGTATTTTGCAGGAATCATGTGTATGTTGCTGGCAGTGGGTCTATTTTGCTAACAGTTGGTGTATTTTGCTGGCAGCAAGGGTATTTTGCTGGAGGGTGGGTATATTTTGCTCACAGTAGATGTATTTTGCTGGCAGTGAACACATTTCTCTGGCAATGGATGCATTTTGCTGGCAGGAGGTGTATTTTGCAGGCAGTGGGTGTATTCTGCTAACAGTGGGTATATTTTGCTGATAGCAGGTATATACTGCAGGCAATTGGTGTATTTTGCTAACAGTGGGTGCATTTTGCTGGTAGCAGGTGTATTTTGCTGGTAGTGGGTGTATTTTGCTGGCAGTGGACGTATTTTGCTGGCAGTGGACAGATATTGCTGGTAATGGCTTTATTTTGCTGGCTGTGAGCATGTTTTACTGGCAGTGGATGTATTTTGCTAACAGTGAGTGTATTTTGCTGGTAGCATGTGTATTTTGCTGCAGTGGGTGTATTTTGCCTGTACGGGTTGTATTTTTCTGGCAGTGGGCATATTTTGCTGGTAATGGGTGTATTTTGCTGGCAGCGGGTGTATTTAAATGACAGTGGGTGTATTTTGCTGGTAATAGTTGTATTTTGCTGGCAGTGTGCATTATGTCAAAGAATCATAAGTCTAGGTGGACTAACAGACAGGGCCATAGCTGGCTCAGCAACCAAAACAATCCCCTTCAGCTCAGGAACAACAAGAAGGGCCACTTTATTTTAAAAAAATACATAATAAAAATGCTACAAAGTGTCACACAGAGTTTTCTTCTGGTATTAAAAATGAACAAAAGCTGATGTAGCCAGTATATAGGTATGGATCTCCCACACTTCTCAAATAATTGGTCATTTTTGTAACATTGCTTAAAATCAGTTGAAGTAGACGCTTCACAAATAGTAAAGCTTTCACAAATACTGAACCAATAAGTAAAAGATATTTTAAAATAACACATTTTCTGATTGGGCATAACTTCAAGGCTGGTTTTATACTGTTCAAACTATTTAAACCAGATTCCTTATCAGATCTTAAAATATTAACCACTTATAATCTTTGTCTTTTGTTAATGTTACGAGATGACCACTCTTTATATTTTTATGTACTCAACAGTTTTCTATTAGATTTTTCAAAATACCAGCCCAGGTTGATTGCTTATCAGATTTTATGACTGAAATTAGACTTTTTACAAATACAACTGAAGTTAAAACTTTTACTTCTAGGATAACCAGTTTATGAACACTTCTAGGATAACCAGTTTATGAACAACCACCCTTGTGGAAGCCTAGTTCAAAATGGCAAGTATCCAGCCTATTATACTAATCTCTCCACACACACACACACACACACACACACACACACACACACACACACACACACACACACACACACACACACACACACACACACGCAAACACAGACTCTGCATCAAAAAACATTGAAATAATCCAAATATATATTTGTGTAAACTTCAGGTATGAGTGCACGACTGGGAGTCGAGAGCAAAAGGAAATAATCTTTCTGATGTACCAGAGTGGGACAGATGTGCTAGTTTGAAACCCTTGGTTTCAAATGTAGACCTTTCAACTGTACGTACCTATTTTCAGGCTTGATTTACTCCTGCACATGATGTACATATTTTTGGAGGTATGTACCAATTTTCAGGTTTGGTTTACTCCATCACATGGTGCATGTATTTTTGGAGGTATGTACCTATTTTCAGTCTTTACTTAACCTTTAACACAAATTTGTGAATCGCCCCATCACATGCAAGTTTGAAGCTATTTAGAACACAAGAAACCACACAACATGACCAAGATATTGGTGGCACATATAATTTAAAGAAAGAAGGTTCACACGTTACATCTCTTTTTTCAGAAGCAAAATAAATGATTTTGTGATGTAGATTTTTTTTCAATATCTTCCATCAACATGTACATATTTTATGCAGCATCTTTGATAATATGAGTGTATTTTTGTGTCATTTTTGTCAGTCTCAGTTTTTTTAACTTGTGTTATTCAGTGAGATCCCACAATCTTACCTGAAGTTGTGTGCTATTTGATATTCAGATTTTATGTTAATTTGGTGCCGGTATTTTTAATCTAATATACCTTCTTTTCAGGAGTTGTTGTTCCTATATTCGATGTCTGCAGGTTGAGAGGTATGTTTAAATGGCAGATTTTAGATTAGTACAGAAAGAGGGGCAGTACTCAGAAAATTTTACCTGTTTCTGTTAAGCATTGTGAAATTACTTGCTGAAGAGTGGAACTACTATTTATTTGTTTATTATTTGCATTTGGTTACCAGGAAAGTCCAACTGGGTTATCCTAGTCACTTTTCACAGAGATCTGAGGAGAAAAAAAAAACAGTTACAGACAAAAATATCAAGTAAATCACAAATTATTTATACTGCAATTACAACTAACATGGAGCATGCAGTACATGGATTTTACAGACTGTTATATACAACAAATTTTGTACAATGTGTAATAACAACTACAAGGAGTAACATTTTCCAAAAATAGTCATTTTGTGATGGAGTCTCAGGGGTAAATTCGAAACACTCAGATTATTAGTAGTGGAATCTGAAGGATTGATCAGAATCAGAAAGAACGTTAGAGTGAGTTTAGAAAGCATCTTGAGTATTAATCAAGAGATGAGTCAAAGGGATATAGGGAGCAGTTAAGTGTGCAGAGCTAAGATTAGGAAGGATTTATGAGAGTATTCTTGAGAAAGAGTGAGGGGGAAAACATCACAGGAGACAATAGCATGATCAGTTGGAGAGGCAGTGAAAAAGGGAACCAGAGGAAGCCAAGAAGTACTTCTTTAAGAACCCTTTGTCAGATCCATCTATGGTGCTGGTACATTCCAGTAAGGAAATTACTATGACTCCAACCAGGAATGCTTTTCCCAAATGATAGGGAGAGTAAAATCTTTGACCAATTTGGAAAGAAAACATACAGCTCTGCTACCCTGATCTTCATAGCCCTTAAGCGCAGTGGTGATTGGTGACTTCATATCAAAGGGGGGGCTGCAGGAGACAGCTGAATGGGTGGGGCCAACATGAAGGGGTGTGGCTAATTAGAAAGGGACAGGACTATGCTCAAAAATATAAAAACTGGGACTTTAATTAAATATGCTCCTCTGGGTGCCAAACCATCATTCTGAGAGTCCAATCAAGAAAAAATGAAGTGGAGAAGAAAAAAATATTTCAATGCATTGGCTACATGACAGCTTACTTAATATCTAAATGGAAACAAAAAGGTTGTGAGGCATGAAAAAATAAATTACTTTTTAAATACATTGCTGGAATGCCACTCAAAATCAAGTATAAAAAAACAAGCAGCACACAACTCAAACCACTTCTCCTTGCACTGCAGTTCTAATTATAGTTTATATTCAGATTTATAAAAGTAACAAGTAACATGCTGAAAGTAGCAATCTCTGTGATACCCCCACTTGTAAAAATGTTTCTTATCCAAAAAAGACCTGCTGCCTGACAACAACTATCTACTTGTTTCATGGGGAAACATGATCAAAGTAAAAATGAACAGAAAACAACAGACAACCTCAAGATAAATTGCTTAAAGGATTACTGCACAGGATATGGACCACACATGATAGACTGGCATTCTGTTAAGTTTACGGGTAAAGCCTGCAAAGATGACTGCAAGTCTCCAACAAATGTAATGACCTTCTGGAAATACTGTAATCCTGTCCTTTATTACAAATACTGTCATATAAAGTAATCCAAAAAGCACAAGGAAAGCCTTCCACAGGTTCAAAACACGTCACGATTATAATAAATCCAATAAGTGAAGGTAATCACAATGTAGCGACTTTTAAATGTTAGAACTTTATTCATACACAAGCACTTTCGGAAGGCTTTGTATCCTTCCTTCCTCAGACTAAACAACACGTACAGGGGTAAATCTCACTTAAATATTATACTAATTACCCCATTCGTGACCTCATAGATGAGGACCGTCCTATTTTTAAAGACACATTTCATATTAAACCATCATAAAAACGCACTTTACATTACATTAATCCAAATTGTAAATACATTAAAAATCTATAAACATAAAATGTTAGTTACAACCATTAATATACATATGATGTATCAAGAAGATATATAAAGAGGCAAATAACCTACTATAAAACAGAGCCTATATTGCTGTTATTGTTGCATATATTTTATGAATTCGTGTTAGTATATTTTATTATATAGGATGCACATTTTGCTCTTTATTTGTGGTCAATTGACCCAGATGGGTTTTTTACATAGTATGCTCTGCTTGCTCTTATTTTAGTAGTAGGGAGGGATAGTTTAGTTTAGTTAATAACAGCAGTTCTAACATTTAAAAGTCGCTACATTGTGATTACCTTCACTTATTGGATTTATTATAATCGTGACGTGTTTTGAACCTGTGGAAGGCTTTCCTTGTGCTTTTTGGATTACTTGGTTTATCTGGCGGTTTTCGGTTTCAAATACTGTCATATGCATTTCAATACCTAAGGCTTATACGTTATCTAGTTATGTAAATATTCTCTGCATGGGAACAACAAAAAGGCTTTCAATGTTGATAATTATTTAACAGTATGCTTTTTAAAGCTTACTTGCATCTTGCAATCTCGGACAAGCTTACCTGATGGTCATTAAAGCACTGCTACTTAAACACAGAGCAAAAGGCACTGCAACAACATGCATTTTCTGAATAATAAGAAGCATAAATCAACAGTATAAAATATGACAGAAAACCAGAACATTCTGCAAAATCAAGGACAGATGAAAAGCCACATTAGTACTTGTGTCTACCTTGGATGGGGGGGATACTTTGCACACTTACACTGCATAACTGCTCCTTGTCTTGCTTGGACACATCCAGAGTCACAACATGGGGGAGTGGGGTACAAGTATGTCACTATTTGAAATGTCTCTGGCTGACAGTGATGACCCTGACACATTTGTCATACTTCTCAACCTTAGAGCAAGAAATCTGGAAAAAGACATAAATAGAAGTGGGACAAAGGCCCAAAAATAAGGACAATTTTTAAATATTGCTCTTATAAACTTAGAAAGATAATAGAATGGTAGGTCTTGCATTAGTATGAATTTTCTGATGGGTATGAAATCTGAAACTCAAATGTCTGTCATTATTTTCTAACTTCAGTCTTTAATGATTTGCCATTAATTTGCCAGAAAACCACAATTTTATGAAAAATGGACCAAAAATGTGATGCAAAAATATAAAACAACAAAAAACACTGCTCCAAATAAAATGAAATAAAATCAAAACCAGCACGGTTAGTACAGAAAAGCCGGACTCCAGAGTACTTTTTTAGCATTTTTGTTTGTATTTAATCACTCCACAAACTTCTTCAGAAAAGTACATTCAATTCAAAAAACATCCTTTTATACTAAACCACATGATATAATCAATCAATAATAAAAGAGCATTATCTAAATAACTCGTACATCTTTTCTGTTTAAAACAAAATGCACCTTGACAATTTTCTTTACAAAAATACTGTACATAAAAAATTGAAAATGTATGTGTATAAGCGTATAAACATATATATATATATATATATATATATATAAGATATATGTTTATATGCTTATTTATTTAAATACGGCATTTTACAAACATGCTTATATTCCCTTGCAGCTTCATTCTGAACCCAATTCCCTTGCAACTTCGTTCTGAACCCAATTCCCTTGTAGCGAGCACCAAATACAAATTCCCTTCCAGCTTCGTTCTGAACCCAATTCCCTTGCAGTGATTGTTCTGAACTCAATTCCCTTGCAGCAAGAGCCAATTAGTAGCTATCCATCCACATATGTGACTGCAGACGTTGCAGTCCAATCCCCTTCCAGTGGGCATCTGTACACTGATGCCTTCTCTTCATAATCCAGACTGGTTAAACAGCAGTCTAGATAGGAACTCACTGAGCACACATGCACAATTCCGGGACTCACAGCTAATTATTTTACAGTGCTGTTGTCTTTCATTTTACAGCTGGGGGGGGGGGGGGTTGCAGTCCTGCAGTCCAATAGCACAAGCCACCCCCGCTTAAGTGTTAGATGCACAAGCTGAAACATCAAGTATCACTCATTATATACCTGAAGGCAAAGGCAGATGAGACAAAGGACTAGGACTTGAAAGGGAAATGCTTGCACTATGCAGCCTCAGTGCTTAGATTGGCAAGCAGCCTATGATGTGTGGCTATTGTACAGTGGATGCATCATGCAGGCTAGTAGCTGTGAAATATGTTCTAAGGAGACATGCCTGACTGAGGAATCAACCTCCTGCTGGATTACATCAGTGGATAGCTCCATAATGTCTCCTGGACAAAGAGCTTCTCTTTTGACTCCATGTAGAGAATGAATTCAAGAAACTGGTGAAGAAAGAGAAAACAGCACAGTTACTCAAGCAACATTTTTCATTCCAAAGCACCTATGTATGACAGGAATTGCCTCATTAAGTGCTGGCCTCTTTACCTTAAGATAGAAAGGAGCAAGGCCTAAAAGGGTGGGAAGACCATCTATAAGAAAAAAATGAGAAGCAGTTCATAAAGGAAAGCCTGAGGGTCCCCAGGGCCAGGACACAACAAGGGAACAGCTAGGATTCACCCACATGTATCCTCCCTCTCATTCCCAAATCCCACTCCAGCTCTATTCCCACTTAATCCTGCTTGTACTCCTCTTCCTCCTGTAAGGATGGCAGGCAGGTTGGGCCTTGTCCTCTTTCTAAAACAGTTGGAGACCATCATTCAGAACAGGTGGACTTTGCAGATTCTCAGGCAGGGGTACAGACTTAATGTTGGACTTATCCAAACTAAACTAGTTGCTAAAAGTTCCAAATTTTGTGATGATTATCTTGGAGATCCAATGACCCTTCCTCTTTCTGCAGACCTATCAAGTCAACCTTGACCTAAAGGATGTTTACCTTCACATGCCCATAATCAAGGCAAGCAGAAAGTTCCTGATTTTTAAACTAGAGGGTTCCCATTATCAGTTTACCTCCTTGCCCTTTAGATTATCTACTGTACACAGTACACTCACAAAATGCCTGGCTCCAATAACTACTTACTGCAGAACTAATAGCACCTGCATGTATCCATAGCTGGATAACTGCCATATCCAGGCAGTCTCCCTAGAGGAACTACAGAAGGCACTAAAGTTTACCCTCTCACACTTCCAGTTCTTGTGTCTCTCTCTCTCTCTCTCTTTCTAAATCTCCCAAAGTCACACCTGCCACCTAGATTGCAAGAACTGTGTGACACTACTAGACAAAGAGCAGAGCAGGGCTTTTCACCTTTCAGACATGGTACTTTTTATGTCACAGTACTTCCAAATAAATCAAATCACAGCAAGCAAATTCCTGAGGTACTGAATTATAGGGCCTTCTGCACACATATGGTTCCTCTGGCCAGTTCGCATATGAGGAAGCTATCCTGGTACTTGAGGAACAAATTGTGCCAGCAGGTTCAACTCCTGATGTCATTCCCTTGTTATCTTACATAAGAAAAGAGATCACATGGTGGATCAATCAAGTGCCCCTTCATTATGATCATACCCTTCCAGCTAGCCCCAGGCACACTGATCTTCTCCACAGACTCTTATGACACAGTCTGGGAACCACATACAAGGAACCGGAGGCTACATGGAACCTGGAACAGGACTCCCACAAAAACATACATCAATATAAAGGAAATGATCATACTTATTCTACCTATCAAGGCCCCCATACTTGTTCGGCAGCGGTGAATCTTGAACATTCTAACAGACAGCACCAAAGTTATGTGTTGCATCAACGAACAGGTAAGGACCAACTCATTCCTGGTGTGCAGCCTAGCAGTGTAGATCTGGGATCTAGCCCAACTGTCAGGTTTAATCCTGAGTGCATCATCCATCCCATCTCAGGGCAATGCCTTGACAGACCAGCACAGCAGAACAGAAGACCCCCATGAATGGATGCTAAAGTACATATTTCTAGACCTGGTCCATAGGTGGAGTATGTTAGAAGCAGGCCTTTTTACCTTTCCAGCTAACAGTCAGCTAAAGAAGTTTTGTACCATGACATCAACAATAAAGAACTAATTGACAGATGCTTTTTCCATATTCTGCCCAGGACTGTTTTATCTATGCTGCTCCTCCAATATGCTTAATACACCTGATATGGCTGAAGATAGAGGAGGACAAGTTAAAAAACTAATAGTAGCTCTGGTCAGGCAAAGGGAGTATTGGTTCTTTATTCTGCTAACCATGGTATGGTCAGAAATGGTTCAGTTGCCTCAGCACAGAACAAATTAACTCTAATTCACCCGAACCTGAGGACTTTAAGGCTGACAGCTTGTGTGATTTAGCACTTAGCCCTTTTAACCACATATTTTCAGAGTATGTACTCTACATCAAGAGGGAAACTAGGAAAATTAATACAAGGAAGTCTTACCTAGTTAAATGGAAAATACTCTCTCTTTTGTGCCTTAAAAGAGGCCAGGACCCAAATATAGTATCCATGTCCCTTGTGTTTGCCATCTTGTCAGACTTTAACAAAATAGGGCTAACCCATACCTCACTGAAGGTGCATGTAACAGCCATTTTAGTGTGTTTGCCCTGGGATCTACCACTTTATTCATAGTTGCCTGTGAATCAGCTTCACAAGGGGATCCTGTACTTGACACCACCCAAAAGAGAGAGATCATGCTACCATGGGGCATAACTATGCATTGTACAAATTAACTCTTTCCCCTTTGCAGTCATTTGCTTCCTCTCCCTTTAAATTCACATCTTAGAAGACTACTTTGTTAGAGAGAGTGACCTCTGCCAAAAGAATTTTGGAGCAGTAGGCCATCATTTATGAAGAGAAATTCTTTGTAATCCATAAGGACTGGGTCACCCTATGTAGTGACCATTCTTTCATGCCTGAGAAGACAGAGAATTATACATAAATAAGACTATGTCCTACTTTCTTTCCACCCCCCCCCCCAAATTAAGGTTGGAAATATCCTGCATATCCTGCATTTTTAGGATGTGTAGAGACAACTGAGGTCTTGCTAAGACAGAGCAATGGTAATTAGAAAATCAGACCAGTTAATAATTTCATTTATTTTGATAAGAACAAGAAAGGAAAGACAATAAGGCAGTAAAAAAAAAACAGGCCGTATCAACATGTATAGCACACTGGATTTGTTTCTGCTTCTCTTTCAGTGGCAAAACAGTCCTTGGACATGTAAAGGCCCATCCTTCTCAGCAATTGCAGCTACCACTGCCTTTCTCAGAAGAATAAACACACAGCTCATTCTAAAAACAGCTACTCAGTCTTGAATCCATATATTTTGCAGGCACTATAATCTGAATCTTGCATCCAGGGGCAGGTTTTCCCATGGTCATTCTACAGTGACTTATACCTCAAGGATGTTCTTCGTGTTTCACTGTTGCAGTCATCACCTGTGGGTTATCCTTGCTGCGGTAGCCTACGGCCGGCCCAAATACCAGAGTCAATGTTTTTCTGCGTCGGCTGCTGTCACTTGCTGGGTGATGTCAAGTTGTCAGTGCTATAAATGAAGGCAGCCGATGCCATTACATCAGTCTTTCTTGCCGTGGAGTCCATAGCAGAAGCAGTTCGCAAGTGTGCTGGTCGGTTGCTACCAGAGTTTGAATTACAGCTGAAAATGTCTAAAGCTAAGTACCCCATTGGGGATCCTTTTTTCTTGCACTAACAGATATCCGAAAAAGTTAACAATTGTCTTGCCTGTGGAAAGCAAATACCATACCAAGACTTCCATTCATACTGTGTCACTTGTTTAGGCCCAGACCACGATGTCCCCTGTTGCCAGTTCCGTGTCCTCTTTAACGCGAGAACCATTCATCGTAGAGCTCTTTTTGTAGCCAGGTATTTTCGTCTTCCATCTTCACATTCTGAAATAGCATCCATCAGCCAACAATACGTATACATTCCAAAAAAAAAACATAAGGATAAAGATAGAGACAGACCACACAAGCCTAAGCCTTCCGACGACTCTAACTCTAAGCAGGTCATCAGTTCTCTGGAATTCCCGATTTGATACCTCCGCAGGCCTCTGTTGAGACCCTTTCAGAGTCTGATATGCCACAGAAATCTTCTTCATCTTCTGAGCCTTTAGTTGTCTATGCCTTGGTTGGGTCCAGAGCTGCAACGCAGACATCGGCTTCTGAGGAGGTTTTTCGCACAACCAAATCTAGACAAAAATGGATGTCTTCTCCTCCAACTACAGTTTCTCTAAGACTGATGGATACTCTTAGGCCTAGAGGTAAGGCCATTTCTAGGAAAACTACCTCTAGCCACCATTTTACCCCTGCTCCACCACACCAAGGTCAAATCCTTAAAATGGCGGAGGATCTTATCACCCTTATCAGGGGTAGTCAGGCCGCATCTTCTAAAAGGAAGAGACCCTTTCCCTGAAATACTGACAGAACAGGATTCTGAGGAGTCTGATTATTCTGACTTTGAAGAGGAACAACAACCTCTTACTGCTTATGAGGATTCAGATGCAAAGCAATCTATTTCTTCTGCCTCCCTACCAGAAGATCTTTCCTTTGAGGAAACCCTTCACACTTTCAGGGAACATTTTCACTGGGAATCCCAGGACTTCCCTCAGTCTAAGAAAAGACTAAGAGAGTTTCTAGACCAGCCCCAGCACAGACCCTTGTCCATCCCCTCTATCTTAGAGGTGGTTGATGATGTCTTCTAGGAGTCCAGCTTAACTCCTGATGCCCTCCCTCCTGGTCACAGAAAACCTGACAGGTATTACAGAGTACTGGATTCTCACAAATACCTGTACAGAAATCCTGCTGCAGACCTGGAGGTCATTACACAGGGACCAAAAGGAGCTAAGGCTAGTTCTGCAAAGAATCCTACTCCTTCTGATAAGGACTCCAGAGCTCTGGACAGCTGGGATAAAAAAGTATACACCTCTGCAACCTTAGCTATCAGAACACTCAACTGTCAGTTCCACATGTTAAAATATCAACAGCACACTTTGGAACTATTAAAACAAAAGATTTCAACCTTTCCTGACTGTGCCAATTCGAAAGAGTTAGCAGATTTACTGCACTGTATTAAACACTCATTACACTGTGGATATGACACCCTAGAAGCCTCAAGCAGGGCAGCAGTGTCAGGATCTGCCATTAGGAGACATGCATGGTTGAAGGAATAACCTCTCACTGATCATGTCAAATCTAAATTACTTGATGCACCTTTGGATAAGGACCACTTTTTTGGAGTAAAAGCAGAAGAGGTGCTTAAAAAGATGGAAAACAAAGTAAAATCTATGCAAACAGTAAAGTATTTACTTCAGGTGTAACCTCCTAGGTTCAGCAGGAATTTTCCCTCAGAACACTGCTCCTTTCCTGCACCTAGCAGACAGGGGCAAGGTAAGCAAATACCATACCAAGACTATCCCAGGGACAGCAAAGAACCAAACAGTGAACCACTTCCACTCCAAAGGCAAGGAGTTCTAAGCATTACCACTGACACCTCAGACATAGCTTGGGGCGCTCACCTAAAAGGCAGGTGCACCCAAGGTCTTTGGGATGCCCAGCACCTTCCCTTACACGTCAACCAGAAGGAAATGATGGCAGTACAAAAGGCTCTGACATCCTTCAAACCCCATCTCAAGCCAGGGGTTCTCCTTATCAAAACAGACAACACCACAGTAATGTGATACATCAACAAACAGGGAGGGACCCAATCTTACCCTTTGTGCAGGCTATCCATGAACCTTTGGCTGGCAGCCTCTTCCATGGGACTACACCTGATAGCACAATACCTACCAGGGATCAATAACACATGGCAGTCCACTTAAGCATAAACTTACTGGACCCCCACGAATGGCAACTCCGCAGAAAAATCTTTTAGAAATCATTCAGGCATGGGGGACTCTGGAGGTGGATCTCTTTGCTTCGCATCCCAACCATCAGCTGAACAAATTCTGTACCAGGGAGTATCACCACCTAGCATGGAAGGTGGATGCATTGACCTTCCCCTGGAACACCCTCTTTGTGTATGCATTCCCTCCTCTGCCTGTTATCCCCAAGGTACTGATCAAAATAAGGGAGGAGAGACCAAAGGCCATCCTCATTGCTCCAGATTGGCCCAGACAACATTGGTACCCCTTACTGCGTAGCCTGACTTTACAGTCTCCCAGGTAGCTTCCCCTGATCTCAGACCTCTTAACTCGGTGGGGGGGATGCTGCACCCAGACTTGCAGTCTCTCAAATTATCAGCATGGCTAATACTCTAAAGGCAAACAAGAGGCCCCTGTTAAGCAAACAGGTCCTAGACATTATCACAGAGGCCAGAAGGCCCAGCACCACAAAATCTTATGCAGGGAAATGGAAAAGATTCTGCTCCTGGAGCCAGTCCAGAGGGGCCAGTACCTCACAACCTTCCATCTCTCTTATCCTGGACTACCTAGCAGAGCTACTTGATAGTGGTCTCTCCTTCTCCTCTATTAAAATCAATACCTCAGCCATTTCAGCTAATTTTGAAACAAAACAGCCTCTGTTTTCCCATCCTTTGATTAAACAATTCCTCAGAGTGGCTTCTAATATCAGACCTCTCAGTAGGCCACCCACTCCATCCTAGGACCTGAATTATGTTTTGGAAAAACTAACTTTACCACCCTTTGAACCTGCTGCTTCAGAAGAACTAAGATACCTCTCCTGGAAGATTGCTCTTTTCCTAGCTATTACCTTAGCCAGAAGGGTTTCAGAACTAAAGGCACTGATGCCATTGAGCCCTTCATCTTCTTCCATGCAGACAGGGTCTCCCTGAGGACTAATCCCTCCTCTATGCCCAAAGTGGTATCTAATGTATATTATGTAAATTGGACAGTGTAGTGGTGCAGCGGTAGCATTGTCGCTTCACAGCAAGAGGTTCTCTGATTCGATTCTCGGCTGGGGTGTCTTCTGTGTGGAGTCTGCATGTCCTCCCTGCATTTGTGTGGATTACCTCTGGGTGTTCTGGTTTCCTCCCACGTTACAAAGGCATGCATCTGGAGCTTTTCTCCCTGGGCTTCCACTGAAAATTGGCTTCATTCCAAGCCGGACTTTCCCGGTTAACAAATGTTAAAATAAAATAAATAATGTAAATCTCAACCAGGCCATACATCTACCCACCTTCTTTCCTAACCCTCAAAACAAGGGGGAAAGAATTCTGCACTCACTAGATATGCACAGACAGCTCAGATACTATCTGGACCATACTAAACCCTTCAGGAAAATGGACTGACTACTTGTCAGCTTTGCCCCAGGGGCAGAGGAGAAGCCCATTTCCAAACAAACCATTTCCAAATGGATATCACACTGTATCCATTTCTGCTACAGTTTGCATGGGACCCCCCCCCCCCAAGTCTATTCAAACCCATTCCATTAGGGCAGCCTCCACTTCCACAGCATTCCTCAGAGGAGTACCCACCAGGGACATCCTGGAAGCTGCCACCTGGACATCTGTCCATACTTTTACCAAGTATTACCACCTACCTTTATTTTCTAAGGCTAGGGCAGGGTTTGCCTCTGCAGTTATGCAGGGCATGCTGATACATTCCTAGGTCTCTTACTAATCCTACCACCACTCTCCTCAGGTTTGGGAATCCTCCCACAGGTGATGACTGCAACAGTGAAACACGAAGAACATATACAGTTGTGTACACTTACCATAAATGTAGGTGTCTGAGTGTATTCACTGTTGCAGTTCTGGTTTCCCACCCTCCTTCCCCCTTATACCTTCTTTCTTTAGGGAGACATAAGTTTCTAACGGTGGCTTTTAGCCACCAGGACCACTTTACCATATTTATTTGGGCCTCTGAATAGTTAGGGCAAGAAAAACTGATGTAATGGTGTTGGCTGTCTTCCTTTATAGCACTGATGACCTGATGTCAGCCAGCAAGCGACAGCAGCTGATGCAGAAAAACATTGACTCTGTTATTTGGGCCAGCCGAGGGCTACCACAGCAGGGATAACCCAGAGGTGATGACTGCAACAGTGAATACACTCGATCATCTACATTTATGGTAAGTGTACACAACTGTACTTTGTTGTAAGAGCTAGACACCCAGTATTTCAGAGGTTCTGAGAGACTTCTCAAGGGAAATTGCTGCAAAAGTGAATACCATGATAAACAGTTGTATTAGGAACTTGCTGTAATTGTAGGTGTTTGAGTATATTCACTGTTGCAGTACGAGTTCCTTCACTCCATCCTGTCTTTTTATTCCTTGTGCTGTGTGTGAATGTGGGGTGCACCCTAATCACTTAATCATCCACCTTAATACTTCATACCCTCATCAGGTACCCCCCCTCCTCAAGGTAGACCGAAGACTTAGAGATGTTTGTTTGTGACCCTCTTCCTGGGGGACTAATTCCAATAGGAAAGTCTGTGCTCTGGATCTATTTTCCTGTTTTTGCCACTTAGG
>NC_056732.1:338081320-338173820 GCF_019279795.1 Protopterus annectens
TTCTTCAAAGCTGGTTTAACTAAAGTTAAACATAAAAGCTAGTTATATAAATTGTTAACAAACTTTAAAATTAATATTCATAGAGTCAGGAAATTAAATAAAAGCCAGCTATGTAATGGTTTAACATAACTCAAAGATTCATTTTCCTTAGCTAAGGAAATGCACTCTAATACTTGTGGCAAAAAATTATCTTTTATCAAGTAATGCAAATGAACCCTTTGTTTTTACATAATGCTTTATACTGACATCAGTACATTCTTAAATTAGAGGCGGTTCACCAATTCACAATTCATCAAATTATGATTCTGCAAACACCTTTAATCAAACTTGGCATAACAATATGATCAGAAACATGGCACAGATGTAGTTAAGTGCCAGGCAGATGTTCAGGCTCCTATTACTTACATTACCAGGCTTAGATACTTAGAAGCACAGGAGTCCTTGGATTTAACAGCAGAACATCTTTTTTATTTTATTTTCGTTGACTTTTTAGAAAGCTGAAAGACTTTTGACTTGGTGTTATACTCTTAGCTGTTGTTAAATAAATTTGCTCTGTCTAACTTTTATTAAGCATGATTGCTAAACTCCCCTGTTTCGTATATGTTTTTCTTTTCTTTTTTTTTTTTTAGTAATGATCAGTGACTGATATTATATAGTTTGAGATCAATAAATGAAAGGACTCTACAACTATAAATTATGCAGCCTTTGACTTTCCTGTAATGGATTAACTGCAATAAATTATTCACTCTTCACATGGTGAGTAACACATAAATACGCATACAGACAAAACTATCAAATCAAATTTTATTAAAGTGCCTGTCAGTACGTACTACATAAAGTATGTGTATTCATAAATGTGAAGTCATAAAACAAGTATAACAAACAAGAAGTCGAATAATAAAAAAGGAAGGCATCCAGCAGTGCAGTCAAAGCCTTAAATATTAAGTAATGCAAACTTCATGAAATGGGTGGGTTTTAAGGGCATTTCTTAAAACCTGCCACAACAGTGCACTTCTGTAGCTAATGATGAAGTGAGCTGCAAAGAAGTGGCAGACTTAATTTTAGAAAATACACCACAATATTATTATTATAAACACATCCTGGGGACCAATTGCAAGCCTCTGTTGGCTAAGTGAAGCAAATGAGTTGTCAGGAAGGGCCTGTACCACATAGAATCTGAGTATGTGAATGTGAAACTATAGACCTTGACAGCACCTAGAAAGAACATTGACTTTACAGAGCTGCAATGATGTGCACGAGGCAGGGAGTTCATGTTAGGAACCCACCTATAGAAGTAATCTTAGAGCGAAGACACCAGCATAAATTATTATTCAGTGCATTAATCTGAGAAAGAGCAGACCAACATAATAACTATTCCCAGGTCCTCGCATGGAATGTGTTGGCAAATCCTGGCAGTGGTCCACAAATGGAAATATGAGGATCTAACAACAGTCATAATCTAGTCCTTAATTGACAGTTGGTCATTCAGGATCATATCTAGATCATGTAGCCAGGACACATATGAATTATTTTTTTTCACCAGTTTCCTGCCAGCAGTTATACATGAATTCATATATGTGTAAGAGAAATCTCTCTTTTTCGCTTTTTATCATCCAACATCTATTTAATTTCTTGCTTTCCAAGATAGCATTTATGCTTTGCTAAATAAGCATCATCATTGTGCAACATTAAAAAGTAAAATCTGAAGATTTTGTAAACCAGCAATTTATTTTTTAATATTGCATCTTATTGAGTATTATTTAATATTTTCCTTTCAGTGTAATAAATTTAATACTGAATGGCCTACAGAATAGAGATACAGATTTGGGTTCCTACTGTATATTCTAGGACCAGAAATGAGATCACTAAAACTGTGAAAATGTAAGTGTGGTAACAGGGAAATATCTACTAAGCCCAAAATTGCTGTATCTTGGAGGGTCCAATATTCTTTTAGGTACAGTGATCTTGGAATTAGTATATATGTGTATATGTAGTGAGAGATAGAGCTGCCCACATGGCTTGTCCTTTGCAAATCATGCTTTGTAAGGTATTAATAATTTTGAACTTTGTTGTTATTTTATGAGGATCAGACTTAACTCTTTGCAATTCATGGACTTGCAGTATAAAATCTCGAACTTCCAATATGGTTACCGATTTAATGCACAGCATTTGTTTTACTCATAGTGATTTAAACTGCAGACATTGTTTAAGATGAAACATAAAAAACAAAGCTTATTTTATTTCAGAAGAATTTATATAAAATACAGAAGCTTAGCCATTTGCTACGTTAGAGAAAGAAAAGAGCATGGGAGAACGAACTGACTACAGCTAATCGGGGTTAGTTTTAAAACACATACAGCTGTTCCTTAAACATTATCTATCAACGCTTTGCACTGCTCCATGCTCTGCTTACTGGACTGTGATAACTTGAACACTATATGTGTACAAGCCTACACTGTAACCATACAATTCCTTGGGCTATTGACATGTCAGTAATATTTTTGTAAATTTGGGGTAAGGTGTCTAGGCTTAAAATGTCTGTTGGGCCAATAGCCTAGTAACCACCTATGAACCTAAATGATATATGCACAATACTAAAATGTATCTGCCTTGTCATTGAGGAAAACAGTCCTTTTGACCATCCCACTGCAATGGTTAATAAATGAATTATCACATGACTAAGTAACAGATGCATTTCATAGACTAAGTAGTTTTAGTATACTAAAGACTGTTAAATAAATATATTGCCATTTCCACTCTGTCACTGATCTGGTGCTGAACTATAAGCCTTTGATCCCCTGTTGGTGAACTATTACTTGAACTCTGAATCTCTGAAATTGTAGCTATTTAGTGTTATGCTATACAAGTAAAACAGCATTGTTATTTGCTTTATATAAGGGGTTTTCCAATGCTTTCAACGTTTGGCTTATGCAGTTTGCGTAAAACCAGAAGGGAGACTTTTCAGTAATTAGAAGTGCTCTAAAGCTACATACAAATTTATACACCACAGGTTTGTCAATGGAGAATGAGAGATCAAACCAAGAACTACAAGATAAAGCATGTTAGCATACTCCACAGGCAGTCAAGGTGAGATTTCCAAAATATCATCTAATAGACCTTAGCCGCTAGTAGCCCCAATAGTCTACACTAAACTATACATCTTCAGAGTTTTATTACACTGTGAGTTATTTATCAACAATACTCATGGTTCATAAACAAATATGTCAGCACATTTAATTAATCTGCATGCAAAAAATACTAAAAAAGCTCAACTACTACACCAAACTCTTTAACACAAGATACAGCCATTTTACATTATTTTTTTAAGAAATGCAAGTTTTCATTAGAAGCCAATAAGGTTTACAGCTTATTAAATACCCAACATATAACAGCAATGTTACAGCATGTTCATCAATTACATTATTAATCAACACCCTAAGACTCTAACACAAATTATATGTGCTTTTCATTAAACAGAATGATTTTGTAAAAAATATTTAGAGCTTAGCATCAAAGCATGTCAGATGTTTCTGTTGAACTAAAGGATAGTTTTCTTCAGCAGATATAAATTAGGAAAACTAAACTGTATGGTGAACTTTTTTCCTCAAGGAAAAAAATGCATATTCTTATCATTTTAATATTTATCAGATTACATCCAATGTACCAAATGAAAAGTGTGTGAAGAATACAATGTAATGGACAAGAAAATCAGTAACTTAAGGAAGCACAAGGGATCATTTTTATTTGCGCATTTGACCTAACACAACATTTATTTTCTCTTTGAATTCCAGTCACTGTGGTGGCTATGCTCATACCTCTTAATTTGCAGTGAAAATATGACACTGACTGTTTAAATGTACATCTGTGGATATAAAGCACACACACGTTAATTTAAAGCTGAATAGATCAAAGCTAGGGGGCAGCATATGCTGTGTATAACCATGTTTCTGTGAACTTATCTTAAGATTTTAATGTTTTTATCTGCATAAAAGGGGCTGTGCATATACAATCTAACACACTGATATGTATGACAGTATAGAATACAATTAGGTGTAATAGATGCAACCTTTTGTTTCATCTAAATGAATCAGCTATGAAGCAGCATATTGATAGCTGTCAGGACTGTTTTTTAACTTCAAAGCACCAATATTTTTTTATCCCATATAAGACAGATAGTCATGACAGTTCAGCCAGACAGCATACCTATGTCTCATGCCAATGCTTGGTAGTGTGAATGGTTAATGCAAAATAATGAATGTAAATCTATCACAGAGACCCAGTTAATCTATTATGCCTTACTATCCTGTAGATTTCAGAAATCTGTCTAAATCTCAAATGGTATGTGCAGTAGCAACTCTACACAGAATTTAATTAGCTTTGTGCATTTTGGTACACAGATAAGACCCATTATATATATATATATATATATATATATATATATATATATATATATATACATATATATATATGTATATATATATATATATATATATATATATACATACATATATATATATATATATATATATATATATATATATATATTTGTTACATCTAGCAAAATAGTATGGTTTAAAATAAATGAAATGAGCAGTAAGCACAACAGCATTAAATCTAATTATAAAGAAAATCACTGGCTTAGGTATCACTGATGTATAATATCCAGTGAAAGCTCTTAGCCCATTAAAATGGGACGTGATAATATGTGATGTTGAAATCCTGACTTTAATGTACTTGTTACATTTGCTAATTCCTGGAAAGTGGGTGACAAAGCACTGCATGAGTGTTACGGCCTGTTTCCTGTGATGAAGTCTAAAAGCTTATTATTGTTAATGAGTTGCTTCTAGTGACAAAAGATGGGACAGAGTATAAGACTTGGTTGAAGCACAGCTCTTTACATACTCAGGAGCTTAACATTCCACATAACGGTTTATTATGATTATTTTATTAAATACAAAATAATAGATTTGATTTTAAATTTGATGGTTTACATTTAGGAAAAACAGTTTCCTTTTTAGATTTAGAATTCTATGAGTCAGATGTTGGTAAAATAAAGACAACTAAACATAGAAAACTAACTGATGGTGGACAATATTTACTTGGCAGTAGTTGCCATCCTCCAGATTTAATTTCTTCCTTGCCATATGGAGGATTGCTGCATCTTTATAGGCTATGTAATAAACAGATGGACTTCTTAAATGAAGCCCAAAAAACAATTAATGTGTTCACCACAAAGGGTTATGAGAAAAAAGGGGTGATGGAATAATTTAAAAATGTTATTGATGGTAATAATTGTGATCAATTACAAATTAATGGAAATATGGATGTTTATATTAGACAATAATAAAGAAAGGAAAGACAAATATATATTTAGAAACAACATATAATATATTTATTGACAGACGAGATCAGACAGGAGTCCCCGTGGACTATGATGTTTGCAGATGACATTGTGATCTGTAGTGAGGGTAGGGAACAGATGGAGGAGACCCTGGAGAGATGGAGATATGCTCTAGAGAGAAGAGGAATGAAGGTCAGCAGGACTAAGACAGACTATATGTGTGTGAATGAGAGGGAGGACAGAGGAATGGTGAGGATGCAGGGAGTAGAGGTGGTGAAGGTGAATGAGTTTAAGTACTTGGGATCAACAGTTCAGAGTAATGGTGAGTGTGGAAGAGAGGTGAAGAAGAGAGTGCAGGCAGGATGGAGTGGGTGGAGAAGAGTGTCAGGAGTGATTTGTGACAGACGAGTACCAGTAAGAGTGAAAGGGAAGGTCTACAAGAGGGTAGTGAGACCAGCTATGTTATATGGGTTGGAGACAGTGGCATTGACAAAAAGGCAGGAGTCAGCGCTTGACGTGGCAGAGTTGAAGATGTTAAGATTGGCACTGGGTATGATGAGGATGGACAGGATTAGGAATAAGTATATTAGAGGGTCAGTCCAGGTTGGAAGGTTTGGAGACAAAGCCAGAGAGGCAAGATTACGTTGGTTTGGACATGTTCTGAGGAGGGGTGCAGAGTATATTGGGAAAAAGATGCTAAGGATGAAGCTGCCAGGTAACAGGAAAAGAGGAAGGCCTAAGGGAAGGTTTATGGATGTGGTGAGAGAGGACATGCAGGTGGTTGGTGTGACAGAGCAAGATGCAGAGGACAGGAAGAAATGGAAACAATTGATCAGCTGTGGCGACCCCTAATGGGAGCAGCTGAAAGAAGTAGAAGAAGATATAATATATTTACTAATAAGTTGGTTGATTTGGTTAGATATTATTGGCAATTTTTAATAAATTAAAAGAAAGTTGGAAATATACTTAATAATATGCACTTTAATAGCTTATAAATGTTGACACAGTGCAGGAGATATGTTTGTACATAACTGTTATATTCTCCTAAAGTTCAAGTAAGTATATATCTAAGTGATTCTTTAGAAATAGTATATGCTATAGTTGTAAATATATGGTACGCTATTTTGAAAAATTAAATAATGAATGATTCCAATCAAAAGGGAGATTCTCATATATGACTGAGGGCATTATTTATGCCCTCACATGTCCTTGTAATTTATTTTATGTTGGTGATAGTAAGAGAGCATTTAAATGTAGATAGCAGGAACACATCTGGGATATAAAAAACAGAAAATTGAGAGTGCTATGGCTAAACATTTTAAAAAGTAATAGTTTATTATTAAAATCTACAATTCTAGAGCAAGTATCAGTTAAATTTGGTGAGAATAGTTTACTTAAAGATAAATTGTTATATAATAAGATTGTATATATTTTAAAGTATAGCTAACTGTCACCTCAGGGTTTTAATTTAGAATGTAATTAGAAGTATTTAATGTAATTAGTTAATTATTTTAAATGGCTTTTAACTGGTTAATTGGTTAATAGCTTGTGCATTTAAGTTTGTGTTTTTATGTGATTGTTATATAATTTATTTGAAGGCTCAAGTAAGGCTCTAGAGTGCAATAACGTTTTTGTGGGTCTGTAGCATATTTTCTATATATTCATTTTCTCAACTTGTTTATAATAAAGTTTAAAAGTACATTTTTTCATCTCAAGCTCCCTTTAACTCTACTCATCCTCTTGCTGTATCCCCTGGCACCCACAATTGCCCAGCAATGGATCCCAGGATTGCTCCTTACTGGATACCCCAGACATGATCTCTATCTCAGTCCAGGAAGCCAAAGATCTCATGGGAAATTGCAAATACAGAACAAGAAGACATAGTGGCTGGTCAAAGTGCATTGTTGGAGAAGCAGCTAGAGCAAAAACTTCAGGAGATTGTCATCATTCACCTGCATTTACTGCAGATGTCCTGCAAGACTCCTGGTACCCACCAGAGGTGTCTCAGGTACTGGCTTTCCTCAAACCTTGCCTGTGATGTCCCCACACTGGGCCAGTAATTAAACAGCCTGAATCCTCACCACTGACACTGAAAAATGGTGTTTACTTGGAATACAAATGGATACTTTCAGTATTTCCAGATGCAGACCTCTCTGCATCAAGCACAATTTTCCTTAAGAGCACCCAGGGAACATGCTCAGTTCAGGGGCTGGTTCATCTCTATATCTGTCCACATCCCAGTAAGACTCCCCATTGATACAGCTTAGAGTTGAATCCTTAGCTGAGGTTCCAAGCTATGTTCTCCCACAGCACACCCTCTCTGTAAACCCAGTACTTTGTGTCCCTGATCCAAGCAGCTGACACACACAGTCTTTGAGATTTGGTTTCCTCAGTCTCACACACACACACACACACACACACACACACACACACACACACACACACACACACATGCACACACACACACACACACACACACACACACACTTGGGAAAGGCAGGCACAGGTTCACCTGCTGTGCCCCCTTCTGCCTAGACTATAAGGTAGTTATCATTGCCACCAGTACCACTGCCAGCTACTTTAAGGCTACTACAAGGGTACCCAATTATACTGAGTGAAATTTATATTAATACAAATGGTAATGTTGACCAAACAGCAAGGCTTCAGAAGTGACCAGAGTTATCTCAAATAAATATGTGCAAGTACTCTCAAAACTTAAATATTTTCTAAAAAGGACAAACCACAATGAAAAGTTTAAGTATATTTAATAATAAATAATAAAAGAACAAGAAAATACTAAATATTTATTTACAGTAAACACCAGAGTTTTAGTCACAGGGGATAATAAAAATTAAAACAGATGGAAAGTTTAACGCAGTTATAGAAAAACAGTATTTAGCAAGTCTCACTATATTTTCCTGATTGACTAAAAGAATTACTGTTCCTACTTACTGAATAGAGCAAGGCAAGTGGGTGAGTGGTCCTTGTCAGATCCAAGACAGAATAGAGAATGCTTCTGAGACTTCAGTTTCCTCTAATATTAAAATATTATTTCTATACAGACTGACATCACCTACATCTGGTCATCTGACTCTGTTTCCCACACTATCCCCCATCACTAGAAGCTACCAGGGATTAGCACCTATGTGCTACAATATACACAGATAGAGCTTTACTCAGATGTGATGCAGCAGCTGGAAGTCATAAAACCAGAAAACCATTCCACTCGTCCTATCAGAACTACCAACTGTTCTCTAGCCCAGACATTGAGTCTCTGGCTCCATTCAAAACAATGCAATAACATCTTTATGGCTTAACCCATAAAATAATTTAATTTCAGAAATATTTTGCAAAGTCAGGTCCATTAATATTAACCTCTTCACTTCAAGTATTTGCTGTTACAATGTATACATTTAATTTAGTTACAATAATACATGTGCATTTCTTTTCCTTCCAGCAGGGCACACTGTTGATACATTTCATCACAAGCAAACCTCAAAAATACATTTTCAGCACAAGCATCTGTACAAATCAATTTTATATAAAATGGCATATAATTATTTACAAAATTTTAGCTAGCTGTGCTGGGATATACTACAAATCCACTGCCCTCTTTCTCCTGGCATGGCTGGCAGTACCTCCTATCATCACACTCCCCTTGGAATAAGAGAAATGGCCATTAGCCACTTCATCCTATTGCCCCCAGCCAACCCCACCAACAGCTTGAGTATATCCCTGAACTTGAGTTGCTGGTGGCACAGTTAGACACCCTGCCTCTTTTCCATTGGATAGCCATGAATGAACAATTTTACATGTAAGTTTTTGTCTTGGAGCATGTGGAATTTAATGTCTTACTCAGGGCAAATGAATTCAATATACAGTGGTGCTGCGGTAGCATTGTCTCCTCACAGTTAAGACGTTGTCTTGTTCGATTCTCAGCTAGAGCATCTTCTGTGTGGAGACATGCGTGAATGGGCGTACCTTCGCTGGAGGTTGTGCGTCAGGGCCGTCAACTTGGCATGTAAAAATCTACTGCCAATCCTTAGCGGACCGGAGTTCCACTGTGGCGACCCCTAACTGGGAAAAGCCGAAAGACACAACAACAACATATATATATATATATATATATATATATATAGAGAGAGAGAGAGCTATGATACTTGTTATATAAATGCATACTGCTACTTGCTTATTGTTCTCTCTCTGTCTAACAGAGGATGGCAGCATTGGTACATTGTGATGGGATGATATCTTTAGGCAATCAGAATTGTATCATTTAGGGTTAATACATGGAGCCTGCAAGTCAGTGTGGTGATTGTCCATGGAATTATTGTGCTGCTAGTTTATTGTAAAGTGCAAACAGAATAAAATATAGTAAAAAATCAAATGGATATAACAATGCAGCATTCTTCCATGCACCAGAAAGCTGGAATAGAAGTTAGCACTAATTAATTATTGCTGTAAATAATTGTGCAGAGAACACCTAAAGAGAAAACCTTGGAATAAAGAATGATTAAACATAAATGTGTTTAGGGAGAATATTGGCACTATGCCCCAATATGGGTATCATCATCCATTTGACGGGATATAATTATGGTAAAGTCTTATTGGAGTTAAATATAAGAAATTCCCATTCATCTGCATTCTTCTGTGCCAAACTTTTCTGCTTCACTCTTCCATATCCAGACATTTGAAACTGTTTCATCCAAAGATCGCACAAATTTAATGAAAGGAAATAAAAAGTATCAGTAGTATAAATTAGGATGATATTAATAATAATAATAATAACTAATAATATGCATAATAATAATAATGACAATAATATACATATCCTAGCACATATAAAAATATTTCCTTTCTACTTCATGCCCGCAATATCTTTCGTTAATGGTCACCAAAGTAGAATCAGTTTGGAAGTTTGTCTAAGGCTGTGGATACCTGGCTGAGTAATACATTGTGAGTTACAGCAGTATCTGCTTCCAAACTAGATTGATCGATATCCAAGATTAAAATGTATTTATTTGTAGTGGAAACAAAACCCAATACTTATGTGATCTTTTTACTGGATCATGAGGATTTATATTACCTGTTAGTAAAATGTCCAACATGGCTGCTACTGAGATTGCCAAGCTAATATTTGACCACTTTGTTTAATGCACCTGTATATTAAGGAGTCAGCATTAGAATATACAGCATTCTTATATTTCAACAATTCATGCCAATGCTAGGCTGTCAGATACCTTGCACTGTGTAGCTACTTATCCTTATCTGTACTAAAACTAATCACATTCTAATTTGTTTCACACAACCAATGCCATCATTCTCTTCATTGTCACTGTCATCATTGTTGTTGAAAGTTGGACTCATTGCCTTTGCATATGAGATCCATTACTGAGTCCATGATGAAACAGATCAGTTCATTAGGATAAATAGTTGAATCAGAAAGAAAAACAGCCCAGCTCTCCTTTACCACCTGCTGTAAAAACAGTCTTTGTCTTTGAATAGCAGAATGGAAGACAAAAACGACAGTTCAAATGCAGGTTAACAATTGCAGTGCCTCTTCCCTCCTGTCCCTATCTTGATAAATTGGGTGCATTGCAGGTGTCACACCAAAACCAGGGAAGTCTTGATACACATCCCTTCAACTGCCTACCTTCAATCCCATCAGCTATAGCTTCCTGATCACCTTTATACCTTGGTCATTATTCATATACTCAGCTATCTGGTACTTTCAGTGCTTCCATAATTATTCATTCATTATTAAGAATCTTTCCCCTCCCAGCCACATCATGGTTTTGTTTGAAATTTCCAAGCCTCAGTTCTTTGTCATAAATGATATCATATTTATTTATTTATTTGCAGTTGTTGACCAGGATAGTCTGACTGGGCTGGGGCCATTTCCAGCAGTCATGGGGAGAAAAGCTACACAAGCAGTAGAATCTGCATTTGAAATTGTTACAATGTAGAATAGTTTGCACACCGATATAATTATATATTATTTAAGAGGTGGTTTATAACAAGCTGTACAATTCTTTTATCCCTACTTAAAGCACATGCACTTCAATTAGTATTTACATAGTCATATACGTACATTTTTACAAGTCAACTGAAAGATACTGCAGTTGCAATAAACAGTTTTCATAGTGTATACAGTGAAAGATCACAGGAGTGGTCCTGTAGATGGTGCAGATTAACAGCAAGGTGAGAAGATTAGGTACGATGAGTGATATATTCAAATAAAGGAAGGTGCAAGGCAGTGAGCAGTTTGTTGTTTGTAAGCATTCTTTTAGATTTAATAGGAATTAGACAACGGATAAAAGGATCACCTTCACCCTGACTGGAAAAAAACATTTTCTAACATGGTATTAATGTGCAGGTAAAACTTGGTAGATAACAAGTCTGAAGCTTCACGGTGCCATATTAAGCTGCTGAGAAGCTCAGACAGAAAAAAAGACAATAGCCACCATTTTTATGTTCCCTAAACACTACTTTGCTTTTAAAAACACAAAGACGCACAACCCCTCAGTAGTGGTGTAAAATAAGACCAAAAAAGCAAAACAAACACCACTCCAGAATTTCAGTGATAAATAATCCAAACTTTACTTTAGCACTTTCATTTAGAGAATAAACAAGGACTTCATCAGATACTGAGATGATACTCTGATAGTGTTTGGAGAGTCAGGCAGTGGTATGTTTAGTTATAATAACATTTTTTCCAGTTTGTTCAGATGTAATTTTTGTATGTTAGGATGGAGAGGTGTATAATAGGCTTAGGTGAAGTAAGGTATGTACTGTACAAGCTTGATGTGAAGGTAAGGTATGGTAGTCAAAGTTCAGTCTGTTTTCAGTGATGAAGTTTGATGTAGTGTATTTGTTCAGAGGTTGTGTTATCAGTTGTGTTTGTACCAATGTGTGTGTCATTTGTAGTGCTTGCAATAGTGATGAAAATCTTAACGTTTTGGTGGGGACACATTTAATACTAGTTGGGTTTGTTTAACCATTGCACTAGTTCTATAAATTGAGTTTGCATGACATTGCGGAACTGGATGAGCATTTCAGGAGGACATACTAAGGTTGAGTAATCATTGTAGTGAATTATGGTTTCTTGACTGAGTACTTTGTAAACGTCCTTCTAAATATATTGGAAAGTAAAAGTAAGGTATGGTTCCTATGGGACTTCTATTTGGGTTGGTATAGGGGTTGATAATGCTTCTTTCCATTTGACAGCTTGGTATCTATTTTCCAGGTAGCTTTGAAACCAGGTAAGTGTGCTTATTGCTATAAATATGTGTTTCTGTGTTTGGAAATGTAAGTTAGTTTTTAAAGGCAAATTGCCAAGACACTAGACTTAATTAAAAAAGATGAGAAATTAACCTTCTCAAGGGAATTCTATGCTTTATATACCTCCATCGGGTCTGACAAAGTTACAAACTAACATTCTAATCACATTATTCATCTTTGTTAAGTTTATATTACATTAAACAGGAAATATAGAATCATAATCAATTGGAGAGGGTTTAAATGAATGACATTTAATTACCTATTTACTTATCTGCTCATAAACTAATGTTTAAGCAAAGGGCTTATCCACATTTTACTGAATATTGGAATATACTATTTGAACTCATTCTGCAATAAGCCTATGGCAATTGATAGCATTAACGAGGAGACAGCTTAAAGAACATGGATCTCCTTACCCAATACTTCTTCTTCAGTCACCTCTCTTCTTGTCTGTTAAGGCCTTTAACTTTGTCTTTACCCTCTTGGCTTAATTTCCTCCAATAATTATACTTAATCATACATTTTCTTTGATCAGGTTTACAGCAGTTATATAAATAGCTTGTAAATAGTTGTTTTAGATGTTATTTTCACAGTTTTGTTTAGTTATGAATTTATTAGATCAGTGTTTACTTGTTTTAATGTCATCAGTTATTAAATCTGGGGTCATTAATGTATTTTTTTACTAAAACTAAATAAAGATTATGGAGTAAAAATGAGTTGAGTAAGAAGGAAGTTATGTACTCACCATAATGTTCAATCTATGTTGTCGATTTTCACTTTTTCTTCACTGATGGGTTCGGATCCAAGCCCTCAGATCTGACTCAGCCATTGTAAAAGCTTGTGACAACCAACAAAGCTATTTACCTTACAGCTCTGGGCAGTTAAGTGTTTGCTAGTTAATTTTTTTACTTCTTACTTAAATTTTTTCTTGGATTTCCTTCACTTTTTGTTTGTCTTCAGCATATATTTATCTTTTCCCCCTATTTCTTCTTACCTACAGGTATTTTTCTTCCTACCATAGGTGGTAGTCTTCCTCCCTTTTCTACCTACATTTATTGGTGGTTTCTTTAACTTTCCTATCTCTGTTATAAAAAAAAAAAATTCTCTTGCGTATTCTAATTTATAATATATCTTTTATTTTTCTATGGTGGCCACGGTGGTGCAGTGGTTAGCGTTGTTGCCTCACAGTAAGAGGTTCTCTGGTTCGATCCTCAGCTGGGGCTGTCTTCTGTGCGGAGTCTGCATGTCCTCTCTGCGGTTGCGTGGGTTTCCTCTGGGTGCTCCAGTTTCCTCCCACATCCCAAAGACATGCTGTAGGTGAATTGGGTACTCTAAATTGGCCCTAGGCGTGAGTGCGTGCCTTCCATGGAAGGTTGGGTGCCGGGCTGGCAACTCGACACCGTAAAACTCCACTGCAAATCATGAGCGGACAGGTGATCCACTGTGGCGACCCCTAACCGGGAAAAACCGAAAGAAGAAGAAGAAGATTTTTCTATGGTTGTCCGTGTGCATGTGTGAGTGAGTTATCATGTCCAACAAACCCGAAAAGATGTTAGGCTTTAAAAAATGAACAAAATGTGGCAAGAAAATGCCAATGAGTGATAGGCATAATCTATGTGTGTATTGTTTGAGCCCCTTCCACCTCCAGGAGGACTGTTTGATTTGCCATGCATTCAACCATAGAGACCTGGTTGAATGCAAAAACAAATTGATGTTAAAAGGAATGCTCTACTCTCCTTTTGCTGAGACTATTGCTGGACTCAAGAAACAAGCCTCACTGAAGTTGGCTCAGTCCAGTCTGGTTTCTTCTTCATCCAGGCATGCAAAACATAAGAAAAGACATGTGTTGGCTCTTAAGGATCTCTAAGAGCCAAAGTGAAAGAAATCCATATTGTCAGATCCAATATCATCTATGAGGTTTATATGAATTTTGGATTATTTTTTTATTCGTGATTTATACATGCTTGTAGTTATACCAATTTTTTCAAGTCTTTTTAGTTGTATAATATGTGATGCTGTATTCAAAGCTTTTCACAGGTCTAAATATATTGATGCATTGATGGAATTTAGGTTTAGCTTTGAATTTACAGTGATTAGGAAAGTTAGGAGAGCAATTTCTGTACTGCAGCCAGGATGAAAACCATGCTTTGTGGGTGACAGAATTTTGCAATTAGTTAGATAAACTAACAGCTGTTTACGAATGTATTTTGTAGCATTTGGACTGAACTTTGCATTTGAGTGGTGTGGCTGCCATTGTGAGTCGGAAGTATATATAATTGTTTCTATGTTGATGGTATAAATATTTCCTGACTGTATCTGATTATTAAGATCGACACAGGAAGTGCTGTTGAGTTTGTTGCAGCTCAGAGGTAGTCAAATAATGAGTTGTAAGGGACTAAGGGTATAATTTACATTTGTTAATTAGTTCCTTAATTTGATTGGTAGGAATGGGGTATAGGGTGAATTTGTTGAGTGGTGTATATGACTGGATAATTTCTGGGCTGGAGTTGAGTTGCAGTTCATAGTTATCATTGGACTGTTTACTGCTGGAGTTTGCTGATTGTGTATACTATGATTATAGTAGTAGTGATGACACAACTTGTGTAAAGTCAATATTAAAATTTTAAGCAACGTTGGAGTTATTTTCTTGGGGTAGTGAATTTAATATTGAGTTTTTTCTGGGTTTATAAATTTATTTATGGGGTTCTGGAATAGTTTTGGTTTGCTATTTATAATAGAAGCTTTTCTTTTCTGCTTATAATCTATTTTTAACATTGTTTCTGAGTGTTTTATAATTCTGCAGTGATGACATAGTTTATTGTTTTTTTCCCCCAGAATTTCCACACTTTATACCTTGCTACCATCATTTGTTTGGTTTCTGAAGTTAATCAGGAAGCTGGGGTAGGTTTGAGCTCTCTTTCAGGTAATAAAGAGTTTGGTCAAAATGGTTTACTGCTACTTGCTAGGGCAAGTAATTTAGTGGTTTCCAATTGCATCTTTGGAGTAGGGAATGGAAGGTATTACTGCCGAAGTGTGTTTGTGTGTGTTTGTGTGCGTCTGTGTGCTTGCATGCATGCATGTGTGTTTTAGCTGGCCCAATATGTAGTTGTATATCTTTGTATTTTGTGTTGCCTCCACACACTATGCAGATGGGGTGGTGGTTTCTAATTGAATCAAGTAGGATACTTGCTGCTTGAGTGTGAGTACGATCTGAGATAAGTATCCAATTTATTATACTTTGCATATTCATTTTTAGATCTACTCTGGTGGTTCTGATATTAGTTGTGTTAGACAACAGAGGATGATGGAGGAAGTGCTGATCAGCACAACTGTCTCTATTAGTTTGTCCATTGTGTGTATGGCAAAATATTTTATTATTGTTCTTATCTGCATATAGCCCTTTACAGTAGCTCCCCTATGAAGGCGTTAGACCCATTATTACAAGTCCCACAGCAGCACAAAAAAATTGCAATTCCTACAGTTAATAGCAAATAACAATCCCTACTCTTACACTGCTTAAAGCATTCCCCTGATGTTGGGGCTGCACCTGCTCTGGCTAACTGCATATAATAACTCAGAGGTCACCGTACCAGAAGTTATGAGGCTGCCCCAAAGAACTGTAACCTGACACTTAGCATATACTCCCCCAAATCACTGCAATAGTCTTGTAATTACAGCACTTAGAATTATAGCAAAGCCTCTTTTTCAGTCCCTTGGGACTCATGAATGTGTTTGTAGAGACCCTACCTGTCTTCCTCAACAGGCCTTATGGATGCAGGAATTGTTTCTGCTATTCAGCACTAATGACTGGCTCTGTTTATACTAAACATGAGACAGTTACTTGGGAGTATTACTAGGCATGCCTGGTATGTCTTCTCCTTTGAATGCATTGGCCAGTAACAGATATTTGAATGTTAGATGCTGGATCAAACTACATGTTAGCATTACTGACCTCGATGACCCTTTCTTAAGTAAACTTACTGTTGCCCTCTTATTTTCTGTAAAAGAAACCTTAGTTTCTTAGACTTATTTGTTCCACAGATATGCCACTGTTCACATCAGCATATGTTTCACAAATTTAACAACTTTCAGTTGTCTCCTCTCGTCTCACCCCATCAGCCATGGTTTTGAGAATCACTTCCATCTGAAGTATGCCCCATACTATGCCACTGCCATCAATGTACAGCTAGCAGTCAAGGCTGCATGTTTACCTGCCCTAACATAAGGCTAGACTGCTGTACTGCTTAATAAATGCTTTGCATATCTTTAGACCCCCTGGTAATTCTTCCTTTATCTGCCCCACCAAGTGGTGTTTCTACTAGGCAAATCACTTCAGTGTGTCACTAATTCCATATATAGTGGACTAGGTGGCAGTCAAATCAGTGTTCAAATTGCAAAAAATGACACTGTCTTTAAAGAACTAGGAGCAATGATAAACAACAATGCAAACCTTGAGCGTTATGCATTTGGGAAATAAAGAAAAGCATATTCTGTAGCCCATCTAAATCTAAGGGGCATATAGTCAGTCTAAAAGGATGTTTAATATGAGAGCAATGCAACCGTTTATTGACACAAAGCTGCACTTTGTAGCCATCTGAAGCAGCTTGAAATGCTACAGCGTCTTCCTAGAAAAATATAGAATTGGAAAACTTAACTTTTTTAAAAATGATTTAGTATTCAGAATTTTACATTTATTTTTTTTTTTGGGTTTATTTAGATGCAAACTCTGCAATGTCTATAAGGCACTGCTTAATAAGTTCTGCCTGAAATCCACCACCATGGGTGCTGACACTAGGCTGGAGAACCTGATCCTCTTTTTCTTCCTCTTCTTCTTTCAGCTGTTCGTGTTACAGGTCGCCACAGCAGATCATCTGTTTCCATTTCTTCCTGTTTTCTACATCTTGCTCTGTCACACCAACCACTTGCATGTCCTCTCTCACCAAATCCATAAACCTTATCTTAGGCCTTCCTCTTTTCCTGTTACCTGGTAGCTTCATCCTTAGCATCCTTTTCCCAATATACCCAGCATCCCTCCACAGCACATGCCCAAACCAATGCAATCTCACCTCTCTGGCTTTGTCTCCAAACCGTCCAACCTGAGCTGACCCTGTAATATACTGATTCGTAATCCTATCCATCCTTGTCACACCCAATGCAAATCTTACTATCTTTAACTCTGCCACCTCCAGCTCTGACTCCTGCCTTTTTGTCAGTGCCACCGTCTTCAACCCATGTAACACAGGTGATCTCACTACTGTTTTGCATAGTTCTCAACCTCTTAGTGCAAGAAATCTGGATAAAGCCTAAAATGTTGGGGGGACAAAGGCTCAAAAATAAGGATGGATTTTAAATATTGCTCTTATAAACTTAGAAAGTTTCTATAATGTCCGGCTTTGTATTGGCATACATTTTCTGAATGATATAAAGTCTGTAACTCAAATGAATTTCATTATTTAGTGACTTCAATTCTCAGTGATTTGCCAGAAAATCAGAAATTTTCAGATGGATAGACCAAAACTAAGAAGCAAAAATCTGGACATTCTGTGAAAATCTGTACAGTTGAAAGGTATGCCATTTTATAGACCTTCCATTTCACTCTTACTGGTACCCGTCTGTCACAATTCACTCCTGACACTCTTTTCAACCCACTCCACCCTGCTGTACTCTCTTCTTCACCTCTCTTCCACCCTCACCATTACTCTAAACTGTTGATCCCAAATATTTAAACTCATCCACCTTCGCCACCTCTACTCCCTGCATCCTCACCATTCCTCTATCATTCCTCTCATTCATTCACATATATTCTGTCTTAGTCCTGCTGACCTTTATTCCTCTCCTCCCTAGAGCATATCTCCACCTCTTCAGATTCTCCTCCACCTGTTCCCTACTCTCACTACAGATCACAATGTCATCCGCAAACATCATAGTCCACAGGGACTCCTGTCTGATCTTGTCTGTCAACCTGTCCAGCACCATTGCAAATAAGAAAGGGCTCAGAGCTGATCCTTGATGTAATCCCACCTCCACCTTAAATGTATCTATCACTCCTACTGCAGACCTCACTACTGTCACACTATCCTCGTACATATCCCGTACCACTCCTACATATTTCTCTGTCACTCCCGACTTCCTCATTCAATACCACAACTCCTCTCTAGGCACCCTGTCATATGCTTTCTCTAAGTCCACAAAGACACAGTGCAACTCCTTTTGACCTTCTCTATACTTCACCATCAATACACTCAGAGAAAATATTGCATCTATAGTGCTCTTTCCCAGCATGAAACCATACTACTGTTCACTAATTATCACCTCGCTTATTAACCTAGCTTGCACTACTCTTTCCCATAACTTCATGCTATGACTGATCAGTTTTATCCCTCTGAAGTTACTGCAGCTCTGCACATCACCTTTATTCTTAAAAATCAGTACCAAAACAGTTCTTCTCCACTCCTGAGGCATCCTGTCACTTTTCAAGATTTTATTAATAATCTAGTTAAAAACTCCACTGCCATTTCACCTAAACACCTTCATGCTTCCACAGGTATGTCATCTGGGCCAACAGCCTTTCCATTCTTCATCCTCTTCATAGCTGCCCTTACTTCCTCCTTGATAATCCATTGCACTTCTTGATTCACTATCCCCACATCATCCAACCTTCTCTCTCTCTCTCTCTCTCTCTCATTCTCTTCATTCATCAGCCCCTCAAAGTACTCTTTCCATCTGCTCAACACACTCTCCTCATTTGTGAGTACATTTCCCACATTATCCTTTATCACACTTACCTGCTGCACATATTTCCCAGCTCAGTCCCTCTGTCTAGCCAATTGTTACAGGTCCTTTTATCCCATTTTGTCTCCATCCTTTCATACATCTCTCCATACACCTTATTCTCAGTCTTCGCCACCTCTTTCTTCACCATATGCCTCATCTCCTTATACTCTTGTCTACTTTCTTCATCTTTCTGACAATCCCACTTCTTCTTCACCAACTTTTTCCTTTGTATACTCTCCTCTACTTCCTTGTTCCACCACCAAATCTCCCTGTCCTCCTTACTCTGTCCAGATGTTACACTAAGCACCTTTCTAGACGTCTCTCTTACCACCTCTGCTGTAGTTACCCAGCTATTAGGTAACTCTTCACTGCCACCCAGTGCCTGTCTTAACTCTTCCTTGAACTCCACCTCACAATCATCCTTTTTCAACTTCCACCATTTGATCCTTGGCACTGCCCCCACACTTCTCCTCCTCTTCTTGATCACCCGTGTCATCCTACAGACCACCATCCTATGCTGCCTAACTACACTGTCCCCTGTCACCATTTTACAGTCTCCAATCTCCTTTAGACTGGCCCTCCTATATAGGATATAATCCACCTATGAGCATCTTTCTCCACTCTTGTACGTCACCCTATGCTCCTCCCTCTTCTTAAAATATGTATTCACCACAGCCATGTTCAGCCTTTTCACAAAATCCACAATCATCTGACCTTCTGCATTCCTCTCCTTAACACCATACCTACCCATCTCTTCCTCATCCCCTCTGTTCACTTCACCAACATGCCCATTGAAATCTACTCCAATCGCCAGTCTCTCACCCTTGGGTACCCTCACCACCACTTCATCCAACGCACTCCAAAATTTTTCTTTCTCATCCATCACACACCCAAGTTGTGGAGCATGTGCACTAAGAACATTCATCATCACACCATCAATTTCCAGCTTCATAAACATCACTCTATCTGACACTCTTTTCACCTCCAAAACATTCTTGGCATACGGTTCCTTCAAGATAACCCCTACCTCATTTCTCTCCCCATCCACACCATGATAGAACAATTTGAACCTGCCTCTGATACACCTGGCATTACTCCCTTTTCATCTGGTCTCTTGCATGCACAATATATCAACCTTTCTTCTCTCCATCATATTAGCTAGCTCTCTCCCTATTCCAGTCATACCGCCAACATTCAAAGTTCCTACCCTCACTACCACACTCCTAACCTTCCTCCTCTCTTCCTGCCTTCGGACATGCCTTCCCCCTCTTCTCCTTCTTCTGCGTCTAACAGTAGCCCAATTTCCATCAACACCTTGTTGGCTAACAGTACTGGTGGTGGTCTTTGTTAACCTGAGCCTTGACCAATCTGGTATGTAAATCTGTATTGTTGTCTGCATATGTCATTTGGCAAAAGTTTTACACTGGATGCCCTTCCTGACATAACCCTCCCCATTTATCCGGGCTTGAGACCGACATGAAGAAATGCACTGGCTTGTGCTTCCCCCAGTGGCTGCGGAAGCACAAGCCAGTGCTTAAGTGCAGGCTGGAGAGCCTGATGCTAAAAGTAAATATCAGTAATAGACAAATACATTTCAAAGCACATTCCAGGATTATGTTTACAATTAGAACAAGTGAGTTATTAACTTCCTTCAAAATGCTATTGATATCTATATAAGAAATAAGTTAGTAAGAGTATTCTTGAAGGGCAGTAATAGTAACTGTGGCAAACAATCTCATGTGATTACTCACCCTGTCATGATTACCCTACATGAGATACAGATGACATAACAAGCTTTGTGCCCTGGTGGCCTTGATTTGCAGGACTCTTGTATCCTTTTGCAGTAGAGTGCAAACTTGTCATTTATTTATTTATTTATTACTCAGGCAGTTTAAAACAGCCACTGTTTAAACATATGAAGATACACAGAAATATCAGAGACCTTTCTCAAACCTTGTCTTGTCCTGACTAATAAGTCTTCATGACCTTGCCAAGCTTTTGGAATAACAACAGTCTTTGCCCTACTTTGTGTGTTGATGTATCCTTTGCAGAGATATCATTCAAGAAATGTATGAGATAAGGCATGAAATCCGATTTTACTTATTGCTTGTTTCCTGTCTGCCTGAGTTAAGACTGTTCTGAGAAAACTGGTAAACAAACTACCAAATTGTAGTTCACACATTAGAGCTGACACTGTCATTACTGAATTTAATAGCATGCACAAATTACTTACACCAATGAAAGTTATCAAAAACATTACCTACAACTCCATAATTTAATATGCCATGAAGATAACAGTGTCAATGCTCTGACTATATGTATTCAAGTCATACCTTTCCAAGAGCTATTCAAGATTTGTAGTTAAAAAACATATTGCAATCATTGCTTGTTGAGAAGAAATGGTGAACGACAATGTATTTCAATTCAGACCACCTTACTAATGTGTGGTAACCCTAATCCTGCCCCTGTCTTTAACCCCAGTCCTAGACCTTACCTTAGGAAAAAACTTTTTCATTACAATAATACTACCCAAGACAGCCACACATTACATACAGTGGCACACATACACAACACTAAATCCAAACCTACAGTTAGACACACACACACACACACACACACACACACACACACACACACACACACACACACACGCACACACTTAATATTTCCCCTTTTGACATGCTCAGCTTTCAAGAAAAAGTGTTTTTGATGACTTTTCCAAGCACTTCACTGTGTCGCCAAACTAAAAATTCAACAACCTGAAGTGCACTAATCTATATCTGTATATCTCTATCTATGTCTATAGTTATAGCTATGTATAGCTATGTATACACACACACACACACACACACCCACACACACACACACACACACACACGCACACACGCACACACGCACACACACACACACACACACACACACACACACACACACACACACACACACACAGTCATGTGCACACCACAGACATATTTGTTGTTGATATTTATAGCAAATGATGTAATCATTGACTATTTTATTTTAAGAATGACGGTATGGTTCCTGTTTCTTTTCCTGTCATCATGAATAAGGTGTGCAGCTCTTCAGGTTTAATCCATGATGGTATGCATCTTTATCTAGATTATTATAGGTCAGATATGATGAACATTTTTATATACATTATATATATATATACATGTTTTGTATTTCATATCACTGGTATCTAAACAACATAGGCAATGATCATTTTATAAGGTCACCCTAAATGGGGCCCTAATTCCTTCTTCAACCCTTTGTGTCACATAATGATTCCACTTCTGACTTCTAGCCTACTCTCTTCATTCATTAAATAAATATGTATAAAACATTTATAAGACAAATTTCTTCTTTAATTATCTCTTATTTTAGGTCACCAAGCATACAGTATTTCTTAACTTTTTTTACTGGATTGTTTCTACTCCATCATCCCGCTTTTTTTCAGATCGTACATATCATTTCATTTATTCTGTGTATCATTGTTATTTCATTTATTCTAATCTTGATTCTATTACTGGCTAGCCAGACATCTTTATATGAGCTTATCTATGAGTTTTTCTAGTCTGGAACAGACTCCTCTCTCACATCACCTCTCTTCTCCCCTTGGATCACTTCTCTTTCAAAGAAAATGACAACCATACCTCACCAGCTTCTCGACCCCTCTGTCCTAATGCACAAACATTCGTGCCACTATAGTTTATTGATTATGTCTTCAGTAGCTCATTTTCTGTTTCAAAATTTTCTGTTTAATCATAGTCTCACCTCTGGATACGTACCCAGGGAGTGGCGCACTGCGACTGTGGTCCCACTTCACAAAGGCGGTGCCTCCACCGACCCTGGAAATTACCGGCCCATTAGCTTGACAAGCCTTATCTGCAAAGCCATGGAGAGGATCATAATGGACCTCATAAATAAAGACATAGGGAATTTGCAGACTTTGGATCCAAACCAGTTTGGCTTTGTCAAAGGCAGATCATGCCTTTTAAACTTGGTTGACTTTTTCAAAACAGTCACCAAAGCCATTGATGAGAGAAAGGCAGTCCATACAGCCTACCTCGATCTGGCGAAGGCCTTCGATACAATACCCCACTCGGGTATCATTGAAAAACTCATCAGCTTAAATGTTAACCTATACATCACAAGATGGGTTGCAAACGGGCTGAGTGACAGAACCCACAGGGTCAGAGTTGCTGGCGCCATGTCAGACTCAAAGCCTGTCACAAGTGGTGTCCCACAGGGCTCAGTCCTGGGCCCACTCTTGTTTGGCATCTACTTTTCCGAAGTACAAGCAAACACAGGAGGGTTATGGCTGACAAAGTTTGCAGATGACTGCAAACTGGGCGCCATAGTCGAAAACACATCTGACACAGATATCCTTCAGAAGGGTCTCACAGAAACGGATAACTGGTGCCAGAGCCATGGCCTAAAGTTAAATGCCAAAAAATGCATAGTCATACCCTTCGGGAAAAACAAGGTTACCCCTAGCTACCATATAGGTGGCAATCCACTGAGCACAGAAGAAGTTATCAGGGACCTGGGGACCCAGGTTGACAGTAGCCTGTCATTCGACACCCATGTAGCTAAAGTAGTTAGGAAGACCTTCTACATTGCCCACCTTATCATGAAGGGATTCACATCTAGATCAAGGGAGGTCATAGTCTCCCTATACTCATCACTCATCAGACCAATGATTGAGTACAATGCCCCATTCGGAATGTATCTGACCCGACACTTGCAGCAGCTGGAGAGGCCACAAAAGTTCCTCACCAAAAGGATAAAGGGTCTCAAAATCTGTCCTATGCTGCCCGACTGAAAGAACTCCAGCTCTATTCAGTCGCCACCGCTTGCTCAGAGGTGACCTTTGCCTGACATACAAGGCCATGTCAAACCCAGATTTGATGAATATGCTTCACCTCAAAAAATCTAGATCCATCAGTGCCACAAGGGCGGGAGACTTAAACCTCGACACGGCTATTAATAGGACGTGCTGGAGGGATAGATTCATCACCCAAAGACTCCCTATGCTGTGGAACAAAATCCCGGTATATGTGAGGCAGAGCACCTCGCTGGCCTTGTTCAAGAGAAATCTTGACCAATGGATGGGAGATCGCAGATATACCCCAGGGATTACCTCAGTGTCACTGCTCGACAGAGGCAGAGCAAAATAATGGGTATAGTTCCCCATACTAAAGGGGTGGCGTAAGCCACAAAACTATGGGCTAGGCTTGTAAATGCCCTCGGGCAGATAGCCTAGTATGAACCTATGAACCTATGAACCTAAAAACAATAACAAAAGGTACCAGTTGGAGGTGTCTGAATAACCACGAAGTAAACGTGTAGCAGCCACAATAGGTTTAATGCATAAACGCCAAAAATCTCCAAAGCGTTTTCATCCACTAGACTTCATCAGATGTAACAACAAACCATAAATTGAAGCAGCTTTTATACCCTCCCCTCCACATTTACTTTGAGTTAATTGAATAATTTATTAAAATAACTATCTAATTAATACCACTCAACATCTACCATTAAAAACCATAAATATTAGTTAAAAACATTGCAAAGTGCTTGTGCATAAATAAACAAGTATACAAACACTACATATTAAAAAGTAATCAAATAAGAAACTTCATGTTAATAAAATCAAACTCCATGTGATAAGTGACACTTTAAAACTATACTTATACTGGTGTAACGTGGATGCATACATAAAAAATAGAAATGTTCCTAAAAGAAATAATAAATTAAAAATAACTTTTATTTTATATGCAGAAACATTAATAATATATGTATTACATTACAGAAGAATAAACAAAAAATATTATTTTATTAAAAAAAAACAATAAACATTTTCTGTTTCATTTTTTTGCAAAGTGGATTCTATGTCTGTCCCCTTCTATACCTGCATTGGTTGGAAACTGGCCAGTCCATATTCATTAGTTGTAGTATATAATAGATACCTTCTACAGACTGCACGTTTCTTGCATTTCATGTCATGCCATAAGTGCAGTTCACTAGACTATGTAATTATAAATTCGTTTTCTATTATTGTGGTTGACAAATAGTGTGCTTTGATTTTCTTCATGCAATGTTTATTTATTTTTTGTTCTAGCAACAAGCTAAATCACAGTAGTAAGGTGTGCCATATTTAGGAACAACCACCTTGATTTATGGCTAATAATAGGATTTGCCATTGTCACAGCATTATTTTCTTACAATCATGCTAGTGCGTAGCCTATATTTTAAGGTTATTTAGTCATACATACAATGTCAATCTTATGTTGCCTTTATCTTGTCTCGTCTGAAAATAATTATAGGTTATGTGTGCCCATCCTTGTTACTTATTAGCCAAACAAGCACGTACACAGTCAGTCAGACAGTAAGTCACTCAGCATGACAGCTTCTACATAAAATCAGGTAGTGTTGGGTCTAGGTAAGAAGATGTTTGAGGTTATAATGCCAATAAAAGAAAGAACTTCTCCAAAATTTAGAAAAATAAAACAAAATCTAAGTCACAAAACAAACATGAGAAAAAACAAAAATAATCTACATAGAATACAGTGATTTACAAAACTGTCATGTTAGAAAGGTTAATATGTAACCCAAGGAGAAAGGAGATGTGGCCTACCTTCCATGAAGTCTGTTCCAACTGACTTCCCACATCAGTCTAGCTAAGCCAATTGTCTTAAAGCTGTTCACCTATGTATAACACAAATGGACAACAGAAAAAAAAAAACATTTAAGCAAAATTTTAGTACAACACTATGTCCCAAGTCACCCGAAGTTAATATAACATCTGCTGAGGGTTTACAATGTGCAGTACGGACACCACAAAACAAAACACCCAACACATTCCTGACAAATCCTTACCTACAAATATAGCAAGCAAGCCCTAACCACTGCATTCTCTGCAAAACCACACTTTTCACTTAATCTGGTAAACACATCACTCACTGTATCTGCTGCAGCAATATCTCTGTAGTACCAGTTGCTTCTGTGAATCTCTCATTAACAATGCCCTGCAAAGAGCAAATTGCTATTTAATCACTTATGGTTGACTGTATCTGCCTTGACCATATGCACCTTTGATAACTGTCCAGCTGGTGGCCTTAATGACTAAATGACTAATAACTACAGTGGCTAATACCATGAAAGCCATGTCTTGAGTGTGTAGCATTCATATATAAAATGCACTCTCCCTGGTTGTTCAGTGTTCTGACTGAAAACCTGTGCTTAACTTCACAGATTAACAACATCCTCCAACTATCATGCTGAATTGCTGTCCTTTAATGCTGATCCACCTTTTTCCTGTCTTGAGAACAAATGTTTGTTTCTTTAAACAAGGCCTCTGTTTTTAATACATAGCATTCATTTTACTACTTATGTACACGTCTTCATTTTTTACCAATACTTCATACACACCTTAAAAGTCTATCATGTTTTGTATGAAACTGAACCTTTGTCCACAGCTGTGGATGAATAAAATCCACTTGGATCATATAACCTACCTCATTATCAAGCAATAATAAATCAATAAATCAATATGTTCATCAAGGAAGACAACATAACACATGACAGAAATGCAAAAATTGCACTTGGGAGAAGAAAATAATGTGTAAATCTACAATTTTAGTACTACAGGTAGTTCAGATTAAACTGTGAATGTAAAATATGATATAACTAGGACCTGCTAGAGAGACAGGTGCATATCCCAGAGACTACCCCTTCTCTGGAACACGCGCCCCATCCATGTGAAGCAGAGTTCCTCCCCAACACAATTCAAGTGTAACCTGGACAATTGGATGGGGAACAGGAACTTCATCTATGGTTTGGCATCTATGTCTCTAATACACACAGGTAGCCTGTAAATGTTCCATCTCCCAGGCTCCCACTTATATTTATCAAGGGTACCAGAACTTGTCAGATATTTGGGATGCATGGCTAGACTTAAAAAGGCCCCTTGTGGTTGCTAGCCAAGTACACACCTATGAACCTATGAACCTATTAGTGTGCAGAAACAGTGAGATGGTTGATTAAGCCTGGAAGCAAGATGCTGTAAGAAACATTTGGCTAAGTTATGTATGTACATACAACTATAAACATATAGGATGGAATTCAGAAGATTGGCACTGGGGCCTGGGCACAGTTATTATCCAACATTAACAGTCATGCTTACCCCAATCTGTGATTCACAAAGAAAATGCCATTTGGAGCTTTTTAAATAATGAATTAGGGAGTCTGGTGTGCTGTCTTAAGTGGTATGAGCTGGGTAAATGGAGCCCTGCCTCCCTCACTATGCCACTGTTCTTAGCAATCTGACATAATGTTGACATCTGTGCCATCTAGAAGTGATTGTTGAATGGTTGTTTCCATTGAATATTGCAGGTCAGCTACGGCGGTGATATAAATCTGTTTGCAGTATGTGCAGCAAGCATGTAATGGTGTCCTGAGAATCACAGTTTATGGCACTGACCCATATGGGCTGGGACTGCACCAAACCAGGAACTTTTCCTGACAACCTGGAAATTGGGGTCCCTGTAAGGAAATCCAACTTTGGTAAGTACTTCTCAGGTATTCTTGGTCATTTTTAGTTCTATATCTATGTATCCTGAAGTATGTTTACTGAAATGGTACTGCTTCACACAGATTTCCTGGTTGCAGAAAACTTCAACTGATAGAAAAGTATTTTGTTCATTTTAACAGGTAACCTATGAAATGTGAAATGTGGCCATTAAGAGACAATTTATGTAATCAGTCCTGTCATCTCCAGTTTGCATCTGAATACAATATATAAAGCCTAAAAAACTGAGCTTATTGTAACATAACAGTGAAATAGTGGTTCTATCCCCCAGTTCTACTTGTTTTTCCCTTATTAGAAAATATGTATGATCTTTGTAGCTCTCATATAAATGATATTATGGACATGAAGAAAAACAGACTGAAAAAATATAAGTTACATATTACTGGCAACATTATACCAAGAGTATTTATAATTCTTTTTACCTCAGTACGCCCTTTAGACTTCATGCTTACCTAATGTAAAAGCTTCTGCAAATATATCAACTGCTAAAATAGTAGAATCCCATCAAATATTTTAACATGTTTAGAGTAGCTGCTGCATTAACCTTAATGCAGCCTGGAGCAGCATTATTAGGAAAAGTTGAAAGGAAGGCAGAGCACATTCCCTTGTTGAAAGGAGTGGGGCAATGGATGATGCAAAAGGTGATTATTTATTTTTTTTTTGCTTTTTCCAAAGGTGGCACCATGAGCAGGTTTGGTGTTGCAGCTTGTGTGCACTCTTCTTTTGTTGCATGTGTACTGCACTGGAAGGTGGCACCACGAGCAGGTTTGGTGTTGCAGCTTGTGTGCACTCTTCTTTTCTTGCATGTGTACCATACTGGAAGTTGGCATTAAGCACAAATAGCTTGTACTAAGTCACAAGCTTCTTATTCTTAGCTTTACACCTTGCACTTAGCCAAAACTGCCAGTTGCTAAGCAGAAGCTTTTCCTAGACTGGATCTACTAGATGAGAATATCAAATAAAAGCTGGGGAAGCAATATGTATATATATATATATATATATATATATATATATATATATATATATATATATATATATATATATATATATATATGGTTGCAGCTCGAAATAAGTAACGTACATTTAACTGAAAAGTTTATGGTAGCATAAAAAAGCCTGAATACAAATCTCTATAATGTTGGTAAGTAGGTGTGTGCAGGAAAATTAATGTTACAGTGGAGTGTGTATATGTGAATGCTCACAGCTTACTGTTGCAGTAACAGTTAAGTAAGGGGATAGATTCATTGTCTTGCATGTTTGGTGGTATGTGTGTTCTGTGTCCTTTTGTCTTGTGTACTGTTACTATTAGGGAAAGGGTTTTAATAATGTAATGTGTGGGTTAGGGTTAGGAGCAGGAGCAATGTTAAGGTTAGCACACATGAATAAGGTGGTGCAGGGGGCCGAGGCTTATCTGCCCACCTTAATCATGTGTGTTAAGCCTAACCCGAAACTTACCCCTGCTTCTACCCATAACCTGACACCTTACATTACTAAAACCCCTTTCCCTAACAGTACCACTACTAAGAGAGCACTTCTTCTCTGTCTTGGGTTTATGATATAAGGCATTTTCACTTGGATAAAATGATTCAATAGTGTTCAGTGTTTTGTACAGCCATTTTCTTTTAATCATTTGAGGTGCAGTGTTTTGAGTATGAGATATTTAGTGACTCTCCCTCTCTCTCTCTTTATATATATATATGTATTATAGTTTTCTTAATAGTGTCTTTGCATCTGTAGCAACACACGTTATGCAATAACATTTTTAATATTATTTTCTTCATGATATAATCTGACTTCTGAAGGCAGATTTTGTCTTATGGTGGTTTGCTTTTACAGAAACTGACAACACTAAATTTTGTGTTTGGCCAAAAGGCATTGAATAACTGTAATTACTGGAATTTGACAGAGGTCAAGAAGTACCATTATGCACACTGCACTTAATGCATTCTGAATTTGTTATGCACCTCCTGATATAGGCAGTTATAGCACAAATCAATGAATTAAACTTCCACTTGCTGCTAAAGATAAAAATAGACAGAGTTAATGTTTTTGTAAGCATCATTTGTAAAGTATTATTAATTAGTTCAATTACTAACTAGGAGAACACTGTGAATGCTATTAAGGTATGTAACCACAAATCTGTCCATTATTGACAATACCATTGAGTGACTGATCCGACCTGTGAGAATAATGTAGTTTTACTGCAATTAAAGCGTTACAAGATTAACTGCTGGAAATGTGCTCTTTAGTAGCAAGTGACTTGAAATAAAACTTGGAAATTAAATCATTGCTAATTTCAGAAATAAATAAAAAGAATGAGCATATTGTAATACATTTGCATAAACAATTATTTGTCATTGCTTCAGAAGAATGAGGAAGAGCAAATATGAAGAGCTGGCATGCATAAAAACCCATTGTATGAAAAGTATTTAAATTACCTGAGACAAAAAAAAATATTTACTATCTGATTGTAAATTAAGCAGGATAATATTAGTTCCATATCTACTAACAGGTCTACGAAATGCTTAAAAGAGCTGACCCTAAAAATCAATCCTCTAAGGATTAAGCTGTGCAGGACAGGCAGGAAGCAATACCCTTAATAAGGAAAAGGATCAGAGCACAAACAGCACACCTTAATGAGAAGACTAAGCAACACTACAGCTCTCCCTGGAGGCAGGCACTGGCATTACAGTTTATATACTGGGGACTTAAAGGTGTTCGCAGGGGAGGAAAAATGCAAGTTAATAATAGCATTTCCACAAGTATTTTGAATATGCTGAAATGCTGCTGATGGGGAAAAGAATAAGGCAGGTGTTATCTGAAAAACTTGCACCATGTGACCATTCGGGAGCAAGATCCTACACAATGCCTGCACACAATATAACTCAGACATGTTATGCTGAAACTCATCCATTAAGGACTTTTTTATATTTTGAACTCTCAAAGCATGTACTGAAAGAATCACAGCTGTAAAAGTGAATAGGCACACATAAAATATTAGTGCATTCACAGCAATCATGCTACACGTCATTCACAGCAATCATGTTGCATGTCATTCACAGCAATCATGTTACACGTCATTCACAGCAATCATGTTGCATGTCATTCACAGCAATCATGCTACACGTCATTCACAGCAATCATGCTACACGTCATTCACAGCAATCATGTTGCATGTCATTCGCAGCAATCATGCTACACATCATTTACAGCAATCATGCTACACGTCATTCACAGCAATCATGTTGCATGTCATTCACAGCAATCATGCTACACGTCATTCACAGCAATCATCTACACGTCATTCACAGCAATCATGTTGCATGTCATTCACAGCAATCATGTTGCATGTCATTCATAGCAATCATGCTACACGTCATTCACAGCAATCATGCTACACGTCATTCACAGCAATCATGTTACATGTCCTTCACAGCACTCGCTGCACATACAAGTCCAAATCATGCTATTTTCATGTTTATAGAGTTAATACAGGAGGTACAAAGGAAAACGAGATGAGAGGCTTTGTAAAGTGCATATATTCATAATTTCTGGTCTATGCTTACTGATTGAATGGTACGTTTGTTGAACGGCTATTCATCAACAACATACCATCGAATGCCCATTTTAATGAGCAGGCACATCATCAAAAATTATCTCATCGAAGAGTCATAGTTGGTCCATACACACAAAACACCACATGGTACTTATTGGATGGCAGTTCACCGAACCATGTATTTTGTTAATGATGCATTGCATGAAACAAAATGATTTGAGTTCATTACACACTTAATATAGTAATGTGGCATTTTGTGAGAGGTGCAAACAACATAAGAGCCATATATGGGTTTTTTATTATTTATTAAGTGCTGTACTATTCAAAGTATTTACTGAAGCATGCAGTATGCAGTTGCGAGTGCTGGAGATGGGAGTAAGAGAATAAAGATAAAGCAAGGTACAGCTGTTTAAATGTTATAGGCAAGGTCACTGTGTCTAGTAAGTTATCTAGGTGTAAAATTATTTATAGTTGGCATCCACTCATGGGGTCATGAATCAGGTTGCACTAGTGGGGATGTATGTGCTAAGGAGTATTAGCTATACTGATCCAGTGGTTAGGGCAGGCTTAGGGCTAGAATGCATTAGAAAGGTGGCAAGGTGGGTAAAGTCTAACTCTACACCCGCCACTAACTCCAACCATACACCTTACCTTAAAGAAAACTTTTCTGTAGCACTGCTGCTATTCAAAGTGTGTCTGAATTTGCGGTATAGTTTTGGCTGATGGATTTCAAAAGGAAACTAGCTGATTTCCCTTCTTTTTTAATGTAATGAGTTTTTATACTTCATTGACTTTCACATTGCCAATACTGATCGCCAATATTTCTATATTTGTACGTTTTGATAAATCAGTAAATGCTTGTGCGTGAGAACATTTAAACACTTACCTTCTTCCTCTTCTCTGAGTCTAACTGCCATTACAAGAGGCCAGTAAATTTCCGTTAACAACATTTTGGGGGTTGATCAACTGGCCAGTGACACAGAGTAGGTTTCTGTCAAGCACATTGCTTAGAATTATGCAAAAATCTCAGGAGTACTACACAACTTGTCTATGAATTCCAAACATATTCATGCACCTTAGAGGAAGTCAGATCTCTTGAAGTTTACTGTCTAAGTTGCTCAGTAAATACTGGTGTATTCTACATAATGTAATATCAGTACATGAACAGGAAAATCTTCAAGTATTTCTGAAAGAGTAACACAAACAATATTCCCTTTATCATGATACTTTTTTCATCATCATCATCATCATCATCCTCATTACCCCCCTTTTCCCTATTTACTACATGGGGTCAGGGTGTTGCATTAACTGTCGTCAACTCTCTTGATTCAATGCCATGCTCTTACCTTCTTTGACAGTAATACTTGACTGTAGCATGTATTCTGTCATGTAATCCATCAATACTTTTTCTAGCCATCCTTATTTCCTCTTGTATTCATAGTGCCTCTCACAAATCTTCTTCACCAAATCATCTTCTGTGTTCTTACACCAGTGTGTGATTCACTGTAAAATTGCTCTGTTTGACATTCTCTGTAATTGAAGCTGCTTTGTGTTCTGCTCTGATCTCTTCATTTCTCCATCCGCCCCATATTGTGCATCCTATCACTCATTTCAGGCATTTTCATCTCCATCATCTCTAGCTCCCTCAACTGTTCCGTCTTCATTACCCAGATTTTTAAATCATACAGAATTACCAATCATGTCACTGTATTGCACACCTTAATTTTCAGCTTCTTTGGCATTCTTCTGTTACACACTATCCATGACACTCTGTGTCAGTTGGCTGCAGCCCCTCTGATTCTTGTTTTGACCTCCTCATTCAGACTTCACATCTCCTCATCTACCCTCCCAGATATTTGAAAACTTTAGTCTCTTCAAATATTTCCCTTCTATACCAGTTTTTAGCTTCCAATTTCCCCACTTGCTGCCATGACAATTGTCTTGTCTGCCCTCAGTTTCATCCCATGTGGCTTCAGTTTTGCAATCAATTCCCCTGTCATTTGCTGATTTTCCTGTGGAAAGTCTGCTGGTAATCCCACATCATCTGCATGCAGCAGCTTTGTTGATCTGTCCCATTAAACATGTTTGCTAATGCAATCCATTAATAGTATCAACAGCAGTGAGATCAGACCTGAACCCTAATGCACTATCCATTGGGAACCCTGCTATGAGTCCAAACAGTGTTTGTACTTATGTCACTGAGTTCCTGTTATACATAGACTAGTCAGAATCTGTCAGTGTTTCTAGGACTTAAAACCATACTAGGACTGATTAAATCACCTTTTTTGGACATTGTTATATCCTTTCTCCAAACCTAGGAATGCCCAGATGGACTCTTTTTTCGTATATAGCTTCTCCACTGAGTGTCTCACTTCAAGCACTGGATAGGTTGTGCTGCATCCTTATCTGAATCTGAATTGCTAGTCTTCTATCCTATTTTTTACAACTCTACATATTCATTTATACGTCACATTCTCCAAAACTTTTACGCAGTGTCATGGGAGTTTGATGCCTCTATAATGACCACAGTTACGGATGCCCCTTTGTTCTTGTACATTGGTGTTAGAATGTTTATTCTCCAATCATCTTTGAAATGCTTTTTTCATACCTCTCAACTGTACAGATTTTCGAAGAATGTCCCGATTTTTGCCTCATATTTTTGGCCTATTACTCATAAAATTCTGTTTTTTTTTCTGGCAAATCATTGCCAAATCATTGAGGACTGAAGTCAGAAAATAATGACAGACATTTGAGATTTGGAGTTCATATCGTTCAGAAAGATCATGCTAATGGAAAACATGTTATTCTACCAACTTTCTAAGTTTATAAGAGCAATATTTAAAATATGCCCTATTTTTGGTCCTTTGTCCTCCCATTATTTATGGCTTTGTCCAGATTTCTTGCTCTAAGACATTGAGAGCTAGTTTTCCTCCACACTGCTATCAGCACCCTCAAGTGCCATTTCTCCCCTAACGTATCCAGAAGCTTGATCATATCTGTTGTGAACTCATCTGAGCCTGCTGCTTTCCTAACTTCATTTTCTTTCTTCTATGGTGGAGTCTTCTTTCTCTTTCATTATGGAATGATTATGGTGCTGTTCAGCTTCTCTGACGTTTTCTTTACTCAGAAGCTGATGGAAGTACTCGTTCTGTCTGAATTGATAACTCGCTGACTGGTGAGTCGGTTGTTGCCATCATCCCTTATGAACGGTGTCTGATGATTATCTTCTTTATATTTCTGTCTTTGCCTTGCAACCAGATAAAGTTTCTTTATGCCATCTGTGGAGTCGCTTTCCAGAAGCTGATAGAGTACTTCTGATCTCTTTTCCTTTGCTTCTGTGTTTGCTTATAGTATGACATTGCGCTTTTCTAATTTGAAAAATGGGTATGGCAGCCATTAGTACATGAGTAATAGCTAAGGATTAAAAAATTACTTTTTTTCTTTATATACAGCTTCATGTTTCATAAGTGTTTTCTGTAGAGCTTCACTTTCAGAATACATGTGCTTTATTTCTCCCCAGTGTGAACCAGGATGCATCACAACCAACATGATGTTCTGTGATTTAGCCAACTTCTCCCAGGTAAAATGTGTTAGAGCACTTCAATATTATAAAACCGTGCTTCCTTTTGTTTCTTATAAGGAACTTTTATATCAACAAATTCCATTATTTTATATGACCTCTAGCATAACTTTACAAAGTGAGAATAGCTGGTTGCAAAACCTGTTTTACCCACTCCCCATTTATGTTGCCTCAGTAGGCTTACACTACTTCCATTATCTAATTCCAAATTCAAAAACAAACAAACCTTATTCATTTGTACCAAGAATGGGTTATTTTTTTAGATCTGTACAACATGCAAAGGAAATGTTTGCTTCAGTCATTCTCTATTTTCATCCTTAATGGAAATATATGAGCAATTAGTTCTGATCTTCCTTACACTATTTTACTTTGTTTTCTTGTAACTTCATATGTTTTAAATATATACTCTCTTGCTATATACTCTGTACTACCAAAAGCAAAATGTTTTTCTGACTTCCATTTTCATTGAACAACTGTATTATCCTTCTCCTGTAACCAAACCCCTCAACTGTACAGATTTTTGCAGAATGCCTAGATATTTGCCTCATATTTTTTTTCTGTTCCTTATAAAATTTGTGCTTTTCTGGCAAATCAGAGGATTGAAAGCACAAAAAACTGACATAAATTTGAGTTTCAGACTTCATACCATTCAGAAAATGTATGCTATAACAAAACTGTTACTTCTGCAACTTTCTAAGTTTATAAGAACAATATTTAAAATGTTTCCCTATTTTGGGCATTTATCCCCTTATTATATTATGCAGATCATAGTCTTGGAGACATATCCTGTATTGTGCTACTGTTTTATTCAATTGGTTTGCTACTGCCAATTATTTATCTTTCATATCTTGTATATTTCTATTGGCTGCTTCTGCAGCCAAAGTAATATTGAAATATTTTTCAAATGTCATATCACTTTCTAATGACAATCTTTGAGTATGCTTATAATTTATGGCTTCCTTGTGAAATCTCAAGACCTACTTTTCCAAGTTGCAAGATACTGGAAAGAAAAAAAAACTAAAACTCAGGTGAAGAGCAAATACTGAAAATTTTTCTTCTCCTTAAAATTAGTTTTTTGAAGGGGGGCAAGCCTTCCTGCAACCTGATATTGGGGCCAAGTCCACCCATACTCCCTGAACTTACATATATATACCACAAGCAGATTGTCATAGCTCAGAGAAATTGGAATATTTTGAGAAATGGAAATCATGGACTCAGTATACAAGTCTCCACATCTTGGGATTCTGCAAATTGGGTCCCAAGATTTCAAATGGTTGTCACATGTATTCCTCTCACAGTTCTATCCCACAGCATTTCCTGTAATATTTCTCCATAATTAAAGTCTTGATGCAATTGTCTCAACTCAGCTATATATTCAGAAAAGGACTGAGTAAGTTTTTTGGCTCACAGCTAAAATTGATATTTCTCTAGTATTGCACCTTATCCTAGTTTAGAGTTATAATGATTCTGCATTAAGCTTACCAGTAGTACAAATACATTTAAACTTGGATATGATACGCATTAGGGTATTCTTCATTAAGCTGAATTTACAGCTCCACAAGCACAAACAACTCTTTTTCTGCCTTTATGTATAATATCATTATCAAAAATAATGATTCTATTGTTTTAAAGTAATCCTCCAAGACTTCAAGGCTTTCTTATAAGCTGTGGAGTGTAAAGTGGATGGTGTTCCTTGTGGTTGAGTTCAGTTCTCCATTATTAACTTATTAGCACTTATGTAGTATGGAATGTCACACCTCTGGCAGCCTATGCACATCTTGCATTCCAGAACATTTTCTGAAAAGTAGTCTTAAAAAGTATAACATGAACACATGTAACATAAACACATGTAAATCTTTTGTGAACAATAAAAGCTATTAAAACTGTACAAATAGCAATGTTAGAGTGAGAAATCTTTTTACAGTAATAATAATAGTCAGTACATTTATAGTTTTTCCAAAAGTAATATAAGAATTTATAATGCACACAAACACAAATTTATATTTTTGCTAAATTTTCATAAACAAATTGTGATGTTTTGGCAACTGTACTACCTACATGTATAGTGCTGGGTCTACTTCATAACATTGAAATTTCATAACATTGAATTTCATAGCATTGAGACCAAAATATCTAAATCCCAAAACACTGAAAACCCAAAACATTGAAAACTCAGAACATTGAAAGTGTGCTTCATAACACTGAAAACTACAATGCATATGTAAATAACATCCTCTCCACCTATAACAACACCTAACTAACAAGCACACCTTCTACTACATTTCTGAAGGGGGTAAGCCCCCTGCACTCCCCATATGGGGGCTCTGCCCCCCCCAGTAAATTAAATATACCTACTCCAAGATCACACTACAGTGGAAAAAAATTAATTTCACCATACACCGAGGTTAGGAAATTAACTTTTTTCTACTGTATTGCAATCTTGGAATTAGTATATTTAATTTATGGGAAGGGTGGGGGGTGCAGGGGGGGCTTGCAGTAGTAGAAAATATGTTTGTTAGTTAGGTGTTGTTGTAGGTGGAGGGGATCTTATTTACTTGTGCAATGTAGTTTTCAATGTTATGAAGCACACTTTCAATGTTCTGAGTTTTCAATGTTTTGGGTTTTCAGTGTTTTGAATTTTCAATGTTATGGTTTCAATGTTATGAAATTCAACGTTATGAAATTTCAGTGTTATGAAGTAGACCCATAGTGTTAGACTATTTTGTTATCCAGACATAAGCTTTCACACATCAGTAAGAAATTCCTCTATAAGTGCAAGTTTATAAGATAGTTACAGTTATACATAATTAGCCATATAAATAAGACTGTATATTTCTCAAAATGTACAGCCCAGAGTGCACATATTAAAGACAGTTTTCTTCAACAAAACACCATATAGGGCTTTGCCTGGTGTCATGCAATAGTTTTTAAGTCACTTGGGTTTTGAAGCATTGAGTATGTATGGAGCAGTGTTTATTTTCATAATTGCCACAAATGTCTAGCAATATCTCAGGTATAGTGTGGTAGAAATGGACAGTGACAATGAATTTTCCCATCTCCCATCATAGCATTTCATGCCATACCCCTCAAACGATTGCAGGTTTCTCAATTATGAAAATATGAACATAAACATGAAAATATGAATAATAAGTAATAAACGATGATGAATGTTCCTAGTGCAGGAGTTAAGACTTTTCCCTTTCTAATACTGCTTATTATCTGGTAAGTCACTTGGTTAAAGAAACTATACTCAAAAAGGGTCTAGACACCATAAGGAGCTATGGCTGTGAACTGGAAGTGTACAGAAAAGGCATTATAGGCCTGAATGAGACTTCCCTGACATTGTTTGCCATAGCAGATGACTGCTATGTAGATAGATAGATAGATAGATAGATAGATAGATAGATAGATAGATAGACAGATAGATAGATATAAATTATTGAGGTATGGAGGTCAACTAAGATAGATGATAGATAGATATAAATTATTGAGGTATGGAGGTCAACTAAGATAGATGATAGATAGATATAAATTATTGAGGTATGGAGGTCAACTTACTTTAAAAGTTTTTGTCGAGGTGAGTTATTAACAGATTAAAGTCAATGAACTTAGAACCCTTCAAGTTGACAGTCAGAGATTCATAGATGAAGCATCCTCCAGGGACTGGGTTTTCATACTAGATGCTGTTAAAGCACATATATGTGCCATTTTATTTATTTTTATTTCTTATCTGTAAGTTAATGTAAGTGTTAGGTTCTTTCAATTTTGACACTGTGTCACAAATTTAACTGAAGGTCAAAAAAGACTGGTATGAAGTAGCACCTATTAGTGCCAGTTGCTAAACAGGTAGAATGTTTACCTTTGGCTCTGAAAGATCAGAAGGATGTGCGTTCTATTCCCACTCCAGCTGATTAGGTTAATTTTCAAACTGTTGACACTGCAGTGAAGCATTAGAGGGTGCTGCACTCCTGAGTGTGCTGTCCTTTGTATGAGACATTAAAATAAGGACCCATCTGCTTGAATTAGTGGTTGCTCAGGTAGATGTAAAAGATCCATTGCACCTATCAAAAAGACTAGGGGTAGTTCCCCAATACCCTGGCCAAATTTTCTCTTAGTGGTATAAATAACATCTCAGGTCTCCCCCTGAAAAGATGAGGGAGGGAATAACCTGGTCAACAAAGGATATAAAAAAATCTAACAGCAAATTTAGATTTTAAGATAAAAGCAAAAGTTGCAGACTCAGTGTTCATTGCTTTGACGCTAAGAAATTTCCAGATACAAATTTGCAGAGGGAATAGAACTAGGTTTTATGAAAAAGGAGTTGAGAATTTGCTTAGGCTTGGAAATAATGAAATGTACTTTATTTATTTATTTATTTTACATTTGTTAACCGGGCTAGTCTAACTGGATACATGTCCATTTTCAGTAGAGGCCCGAGGAGTTAAGCTCCAAGTTAGGACAATAAAATTAATACAATACAGTATAAGGATACATGAGCAAATATTAAAGTAATTAACAGTATGCGTAAACAGGTTATCACAGTAAAATGTACAGTGCACGATACAAGTCAAAGCTCCAAGTTAGGACAATAAAATTAATACAATACAGTATAAGGATACATGAGCAAATATTAAAGTAATTAACAGTATGCGTAAACAGGTTATCACAGTAAAATGTATAGTGCACGATACAAGAATAAATAAAGGGATGTAAAATACAATCAGAGTAGTCAAGAGAAATGAACAACATAGTTTAAAAAGGAAAATAGAGTGGCTTAATGAGTAGATGGGTTAGGCAGAGTAGAGTATATAGAGACACTTTGACTAGTCAGGTTTAGTGCATTGACATAACCAGTGTGTTTTCAGGTATACTTTCAAGTTGTTTTTGAAACAGGATAATGAGGAAAGTAGGGAGAGTTCATTTGGAAGGAGGTTCCAGGCTTTCCCAACTATATTAGAGAAAAGGTTATTACAGTAGAATACTTACTTTTAACAATGTGCAACAGGTAAGTTAACCAATTAATAGTCAAAAGACTACAATTTATGAAATCTTAAACCTGTAGCCTTTTGCTGGTTTGTCAAATGACAATCTAGATCTGTATCTGATTGTCAGACTGCCATGTATGCCTACAATTATTTCCCTTGTGAAGAATGGCTTGTTTAATTGCGCAAGTTAAAAATGTGTCGAATTATTTAATGAACAATTCACACTTTTGACTGTGTTTTAATTTTATGACCAGACCTTGACTAAAATAGGCCATTCTAGATTATGCCAACATATCAAACATAAACTAAATTAATAAGAGAAAGCTCCAGTACCCTGATAAACAGACTAGAAGTGGCTTCCATCCTATGAAGTGTTATTTATCCAGCCTGCTTATCTCTCTATCTGTTCTCTCTCCCTCTGTCTCTCTGTCTGCCTCTCTGTCTTTTTCTTTCATGTTTCATTCTATTTCTGTTCCCGTCTTAAGTTATAATTAAAAAGCTGGGCCTTATTTTATTTTATTAGAAACAACACCATAAGCTAATTGAAACTAAGAATAGTTTGGATAGAGAAGTACCCACATACACAAACAACAACATTTCAGCAAGAAATGTGCAGCTTAATCACCACAGGTAAAAATAACATAACATTTAATATGAAAGTGTAAATAGTAGAAGTGACTAAGCCAAGTGTTTCATGTTAAACTAAAGCTTTATGTTTTAAGGAGTGGCTATCAGGTCCTTTTCAAATAACACAATTTATAGCCTGCTTATTAAAAACAAATTAATTTCTGGCAATAAGATAAAAAAAATCCCTGTAAGAAGTATCCAGGTCTTTTATGTGAACATAAATGAACAATAGCTTCATATTAAATGTTGTCAAAACTGTAACATAATAAATACTATGAAGCAAAGCAAAGTGAAGACTTAATGACAGTTATTATGTGCTCTCATAAAATGCTAGAAGCAAATATGTAGAAATAGTCTGATTCTGTTTGACAGAACTAAGTGCTTTAGAAGCATGATTAGCTAGACGGCTGTATCATAGTTACCTAATTACGGGTCTCATGATTTTGCTAGTTTTACCTTTTAAAAACGTTTCCCAATATGATACATCACACAATATGGTCATGTGTGTTAAGGATTAAACTCCATTTTTATAGCAACAACAAAGCTGTACTTTAGTTATTTGCTTGGTAATTCAGACTTCCTCTGAGTGATCTGCAAACAACAGGTGTTTTCAAGGACTGCACAGTAGTACCTCCTGTATATAAATGAGGACATGCAGAGAGAGTAAAAGAGTAAGAAAGAAAGAAAGAAAGAAAGAAAAGATTGCTAAGTATTTTTACTGGAATTCATATGCAAATGTGCTGCATAAAAAGATCAAACAGTTATTCCATGTCATATAAAAAGCTTTAATAGTCTTTGTGATGACCTGTATATGAACTGCTATATTCACTTTAGTTACTGATCACATTGATCGTTACTCTCAGAAGTCAACTTTAAAGGGTAACCTTAGGCTCAAGAAATCTATTAGTCTGAAGTCATTTTAGAGGAAGCTGTGCAAGAGACTTCTCTAAGCAGGTGAATGTTCTTCTGCTAAACAAGAAAATTGCCTTCTTCAGCTGCAGTGAGCCAGCCTAAAAAATGGTGTTCCTATCTATACATAAAATGATCACTAGGGTAACATATTCCCCTCTAGTTCCATGGATGTTGATGTGTAGCAGGCCTTGAATCATTTCATAACCTTTTTTTTATTTCACTGAAAAGCCTGCGATTCCTCATGTTTGGTTACAGCTCTTGTTCCTGACAAATCACTTTTCATGGCTGAGTGTAACACCATTTAATTGAATTTTAAAACAGTGAACATGGAATACTGAAAATATATTTGACTGAAACCCTGTTTTGTTTAATTACAATTAGTAGAGAACATCATATGGTGAAAAGTAGCTTAAAAATTGTTTTACTGGGGAAGAAGACCCCTTGAATGCCCATACCTTCTTTCTTGGGTATACTAATTCCATGGTCTCACAATCATGGAAAAAAATAAAAAAGACTTCACTCAATGAATTATTGCCAGTGCACAAGTACTGACTCTGCAGGTAACATCAATCACCATGTTGACATTTAGCCAAGTAAATGTCTCTATGTTTATAAATTTCTACTTAAATTACTGAACTATGTGTAACTATACAATATCAAAAAAGCGGAAAGTGCTTGCAGTAAACTAGTAACAGGAAAAAAAGCACAAAGGTCCCAACCGGTAGTAGTACTCAACAGACTTTGTCTGTTCGTGGATACATTAAAGTCTGTTGAGTGCTACTACCAGTTGGGACCTTTGTGCTTTTTTTCCTGTAACTATACAATATATCTTCATATAGTTCTATTTGTCTATTACAGAAATATGTGTAATAATACAACATTGAACTAAATGCAATTTCAACCGAGTAAGCAGTTGTCTGAGTTTTCACACATTCAATTTCAGTCTTTTGAGATTCAGCTAGTTTCCATTTAACCAAATAAAGGATCCCCTTTTTAATAAACTTTAACAGTGGATGTGGTTTATAGCAGATGTTTACATATTTTAAGTTATAACACACTGATTCCAAATGAGAATACTAAGCCATGAAATTCTTGATTAAAAAGGACAGTCCTGACATGAGTTTCTGACTTTGTCTAACCACAGGTAAATAACTTAATCTGAATTTGGTTCGTACGTTCATAGGTTCATAGAAGGTTACTAGGCTAACAGCCCTAGAGCCCATACAAGCCTAGTCATATTTATCCCAAGTTGCCCCAATTGTCAGTGGTTTGGTGAGTGAAGTTCGTAGAGGTAAGGGTCTATGTTAGTTAATACCAACTTCTTCTCTCCAAGAGAGACATGGGTGCCACCCCAGGAGTGAATTTGAGGTCACCCATCCATTAATCTTGGTTGCGTTGTCAGGGAGAGGCACTGTTACACATGAATTGGAAGCTGGTTTCCAGAAAAGTAGCTGTCTCCGGGAGATGTACATATTTTTGCAGCATGACCTGTTCATGTTAGAGGCTATGTTGAGATCCCTGGAGAGAGTGACTGTCTTGCAGTTTGATTTATGAATGTGTAGCTTTTCCATCAAGTCTGGGTCAGAGACTGCCCTGTAGGCCAGGCACAAGTCACTCCTTAGCAACCTGTAGGACACAGAATACAGTGACAGGGCTTTCAGTCTTTCCACATAAGACTTGTTTTGTGTACCCTGTAATTTCCCAGTGAGAAGTTTCTGTGGTATCTCCAGTTGTTGCAAGGGTCTGGTACGGTACATGCAAAAGTAAGCATTGTACTCAATTATTAGTCTGATGTGGGCCGAGTATAAAGGAATGATAACATCCTTAGATCTAGATGTGATCCATTTACTTATAAGATGTGTCACATAGAAGTGTTTCCTTACTACTGTGGATATTTGGTGGTCAAAGTTCAGATTGCTATCACCCTGAGTACCCAGATCATGTACCACTGGGTCTACACTAAGGTGAGTGCTGTCTATAATGTAATTAGCAGGGATGTCAGCTTTCCCAAAGGGAAAAATAATGCATTTTTTGCATTTAGCTTTAATCTGTGGTTTTGGTACCAATCATTTAACTCTGTTATCCCTGTCTGCGATATATTAATATTATTGGGGGCCTCAATGATTGCTCCCAATTTGCAACTATCAGCAAACTTGGTCAGCCACAAGCCATCCAAGTTTGCCTGGACTTCTGAGAAATAAATTCCGTACAGTAAGGGGCTCAGCAAAGAACCCTGTGGTATGCCACTGGTGACTGGTCTTTTACTAGATGTGAAGTCACCCACTTTGACAGTATGAGTCCTATTGGTGAGCCAGTAGGCTACTCATCTAGTAATGTAGAGGTTAATTCCCAGTTGGGAGAGTTTCTCTATAATACCCGAGTGGTGGATTGTATCAAAGGCCTTGGTTCATAGGTTCATAGGTTTGTACTAGGCTAATATCCCTGTGGCCTTTACAAACCTAGCCCATAGGATTATCCTGGCATCATGCCACCCAACCTTAGTTCCCAGTGCCTCTGTCGAGTAAAGCCACTAGAGTGATCCCCGTGGTGAATTTTCTATTTCCCATCCACTCATCAAGATTTCTTTTGAAGAGGGACAGTGAGATCCTCTGCTTGACATGTATGGGAAATCTATTCCATAGCATAGGTAGTCTCTGGATTATGAACCTGTCCCTCCAGCATGTTCTGTTGATTGTGGTAATGAGGTTGAGGTCTCTGGAGTGTGTGGTGCGAAGGGATTGAGATTTCTTGAGATGTAGCATTTCTAACAGACCTGGGTTAGACATGTCTTTGTAAGTCAAGCAGAGATTGCCTCTAACTAGGCAATGTGAAACAGAGAATAGTTGGAGTTCTTTTAGTCTGTCCATATAGGACAAATGTTTAAGGCCTAGGATCATTTTTGTGAGCTACTTTTGTGGCCTCTCCAGTTGTTGCAGGTGTTTAGTGAGGTACATGCCAAATGAGGCATTGCACTCAATGACTGGCCTAATGAGGGAAGAGTAGAGAGAGACAATGACCTCTTTCTTCCTGGATGCAAAACCCTTAGTAATGAGATATGCCACATAGAAGAACTTTCTAACCACAGTGGCAATGTGGTGGTCAAAAGAGAGGTTGCTGTCAACCTGTGTTCCCAGATCTCTTATAATGCCTTCTGTGTTCAGTGGACTACCATCAATGTGGCAATTCATGGGAACTGGGTTTATCCCAAAGGGGATGACAACATATGTTTTGGCATTGAGCTTAAGGCCATGGTTCTGACACCAGTCGTTGGTCTCAGTGAGGCCTTTCTGAGGATGTCAACATCACTCTGGGAGTTTATAATAGTTCCCAACTTGCAATTGTCTGCATACTTTGCCAGCCAGAGTCCCTTCGTGTTGGCCTGGACTTCAGAGAAGTAGATACCAAACAGGAGAGGACCCAGGACCGAACCCTATGGGACTCCACTAGTGACTGGTCAGCAGTCTGACTTGGAGTCAGCTACTTTCACACTGTGGGCTCTACCTGTGAGCAAGTTTCCAGTCCACCTAGTGATATAGGGGTTGATGCATAGCTTATTGAGTTTTGCTATGATTCCTGAGTGGGGAATGGTATCAAAGGCCTTAGCCAGATCAAGGTAGGATGTATGAACCACCTCGCCTTCATCCACAGCTCTGGTGACTGACTCAAGGAAGTTGACCAGGTTGAGCAAGCATGATCTACCCTTCACATAACCAAACTGTTGGGATCCAGAGTTTGGAGATTCCCTATATCCTTGTTTATTAGGTCCATGATGATGTGTTCCATAGCTTTGCATTTCAGACTCATGAGGCTAATGGGGCAATAGTTCCCCAGGGTCTGTAATCACTCCTCCTTTGTGGAGAGGGATGGCTGCAGCAGTGCACCATTCGGTAGCGACAAAGCCTGAGGTGAGGCTGTGATTGAACAGGGCACACAGGTGAGGTGCCAGTTCACTCTGTAGTTCATGTAGAACACAGCCAGGGATATCGTCAGGTCCCATAGAAGCTGTATTCATGGCCTTGGACAGTACTGTTTTAACCTGTGCAGCAGTAATACTGGGTGCCTGGCAATCTACTGGTATTGTTACTTGTCCCTTGGGGGGGTAAAGTTGGCACTGAATCTGTTGGCCAGTATATTGGCAATATCTTTTGGCTCTGTATAGGAGGTACTATTGTGCACTAGCTCAGAGCAAATCTGGATATTGCCGTGGAGATTCTTTATATAACTATAGAAGGCCTTGTGATTGTCTTTACTATCTGCTGCAATTCTGTTTTCATAGCTAGCTTTACAGGATTTGATGAGGGATCTAAACTTTTTGTTGAGGCTGATAAGGGAGTTTTTCCAGTCTTGGGACTTCACATTATTCTGCATCGGTGTCCTCCTTCTGTTGTAGAGTTTGTTTATGGCAGGAGGCCACCAGATTTGCTTCCTTTTTTTTGGAAGAGAGTGTCTTGGTTCTGTTGGGTATGGGTAGTTCCATGCATTTGTGTACGTTTGTAGAGTGCATTGTTGTATGATTTGGCAGTCATGCAACTGACCTCCATTTGTATGGGTACCATACAGTTAGCCACCTCTGGTTTTAGGAGCCGAAAGTTAGCTTTGGAGAAGTTTTTCATGATGGTTACCTTTGCGGGGGTGGGGGGTGGATTTCCAAGGTGATTAGTTTGTGGCCAGATCTAACCAGGGAGGAGCTGACTATTGGTGTAGAGCAACGGTCGCCCATGTTAATAGTGACCAGGTGAAGGATGTTGCTACCTCTAGTGGGGGGTAAGACAAGCTGGTCCAGGACATTGGAATTAATGAATTCCAGGAAATGTTGGGCAAGTGTATTGGTACATGAGTAGTTTTCCAAGTTAATTGGAGGAGTAGTTGAAGTCGCCCAGTATGAGAGTGTTATGTTGGACACTAATATTCTCCAAGGTGCTTAGGAATGTGGACATGGTTGGGGACCTATACCAGGCTATGACCTGAATCGCTGTCTTACTCAATGTTAGCTGCACCTGAAGTATCTCATATGCGTTATGTTGGGCTACTAGTCTGGAGGTGTGCACATCCTTTATGAATATAGAAACACCACCGCCTTTGGAGCTTCGGTCCAAGTTCCTGGGCCAAAAGGTGTGGAATGAGTTATAGCCTGGTAGTGCAGGAGTTCTTTCTGCTGCCTTGAACCAAGTCTCTGTTACAGCACAAATGTCAATGTTCTCCATTTTAAGGAGTTCTTCGAGCGAGTGCATTTTGAGATTCAGACTTCTAGCATTGAGCAGCATAACCCTCAGATTGCATTTGTTTGTAGCTGTTACAGTGGTAATTTGGTCTTTGGAACACCGCTTAAAAAAGGCACTATAGGGGTGGCAAGAGCCTTGGCCAGTATCCAGAAGCCCAGGGGTGACAGATGCTGGCCATCTCTGGCAAAGCATTGAGGTCTGTCAATCATGCCATCCCAGGTAGACAGATACTGGATCCCCTTAGAATGACACCAGAAACTTAGCCAATTGTTGAAATCAATCATTTTCAGCTTGTACTGTGGTATCATTCTGGGTGATGGTAGGATGCTGCTCAGGGCTAGGGTCATAACCACCTGGGCTACATAATCCGAGAACTTCTCCATGTCTCTTTTCATGTAGTCGAGGGAGGTAAGTCTCAGGTCATTCACACCCACATGTACAATGACAGAGTCATATTTGTACCTGTTGTTGAGGGACCTGAGTGCATGCATTATGTGGCAGATCCTGGCACCTGACAGGCTGGGTCAAGACAGGTGGCATGCACTGTCTTTCTCTCATCCAGGGCCTTAATGACTTTCTTGAAGAAGTCAACCAAGTTTAACAGGCATGATCTACCTTTAATGAATCCAAACTTGTTTGGGTCCAGGGTTTGAAAATTTCCTATGTCCTTGTTAATAAGGTCCATAAAAATTCTTTCCATGGCCTTGCAGATGAGGCTAGTCAAGCATATGGTCCTATAATTTCCAGGGTTGGTCGATATCCCCCCTCTGTCCAGAGTGATTGCTGTTGTTGTCCTCTATTCCACTGGAACATAGCCATCTCACAGGCTATGGTTAAACAGTGATCCAAGTGGGTCTGCTAGGTCATGTTTGAAGTAGTTTAGAAGACATCCTGGGATGTTGTCTTATCCCATTGAGTCCATGTTTTTGGCTTTGGACAGTGCTGATATGACCTGCTCAATTGAGATAATAGGCTGAGGAATGGTGGCAGGTATACTTTGGAGGATGACCAGAGGGGACAAAGGGGTTAAGTTTGCTCCACATCTGTCAGCTAGAAAGTTGGCTATTATCTACCTTGTGTATGGGTGGTGCCCTGCATAACCAGTTCAGCGCATAGCTGGGCATTCCCTTTTAGATTTTGGATATAGTTAAAGAATGCCTTGTGATTATCCTTAGCTAGGGAGGTTATTTTGCTTCAACGTTAGCTTTGGAGGACTTGACTAGAGCTTTAACTTGCTTGTTTAAGCTAGAGAGGGGATGTCTTCCTCGGCTGAGTCAGATCCCCCTTGCCCTTGGCCATTAGTTTCTTTCTCTTGTTGTACAGCCTGTTTATACTAGGGGTCCACCAGGGTGGCTTGTTTTTTTCAGTAAAACCTGTTTTTTATCTGGTCAGGTACAGCAGATTCCATACAACTGCTTAAGTGGTTATAAATGGCACTGGTGTATGCCTCAGCATAGGAATCCATGTTATCTGTGTTTGAGGAGGGCTTTGAAACTTCTTATACCATCACTTACTAGGATGTAATTTGTCTTTGAAAAAGTCTTAAACATTTTTGAGCTTGATGAGGTATCTGGTCTTATAATTTCATCGAACAAGATGGATTTATGCTTTGATCTTACTAGGGAGGGCATCACATGGGGGGGTGTGCAGTGCTTTCCCATGTTAGTGAGTACTCTGTCCAGGATATTTGAGCCTGTTGAGGGTGTGCTGACTAGCTGTTCCAGAGCATTTGTATTGACAAAGTCCAAGAACCTCTGAGCTAGTAGCATGTTTGTGGTCATGTATGTTTCCCAATTGATGGTAGGATAATTAAAATCACCCATGAGTAAGGTGTTGGGCTGTATGGAAAGTGACTCCAGTAAGTCCAGGTATGCAGTATGCTTTTCCTGTTTCATGGTGGGGGACCTATATACCTATGATGTGGTAGAAGGCTTACTGTTTGACCACTCTCAAGGTGCACTTATCCTTAATGAAGCTGGATACACTTCCACCCTTTGTTTCTTTCACATTCAGTTTGTGTTCCGAACATATGAAAGGCATTGTAGCCCTTCCACAGCTGAGGTGCTTTCCATGCCTTTGAACCATGTTTTGGTGACTGCAGAGATGCCAACATCTTCCAAAGTGAGGAGCACTTCCAGGGAGTGCAGTTTCTTGTTTCTACTCCTAGCATTAAACTGCAATACCTTGAGTTTATCTAGAAAGGATTTTGTTATTTTGGGAGTTTGGTTATTCTGACACTGCCTAAAAAAGGCACAACAGGGGTGTCTAATACCTTTGCCAGTTTCAGAAGACCTAGAGGAGACAGGTGCAAACCATCTCTGGCAAAGCAGCATGGCCTGTTGACCATGTCTTCCCAGGCTGACAGATACTGGATTCGCTTTGACTGACACCACAAGCTAAACCAATTGTTGAAGTTAGTTGTTTTTTTGCTTGTATTATGGCATCATTCTTGGAGAAGGCAGAATAATACTACTGAAGGCTAGGCTTATACCTGCTGTGACACATAATCTGAGAGCTCAGTCATGTCCCTCTTCATGTAGATTAGTAAGGTACGTCTCAAGTCATTCACCCCCCACATAGACTATTACAGAGTCACACCAGTACTTGTGGTAGAGTGACTTGAGTGCTTGAGTGACTTGACATATCCTGGCACCTGACAGACAGCTAAAACCATAACCAGCTCCTTATCCAGTCTGGTGAGGGGAACATCCATGTGTCTCACAATGGAGTCACCCATGACCATAGGTTTACAGGTAGGTACTAGGCTAACAGCTCTGGGACCTATATAAGCCTAGCCAAAAAGGTTCCATGGCTTTTGCCACCCAAGATTATTTTCCTGTGCGTCTGTCAAGCAGTGCTGCAGAAGTGATATCCGGAGTGAATTTTCTATTTCCCATCCAGTCGTCAAGATTTTTCTTAAAGAGGACCAATGAGGAGCTTTGCTTGACATGAATGAGTAGTTTGTTCCAGAGTATGGGAAGTCTCTGGGACAGGAATTTATCCCTCCAGCATGTTCTGTTTATTGTGGTGACAAGGTTTAGTTACCTGGAACGTGTGGCACGGAGAGATTGGGATTTCTTTAAGTGTAGCATGTCCAACAGCTCTGGGTTTGACATGGCTTTGTATGTTAGGCAGAGATTGCCTCTGAGTAGGTGATATACGATGGAGTAGAGCTAGAGTTTTTCGAGACAGTCTGCTTATGACATCTGTTTGAGGCTGGTAATCCTCTTAGTGAGTTATTTCTGTGGTCTTTCCAATTGTTGTAGGTGTCTTGTGAGATACATGCCAAATGGGACATTGTACTCTATAATTGGTCTGATGAGGGATGAGTAGAGAGGAACAATGACCTCCTTTTTTCTAGAGGAGAACCCTTTTGTGATGTGGTGTGCCACATAGAAGGATTTCCTGACTACTGTGGCGATGTGGTTATCAAAGGAGAAACTATTGTCCACCTGTGTCCCAAGGTATCTTATCCCACTTTCGGTGTTTAGTGAGCTACTGCCTATGTGGTAGTTCATGGGTACTGAGTTTTTCCCAAAGGGGATGACAATGCACTTCTTGGCACTGAGCTTGAGGCCATGACTTTGACACCAAGCATCTGTCTCTGTGAGGCCCTTTTGTAGAATGTCTACATCATTAGGTGCTTCTATTATGGCTCCCAGTTTGCAGTCATCTGCGAACTTTATTAGCCAAAGACCTTTTGTGTTGGTCTGCACTTCAGAGAAGTAGATGCTGAACAGTGAAGGGCCCAGGACCGAACCCTGTGGTACTCCACTCATCACTGGTCTGAAGTTGGACTTGGAGTCAGCTACTTTTACTGTGTTGGTTCTGTCAGTGAGTCAGTTGGCCACCCATCTTGTGCCATAAGGATTTATGCCCAGTTTAGTGAGTTTATCTATAATTCCAGAGTGAGGGATGGTATTGAAAGCCTTGGCAAGGTCAAGATAGGCTGTGTGCACTACCTTGCCCTCATCTATGGCTCTGGTGACTGCTTCAAATAAGTCAATCAGGTTTAATAAACATGATCTACCTTTTACAAACCCAAACTGAGTGAGGTCCAGGGTTTGGAGGTTACCTATATCTTTATTTATAAGCTCCAAGATGATACATTCCATGGCCTTGCAGACCAGGCTCATCAGGCTAATGGGGCGGTAGTTTCTGGAGTCCATGGTGGCACCTCCTTTGTGGAGGGGGATAACCATCACTGTGCGCTGTTCAGTAGACACATAGCCTGAGGTGAGGCTATAACTGAACATGGTACTTAGGTGGGTTGCCAGTTTGTCTGTAGTTCATGCAGTACGCAGCCTGGGATGTTGTCTGGTCCCATGGATGCTGTGTTCTTGGCTTTGGAGAGTGCGGTCTTTACTTGTTCATCCATGATTACAGGGGCTTTGCATTCTTCCAGTATTAAGATGGGCCCTTTGGAGGGTGAGGGGTAAATTTAGCACTGAACCTATCTGCCAGGATGTTGGCAATATTGGTTGGTTCTGTATATTTAGTGCCATTGTGCTGTAGCTCAGAGCAGATCTGAGTGTTTTGTGGCATTATGCCTTATGAGCTTATTTGTTGAGATACTGGTGAGTTTGTTATTATGTATTGTGATTGTTTTTTACATTATGTGTGGTTTCCATTTGGAAGACCTCTGATATTTTGGTAAGTTACTAGTGAGTACCTCTGCATATGTGGGTTTAAGTCTCATGTCCTTATTTAGTGTGGGAAATGTGTTTGTGCCGACAACCTATTTGGCATTCGATTTTAGTCTGATTACTATCTAACTATCTTGTACCCATTTTATGCATGCTAATTTTTAATCGAATCATGTAAAAAAAAAACAGACTTCTGATTTTATGGTCTACTAATGTCTCATTTTAGGATGCACATATTTTTATTTATGTACTTCCTGTGCATGTCAACAGTATCTACTCTCAAACTGTATGTCAGTCCCAGTTAAGTTAAACAAAAAAAAAAAAAAGTGCATACTGACTACACTAAAACTAAACCCTAAACCCTTTCAAAACAATAATTCTACCTAAATCAAAACCTTACTCTCCAAATCTCTGTATTAGTTCAACACAAATGTAATTAAGCATAATACTAAAGGACAGCCAACCAGTAACCACAATAAAAGCAAAATGGACATAATCCTAAAAGGTAAAGCATATGATTTCTCTGCCTAAAACACATAACTAAGCTATAAAACTAAAGTATCCCTAACATAACCTTCATTAGACTATAACAATGATATCAGAAACATATCTTATATTGTAACAAATCATCAATTCAAAACAAGAGGAGGAAACCTCTCATTACATATTCCATTCTTAAAAACATGCAAAAACTATGTAAAACTCTATTCAATACATAACTTAACAACATAATATAATCACCACATAACTTTAATTCAATGTGAAATAATTAAAACAGAAACAAAAACAGTAAAAAATGAATAAGTGATATATGCTGGGAGGATAATTCATGGGACACACAAAATGTATGACCCAGGATGGTTAGGAAGGTTAGACATGCTTCACTTAAAGAAATCCCAATCCCTCCAAGCTACATGTTCTAGGGACCTAAACCTTGTCACCACAATAAACAGAACATGCTGGAGGGATAGATTCCTGTCCCAGAGACTTCCCATACTCTGGAACAGCCTACCTAACTATGTCAAACAAAGCTCCTCATTAGCACTATTCAAGAAAAATCTTGATGATTGAATGGGAAATAGGAAATTCACCCCAGGGATCACTTCTGTGGCTGTGCTCGACAGGGGCACAGGAAAATAATTTTCTTGGGTGGCGAAAGCCAGGGTACATTTTTGGCTAGGCTTATATAGTCCCTAGGGCCAATAGCCTAGTACCTACCTATGAACCTATGAACCTATGAACATACCTCTTAACTGTACAGATTTTCACAGAATGTCCAGACTTTTGCCTCATATTTTTGGTCAGTTTTTACATAAAATTGTGGTTTTCTGGCAAATTAGTGGTAAATCATTCAAGATTGACGTTAGAAAATAATGACAGGCATTAGAGTTTCAGACTTCATACCCTTTAGAACATCAATGTTAATACAAAATCTGTTATTCTAGCAATGTTCTAAGTTTGTGAAAGCAAGATTTAAAAATTGACCCTATTTTTAGGCCTTTGTCCCACTTTTACTTATAGCTTTGTCCAGCTTTCTTCCTCTAAGAGGTTGAGAGGTATGGTTAGGAAACTCAGCTTCATGACTCACACCTTTACCACTACAGGTAAAACTTTATTTTTAAATCTTAAAGTAGCAGATAATTTCATGTATCACCTTCCTGACCATAGATACTATACACACACACACACACACACACACACACACACACACACACACACACACACACATAAATACATGCACACAGGCCATGTTCACGATAGTTTGCATTACTCCCATCATCACTTAATAACAGCATAGCACATAGTGGTTAGCATGTTACTGTAAGGTCTCAGGTTATGAAGGATGGTTTGTAACGTTCAGGAAGTGGTCTTATTTGTGCAGTAGTATGACATTGTACAATAACAGAATCTTTGCATGTTTTACTCATATTCTGTGCCTCCTGGCAGTATTGTTCTGTTAGGGATGCAGTCTGCAGTTACAGGTGCAAACAGTATTCTTTATATTTTGTTTTGAATGTTATCATTTTACTTTGATTACAGTAAACTGGTTGCAGTAAATGAGGTTATAGAACCAAGGCTAGAGAAGATCTTGGTATACAGATTATATATAGATACTCCCTGGGATTCATGAACGCTGCGCCAGGTGGACGCATAGCGTAGGCGTTACAATGCCAAATATGGCCGCCGAGCGATTCAGGTACGATCCAATTCCACGTGCACTACCAGCGTGCGCCAGATCTGCGCCGCCTCCGGCGTAGGTATGCTAAACACCCCATGTGCGGTGTTGCACCATGCAAATGAAGGCATATAGTGATCCACGAAGTGGCGCAGGCGTAGCATAAGGGCACGGCAATGTAAACCAAAAAAAACGGTTTACATTTACCCAAACATAACATAGGAGTAACGGAAGGCTGTCAACGTCAGGTATCACACTGTTGCCATATGCCAATGGCGAAAGACACAGAGAATGTCAAAAGAAAACATGCACAACATGTAAATAATAACATAAATGGTATGTCCACAGAAACTCACAGCAGAACCCCAGGACATGTCTGCGGAAGGTGCTAAACAATGAAATAATATGACAATGTCATAAAACAGCAGTGTAATACACATCAGCTTCACAGCCACAATACACCATGGTATGCATGGAAAGCCACATCCACGGTGCAAGGGTTGCCAAGGAGTCGCGGCAGTGTTCGGCGCGGTAACTATGAATTAGTAGTCAATGCCATGCAAATGAGGCAGATAATACTGAATCGCAAAACCCCCGCCGGCGTAAGGCTGTACCAAACGGCACAGCGGTAATACACCGAGGAGTGGCTCAGAGGGAATACATGTCACCTGCAGAGGGGTGTGCCACTGTAGGAGGAAGCACATTGGAGCTCAGCAAACCTGGGCTGTACATTGCACATCACAGCTGCAGGACTGGCGTGTGGGGAAATAGTTGAGCTGAGAGCACACAATGCGCGCAGAGGTGCATGTGCACGAGGATGACTACGTTCCCTTAACCCAGTCATGTGACGCCGCCCGCAAATAACATCGGATACAGGAAGGTGATGTTGAGAATATGGGGAAATGCGGAAGCAGTGTAATTGGAGTAGTAATGAGCAATCAACAGTAATCAACCCACGAAGGCCAATCGGCAGCTGACAACTCTGCATGCAGAAACCTGCAAAACGGGATAGGGAGGCATATGAATGCAAAGAAAGTAGGGAGGTAGCAGATTGCAAAGAGTGAAGACCTGACACAGCAGAGCCAAGTAGACAGGCAGCATAACGGTGGCACACAAACGCACAATATGCCATGTCCCAGAAACTACACATGACAGGGCTCTGCAGGATGCATGCCAGGAAATAGTAGGTGCAACGTGCAGAAACAGTAAGGTAAGGTCAAAGCTAATCCATTGCAGGCAAGAGTAATGCAACACCAAAGGCAACAGCGTTGCGGTGCCAACGGTAAAACACGGAAGATAATCCCCAGATACGGCCGCACAGACACACCCTATGACATCACCGGGTGTACAGCACAACAGTATAAAGTGTGAATGCACACAACACACAGCCGTGTATTCCCAAACACCGCACCATAGGTGTAAACACACGGGGAACTTTTAAAATGTACATGTTGGGTGCCGCCGTGGCCGTGATCCATCAGCATGTGTTAGAGACAGACGGAGTTGTGGAGGAGGGTGCCGACAACTACCGTAGGCCTCAGAGGAGAAGGAGAGTGTTCAGACCAAGGGTAACCTACCAGGGGCTACAAGACCTGGAGATAGTAGAGCGTTACAGGGTGGATAGGGACACGTTACAGCAAATAGTGGAGCTGTGCCGCCACGCCTGAGAACAAGAAACAACAGAGGGCCCATCCCAGTGGACACAAAGGTATGTGTAAGCTTGCGAATACTGGCCACAGGTACCTTTCAAAGGCCAACTGGGGATATAATGGGCATCTCACAGGCATCAGCATCCAGGGTACTACACCAGTTTCTGGATGCCGTGTTACCACATGCCAATGAGCATATATACTTCCCCAGATCTCAGGAGGAGTTGGCTAGCAATATGTGCCACTTCCACCGTGTGGCACAATACCGGAGGTACTGGGTGCGATAGACTGTACGCACATACAAATCAAGTCACCACCTGGGGAGCAGGGTAGACGCTACATAAACCGCAAGGGATTCCCTCCATCAATTGCCAGGTCATGTGCAATGCGCAGGGCATTATCATGGATGTGTGTGCTGGCAGCCCTGGAAGCTACCACGACTCCCATATCTGGCATGCCTCACAGCTGTACCAGGTATTCGCCAGGGGGGACATCCCACAAGGCCACCTTGTGGGGATGCTGGCTATGCACTGGAGCCGTGGATGATGACTCCCATCAGAAATGCACACACACACATGCAAGAACGCCATAATGAGGCACATGCACAAACCAGAATAATCATAGAGCGTGTGTTTGGGATGCTGAAATCATGGTTCCGGTGCTTGGATACATCCGGTGGAGCCCTGCAGTACTCTCCAGGCACATGTGCCCACATATTCATAGTATGTGCCATGCTACATAATATGATCCTGCGGAAGCAGCTATTGCAGGGACATAATGGTGAAGGGCCACAAAGCCCACCACAACTGCCAAGGCCAGTCCAGGCACAGAGGGTTCAGGACCATGAACACACTGTGCCAGCCCCAGTAGGCAGACGGAGGCGTACCCAATATGCCTATGCCCTGGCAAAGAGGGAACGTATAGCACATACTCTGACAGCGTAGGCCCCATGGACTGACACCTCCCTACCTGCACACACAGTGAAATGGATGGCACACAAACATGGCCACCCGTAAAGTGTACCGTATGGGTGGCCCCATGTGTGACTCCAACATAGGCAGCACCCAAACACTGTACACCCAACAGCCAGCGGAGCATGGAACACCAACACCTGAACCATACGCGGGTCCTACAGCAGACGGCGTTGCTGTATGCTGCCACGTTCACCGCAAGGTGTATACATATAGACATGTAGATATGTGCATATACAGATATGTAGATAGATATAATTACATATATAGAAATATATGTACACATATACATATAAGTACAACAGGTAAGACAGGGAATCAGAGGAATGTAAGGTAACAGAGAAGTAACACGCGATATCCATACATAGTATACATAGTGAAAGACAACCTGAGCATCCGGGAGGTTTAACAGAAGAGGAAACCGTCACCCATGGAAAGGTCAACATACCGAAATGCATAACCGCGAGTCGGAATGATCGCCAGGCCACAGTACAGTAACAGTACATGCGCAGGTAATACTATGATGATATGAGGGGGGAGGTAGACACTGCCGCCGGTGATGCGGCACACGCAGGTACCGTGTACAACCGTCCCTGTGACTGCCGCAGTATGTGTATGTGTGCGGTGAGGGTGCCGTGTGTTTCGCTGTGCGAGTGTAATGTGTGTGCCACTGTAAAATGTGTATGTTGGTGCCATGTTAGAGGCGGAGTGGAATAACATGTGTAGGCATACAGTACACTAGCCACAGGCGTATGTACACCAGTAGTCCCAAAGTAGTACTGAGAGCCCCACCCTGGCTAGGCGTGTGGCGACGTATAACGATGCAAAGTGAAAATGTCCCAGAATGTACCACAGGAATATATGCCACATGGAATGGAAAGGACGTATGTACTAATCATGACCGTATGTATGACACCGATATGCTAATTGCAAAAGCGATCGTCGGCAAAGTTACACAGCAATAGGTATGTACTGCGGAAATACGCATGTGCTACTCCGGTACTGACCGTGGCCACGTATCGGCCCGTAAACACCGCTGTGTGTTCTACAAGTGTCAAACAAGCAATCGCCACCTGAATAGGTGGCAACCACTGGCAAACAGGCCATCCCAAGTACAGGACCACAATGACTGTAAATATCTGGGACAGAATGACAAGGGATAGTCGTCACGTACAAACAACCGCAGATATACCACCGATGTGATGGAGGAATACATGCAGGAAGCACACACGCAGGCGATACCAACACCACATGACAACAACACAACCTACACTCCCAGAACAACAGACAATTAACTGTCAACTCCCCAGGCAGGGATGGAGCACACAGACAAGCATACCGTGTATGTAGAGATGCAAGGCCCACAACCCGTATCCGTCACCTACAACCTCCGATATTCCCCATCGCACATATCAAAGGGATACAGGCCGTAATAGCAGCACAAACATACAGGCAGTCAATGACAGCTGCATAACCACAACATCTCGCGTGGGAAAAACTATCAACAGCGGATGCATACTTGCATCTGTTGTTTAAAGGAATACAACAGCTATGTTACACGTCCAAATGCAAAACGCCATCAACAGACGCTGTCAGGACAGGGACACCCACATGTCGAACATAATACCATACCCAACACACACAATCCACGGCTAACACCACTGCGAAATGTACCTGTCGCCACACATAGCGGCTGCAGTTACACATAACATAACACAATACAGACCATCTCCATGAAGGTAGGGCAAATAGCCAACGCCCAGGTGAGGAATGCAACCATACCCTAGTTACGACACGTAATGTACGAATGGAGTAGATGCACAGGTGATATGCACAAGTACACACTGAGGAACAGCTATTGGTGTGATGAACCCACATGTTGCAGGTATCGACGGATATAAGGATGACTCCCAGGATATTCAAACCGTATGCTCATACCGAACCAGTACTCCACAATGGAAAGAGTAACAAATCGGAATACCGATACACGCAACGAAAAACGGAAGGAAACACTGACAAGGTATGTAGAACCCACGATATGTACGGGTGTGTAACGCATGATGTGTATGACGAAGCTGTACTGTTTGTGAATGGTGTTTGTAAGTAATGATACTTGTCCATAATGCAGAGAGTGGTGAAAGGTGGTTATGTAGTGCTATCCTGCTGAGCATACCAATGACTGTGGACACAGTGTGCACAGCAGTGGGACATCATGTACACAGCCGGGATAACACAAGGGCTGCCACAGGGGGGGCATAACAGAGAACAATGCCACACCACACGCCGATGCTGGCAGTGGATGTCCAACAAGGAAGTGCCATAGCAGGGGATAGGACATGTATGTATACTGTCACAGCACTCATGTGTATGGGCATATACCGTCGATGTCATACGTAATGTGCGCTCGACGTGCACGTATGCCTTGCAGTAGGGGATACTATGTCAGCTATGTGTAATGTAAAGCTGTCATGGTGGATATGACAGACATCATACACAGTATCACAGGCATATCATGCATAATGGAGTTATTGCCTATTGGTATGTACAATAACAGGATACATATGGCCTGTAGATATGGGACAGAGTAGTAGCATAATAGCCATCCGAAATGGAAGGAACACCAAGTAACCATGGCCAAATTATCTGTAGCAGGTGCAATGTGGGCAACAATGAAGTCCGGCAGGTCCATGTGTAAACACATGTGCAGTGTACACAGTAGTGTCACCTCCCCATGGTAGTGTCCAGTGAACAGCAGAGGTGGGTGTCAACTGCATGTCTACACAGTACTGCTGCTGTGGTGGTACCATGACTACGTGTCACTCAAACAGCAAGGGAGCTATCACATGAACAGTGCCACTGTGTGTCCCTGTGGGATGTGCACAGGACCTATGTTCCACAGCATGGTGTGTGTTGTGTCTGCGGAAGTAACACAGAAGCCCAGCCCATGCAATGTGGCATGTGTGCACATATCCATGAGTGGTCCGTTCACACTGCCCACTGCAATTGCCATGTATGAGTACTACATGCATCAGTAATGCGGAGGACATGGTCCATGTCAGAGCAGAAGACACCCCTGTGTATGTGGTATGCAGATGTGTACAGATGTGTTTTCCGTCTGTCAGCCGCATATGTAAACTGTCTGAGCCTGGTACACATCATGCCATATAAAGTCGTAGCCATTGTGGAAGGTACACCACGAATGTAGTATTGTAACCTTGCCCGTGTGTAGATGTGTGTATGCCACAGGTACAATGGCTACCTATGTACCAGCATCACACACAGTACAGATAGGTGTGGCCCTGCAGATGTGTACCCATGCCACAGTGGAATACGGTAACCACAGCGCCATGTGGGGCATTTGTGTGTACAGCAACCATGTACAATTTGATATGCATGTTCGGGGACAGTATCCATGTGATACTCAGTGGATCAATGTTGCTATGCAAAGGTGATGTGCATGCACCATGTGTCATGCATCCTGATGCCATGACACCCACATGATGTATCTGCCACACCAACACCAGCACGGTTGTTATCAGTATGAGCTGGTGGAGCTATAATGGTGCCAGGTATGTAGATGTGGGAGATCTAGGCATGGACAGTACTCTGTGACAGCATGTTGTGTATGTAAGCAAATAGTGAACATGAGGGGCTCCATGACTGAGGACTGTTTAATGCCATATGTACCTGACATGTAGTAGGTAGCATGATATGCTTGCACCACTGTGTGTCCTGTCCAGGAGTCATATAGCCTAACATCCTGAGACACAGAGTATGATGTGCAGGTGGATGTGTACGTTGCCAATACCAGAACGTGGAATGGTGCTGAAGGGCAATGTGAGGACAATGTCTGATCTGTTGCCCTCTGTACCACACCAACCACCCATGCAATGGTATGACAGGTGGCCAGAATGTGTATGTGGCGTGCTGTGGCACACAGAAGCCCAACAAGGGTGCCAGTAAAGGCATGGAGGTCATCAATGAGTGCGTGAAGCACGTCTGTGAGGATGTGCCCCAGTGCCATACAGAATGTTCCAGTCATGGGTGTACGAATGCAGTCCCACACGTGCAGTGCAGTGCCACCCATGTGTAGTGCGATAGATGTGGCAGTGTGACGGTCAAGGTACACAATGTCCGACAACAGGCTAGCAGTGAATTCAGTGGGCTGGTGTGGAGAAACATACCAAACAGGTTGGCGGGACATAACAGCTAGGGAGATCGGAAGGTGACATTGGGACAGTGTCTTAGGACATAACGTGTGCATGGCAATACCATGTATGTGTCCACAGGGACACTATGATGTCCATGTATGGATTGCAACCCTGTAGTGAGTGAGAGTGTGTATTGTTGGTAAGTACACCATTGCCTGGCATGTTGCCAACATTATCTCAGTCTGCAATGCCTGGGTGACTGTTGTACGCGACATTGAATGTGGATGTAGCCAAAAAACACAGACATACCACCACACTGCCTGAGGACCCACACTGCAATGTGCGGCAGTCATGTGTAGGTAGCTAGCCTTGGAGCATGTGATGGACCACGAGGACCCACCATGGCTGTCAAGTGATGCAGCCACACATGTGAATATACACCACCGTGCAACAGCCTGCACATGTGCCCATACAGCAGATGTGCATGGAACATGACCACCACCGTGGCATCTGTGAAAAGGCCAGTACCGCCATGTCTCTGTGTGGAATAGCATGGTCCCTACCATTGCGTACATGCTACGGAAGTGCACTGTGGTATGTGTCAGCATAGTTATGTACACTGTCCATCTGCCGGGGTGCCATGCCATTAACAACCCCTGTCAGCAGACGTCAGTAGTACTGGCTGTAGAACACATGTTCCATGTATGCTGCGATGGGTGTGTGTCCAGGGTGTGGCTAGCAGGGCCGTGAAGCATATATGTTCATCTACCAAAGGGGGGATAACCCCAGGTTTAACACACCAGACACATGGAGGTATTGTGCATGCTGAGGGTAGTGTAGGCATGGTGTGTGTTGTGTAATGTGTCACCCAGCTAGGTGGAGTGCATGCCTCAAGCATGTGTGGGTACATGGGTGTCCATTCTAGGGAAGTGTGGGTTGCTGTCAGCACATGGCAGTATCAGCTGTCTGAGGCCCAATGTACAGTATTTATAAAATACAACAAAAAAACAGGCTAAAATAGTGGGAAGTATACTTGCTGTGTTCAATTCAAGTCAGTCACAAAAGGTAACCAAATGTTCCACAAAAAGAAACGAAGCTGTAACCTACAAACAGCTTTACTTTGCGAACTCTTAATCCAATAAAAAAGAGTCAAAATCACCATAGAGTGTTCATTCGAACCTACTCATCCACTGGGCAATAGCTTGTAGAAAAAACACGCAGCCAGCATGTAAAAATAAATCCAAGCGTCCAGTAGAAACCACGTTTATTAAAATAATTAGAACACAGGGCTAGCGCTTTCAACGAATCTTCATCAGGCCACTAACAAACAAACATACTGACATCCCTTTTATAGCAAAATGCTAGAGTCAACTACTGATGTCACATCCTGTTTGGACATACTGAAGTCAACTCTGATGTCACATCCTGTTATACATAAAATATTTAAAGTGACATCACTTTTGTAGTAAAACGCTACAAGCAACTCTGATGCCACATCCTACTAAATGTAAAATCTTATAAAATGTTTTAAATTATTTAAAATGTTAAAAATATATATGCAGACATTTTGTAAACAGTGTACAATAAAAATGTTCTAAAATAACATTTCACCCTACTTTAACTGCTGCTGCATGTAACATTCAAAATGTTTTAAAATAATTTAAATATCTATGTAACCATCTCATAGACAGTATGCAGCAAATAAGGTGTTTCACAATTACATACTAACTTCCTATAAATACTGCACTTATATGCGTACTAGTTAGTATTTAATAAGCGATATAATCCCATTTGAAATACTTGTATGTATAAATACATGTTTAAAATAGGGATCAAATTAATAAAGATATTAATACCTACACATGAGCTATTTAGCATAATTATAACTGTACAGAAATGATCATTCAAAACACTGCATCTAAAATTTGTACAGCGTGTGCTTCTAAATATCATAATATCTGTAACAGCATAAATCATTCAAAACAGATATGTGCACACGCAAAGATGTTGATAACGGCTGATATTATAAACATAAAAATATATGAGACTAAATGTGCAAAATAGGTGAAATATGTGTGCTGGATGAGAGAGGAATACATGGTATATCAGCATTTGGCCCCTAAAAAGCCTACAGAGTAAAATACAGAGACAATGATGGAGACAGAAATGGAAAAAAATGAGGTATGAAAATGTTATAAATATAAAAGTAAAACCAGCCAGAAGTTAATGAAGGGTGGCAAAGGGGTGAAAAGCTTCAATGAAGTTTCCTAGCTTTAAGTATAGGTTTGATGGAGACTCTGTCATTGAGGCCTGGGTACAAATCAGCCCTAAGCCTGATGATCCATTTGGCCTCTATCTGTTCCGTGGTGTTAAAAATATCTCCTCTTCTACGAGATAGAACATTGTTTTGAATTACTTGGAACAAAAAGCTATGTTGGGTAGATGTATTAATTACATGCCTAGACAGAGCATTTGAAAAACATCTGACTTTGATTTTATATAAGTGTTCCCTAATACGGTCTTTAAACTTTCTGTCCGTCTTCCCTACATAAAACGCAGGGCTGCGATGGGTGTGTGTCCAGGGTGTGGCTAGCAGGGCCGTGAAGCATATATGTTCATCTACCAAAGGGGGGATAACCCCAGGTTTAACACACCAGACACATGGAGGTATCGTGCATGCTGAGGGTAGTGTAGGCATGGTATGTGTTGTGTAATGTGTCACCCAGCTAGGTGGAGTGCATGCCTCAAGCATGTGTGGGTACATGGGTGTCCATTCTAGGGAAGTGTGGGTTGCTGTCAGCACATGGCAGTATCAGCTGTCTGAGGCCCAATGTACAGTATGACAACACAGACAGCATGTAACCTGTGGTGTACAATGTAAGCTCTGTTGCATGTTACAATGTGTCTAGCGGTCACAAACATGGGTATCTGAACATGGAGCACCTATGATGCATTGTGTTCAGCAAATATCCAGTATGTGTGCAAAACACTGTGTGATGTGGGATCCCCTCACCTGTGTGTGTTGCAGTCCAGGTATGTGCCTGGGAGGTATGATCCGTGTACAATCTGTACTTGCAGGTGTGCTGTGCAGAGCATGGAGGCAGGTCCCAGGCACTGCAGATAAATGTGAGTGGTGCACTAGTGTGTGTGCCTTGCTTGTGTGCAGCACAGTGGAAGGTGCAAGCATTGTCCCACATGACCCCATGCCGTGCCTGCCTGTTACAGCCCTGCTGGAGACAGTCATGTGACACCGCCACAGAGGCAGTATAGCATGTGAAGATGTACATGTGTGCTCCACACCCCAGGCAGATGTCCGCAGGTCATGTGTGCCACAGCAGTGTGGTCAACCAGGACTGTTATAGTGGTCAGATACCACATGCCTGTATAAGTACAGTATGAGCATAGTCAACAGTTGCAGTGACAGAGTGGGTCAATGTACAGTGTCCCTGTGTTCAGACCACTGCCTACTGTACACTTGGCTAGACACACACCCAGAGGGTGAATATACTGGTGAGCCATCACATGTCCCAGTACACGTAGCCTGTGTAATGCCATCACAGGGCGGTCACAATAACATGTTGTATGACAGATATGTTGTACCAGGTGATGTGTCATGTGTGCATATGTTGAGTTGCACAGCCGTTCACACGTCCGCAACATATCAGTGCATGATGCCTAGTGTAACATGATGTGTGGAACTGCACTGTGATCCACAACATGGTCATCTGAGACAGGTGTGTTGTGAATAGTGTAACCCATGGTTCCACGGGATATACACTGGTGCTGTTGGCTGCCATGCTGGGGGCCACCAGTGGTGCCTGCAGTGGTCATACAGACATACTGCACACATTGTTCTGGCAGGAATGTCCATTGTAGTAGATGATGTGTTACTACGTGAAGGTAGGTGTGTGTTGTGAATGTTACCCATCCAGATGTGACCATCAGGGGCAGTCATGGTTGTCGACAGCATCACACCCATCCACAGCTGTCAGAACCCTGTCCCCAGAATGGGTGTCAGCCACCCTCGTACTGTGTGACCTATGTGCAGATGGTGGAACACCTCCTACTGGCTGGCTAACAGTGTCATCTAGGAAGGCTATGTGATGGCTGGAATATGCTGTTATAATGTATAATGCTGGTATCCCAATGAAGTACATGGAATCACACACAGTAAGCCATGGCTGGCATGTAAACCATGTACAACAATGACTGTGTGACAGACACAAACAATGTGGAGCCATGTTGAACATGCACCCATGAGAACACCAAATGAGGTATGTTGCACATATCGATGTACAACTGTCAGCTATGGCCACAGCATGGATGCAGACGCATATCCCCCACAGGCAGTACCACGCCATGTAGGTAGGGGGGGCATTGCACAACTACATGTGACAGTTGCTGTACCGCCACATGTACTGCATATCCGTCATGTAGGGGTAGCAGTGGTACGTGACTGTTGGACATGCCTGTACATATGACCATGTCCCACAGGATATGTGTTACGTGTGTACAACACGTGTTGTACCGTCATCAAGCTGTGAAGTGTATGGCTGCCAGTGTACCTGTGTGACATGTTCTGCAATGGGTGCAAAGTGCAGTAGTGCATTGCATGCCCACATGCCCCACACAGGTGCATAGCCTGAACATACAATACAAAGAGGGTGTTGGATCATAGCAACCCACAAGAGGAGATGGGTACGGGTGGCAACCCACTACCACCTGTCCGGGTAAGGTGTGCATGTCCATGACACATTAGCACCCGAGAAGCTAGCAGTACAGCAGTACAGGGTGGCATGCATATATGTTCACTAATACCCTGTGTGTCCCACCACTGGCCTGTGGACAGACAGACACCAACACAATGTGCAGCATTGACATGTGCACAGCACATCACCACTGGCTACTGTAGAACAGGCTTACTGTGTAGACATGTGCACAGAACGTCCGCCAGCCACACTCAAACACGTTATGTGTTGAACCCCACCATTATTGTTGCCCATGCCACAGACAGATGTTCGCATCTGTGCATGTACGCCTGGGAATGTCCCTGGCCTAGCAGTATAGCTGTGTCAGTGTTGCGAACAACATACTGAATGGGCTGTGTGTGTGAGGTGTGCGTCATACGTGTATGGTCCGATGGATGATACCATCAGTGCCCCTGCTATGTGAACATCCCTGTCCCCATACATGGATACCTATGCTGTGCCCAACACCACGGTCCCTGTGGGAGGGATGGCACTGTGTGGTGCACCAGCTGACATGGGGGTGGCAGCAGGCACTGGATGTAGACATATGTGGTACCCATGTCAGGCCAGGCAACCATCCATGTGCACGGGATAGCAGTGTGTGGGCACATGCAACACTTTGTTGAACAATATCGCAGCACATAGCACCTGTCAGGGGTAATGTGTATGCATGGATGTGTGAAACCAGCATGCACCATACACACCCCCACCAAGCAGCATGCTGCCTACCTTGCAGAAGGCCATTGTCCACACCATGATGATAGACATGTGTAATGTCCATATACACATAGCAATGACATATGGAATGAACAGCCACCCTGCCAATATCAGTACCCCCCAGGTGGGACACATCCCTGTGCCATGTATGTGACATACCCTGCCATACCATGCAGCCCTGCCCAGCAAGGCTGCACGTGCTATCACATTCATACATGGTGCGATGGACAAATGGCACTTGCACTATCAACCGTCCAGAGCAGTAATGTGGCACTGATGCACCCTGTGGTGTCACAGGTGCTGTGTGTTGGTGTGTACAACGTGTGCACATGCTATGCATGACCTTCCCTGCTAATGTCATATGGTTACACAATGTCCCATGTGTATCACATGTGCAATACAGGTGAGCCGTGGCAGGTTGTCCAACACCCGTACAGTGCTGTGTAGATGTACATGGCACAACACATGCATGTACAGGTGTCCATGTGTATGTGTGCAGTGCCACCGCTGGCGTTCATAATGGCTGCGTACGTGATGCCTAGTGACATATACACAGCATCCAGGTGAACAGTAGAACTGTGTGCACATTGGGACACGTGCCAACTGGTATGAACACAGGTGCAGGCAGGTACACATGTCCACAGCAGGTTACCATCAACATGGTGTGTGTACAGTGTGATGAGTTGACACACAGATATGATATGATACCCACTGCTTAATGGTGTGACGGCAACACGTCAGCTGTGTCACTGCCATGATGCATCGCAGAGATTACTGTGCAGATGTCGTACATGTCATAGCAATGTATGTCCAGCGGTATGCCAGTACATCAGTGTAAATGTGACCTGTCACCATCATTATGCCTTACAGATAATGCCACGTTCCCGGCTGCCAGCCTTCAGCCGCCAGGAGGATGACGTCATTATACCGTTGCTCCATGACAACTATGACCTGCTATTCAGCCATGTTCCACAGCAAGCACAGCAGCGGGATGACCTGTGGCAGGATATGCACAGGAGGGTGAACAACGTGGGTGGCAACAACCGCACCTACCAGCAGATATGCAGACACTGCACAGACCTAATACGGCACGCGAAACAGCGTGCCACTGCAATCGCCAGAGAACAAGGTGGGACAGGTGGTGGGCCACCAACCCAGCACCCACTCACACACATGGAGGAGCTCCTGGCCAGTCTGGGGACACCCAGGGAACATCATGCAGAAACACTCGCTGCCATCGTGGAGGTGGGTGTCTCCCAACCAACGAGCCTGGAGCTGCCTGGTAAGTCAGTCTTGCATGTGTGTATGATAACTGACACCACATAATGTACCAATACATGCCAGGTATATGGCCACACAAGCTGCATACTACAGTATGCTACGTTGTGTTTGCAGACATGTGCATAACACATGCTACCACACAGGTACATGATGTGACATGCACAGTGCTTACTGTGGCTACAGTAATGGATAATGTGTATACTGTTGTGTCGCCCCTATACAGGTACCTCTGGCGTGTCGCACAGCCATGGGTCCGTCGCAGGTGAGACTGTTGCTAGTAACAGGCATGTTACAGTGTATAGATATTCGCCATGTGGCCAGGTATGACATGCACACCTGGGTCTGCTCCAGTCACGGTATACAGGTTGCACCACCTGACACACACGCCACCCATGTACAGTAGATACAACCATTAGTATACACCGGCATGACACCACATAACCCATCGGTGTGATATGTGCAGTCAGCTATGCATACAATGGTGGAGGTGTTCTACAATGGCTGCAAATGTAGTATGCATCGGAATGCCATTTGCGGTATGCGCACAGTACCACATAGTGAGCTGTGATCTGGCCAGCACACAGGTGTTACCAATGTGACCTATGCCCCTGCATTGTGTGCACACGTTGTGACATGGCACATGACATGTCCCATGCACGTGGTGTTCTGTCTGCAACATTGTCACATCATGACATGACCTACGCCCGACATAGCAGACATCCACACTGTCTGCATAACCCTCGGGATTGTGACACATCAGACTAGTATGGGTGTATGTCACATGGGCCACCACTGGGATGTGTACACGATGCCCATCACACACAATTGTCCATGACCCAGTCAAACATGGCCATGGATGATACCCACAGGCATGTTGCCACACAGTACATCTGGAGTGGGTAGTCACCGTTGCACTTTGTCCACACATAGTGCGATCATAGCTGTAGTGGACCACCTGTACATCTGATGTGGTACACCAGACAACTGCAATGCCTGTCTGCAGCCACTGGAGGTGCCACCAATGTCTACCATATACGTGCTGTGGAACAGCATGACTGTGTTGCAGACATGGCAATGCAATGCGTCCATGTTACGCATCGCACAGAAACATACCTGTGTCTTGCTGCCATGCAGTGGCACAGTGCCTGTACTCCCCACTGTATAGCTATGTACACAGCTCACACCAACCACACCTGCACAGACATCTTTGTTACATATGCATTCTATCTGTAGCCTGTACACATAACACTGCACTGTGACGTCCAGTTCGATGTGGTGCATGTGGTGGGACACCATTGTCACATGTCCACATGTTATCGCACATGTTGGCAGAGTACATGACAAAGTGACGCCAGCCATGTGTACTGTTAACCTGCCTGTGGCCACACGGTGTATCACGGTGATGCATGCAAACTACCATGAATGTGTGTACTGCATGCCTAGTGAAATGACACCTGCTTGATGTAGTGTGCACCCCAGGGCAGTATGCATACTACCACTATTAATGTCTGGCCTGCATTCACTGAGCTGTGGTGTGGGAATGCTGCATGACATCTGCAATATCACATGCATGATGTGTCTGCATGTGTGTGTGTCTGCGTGTGTGTGTCAGCATGTGTGTGTCTCTGCATGTGTGTGTCTGCATGCGTGTGTGTGTCTGTGTGTGTGTGTGTCTGCGTGTGTGTGTGTGTCTGTGTGTGTCTGTGTGTGTGTCTGCGTGTGTGTAATGTATCTTACAGTATGTCTTTGTATTCACAGGTGGTGTAGGTGTGTTCCCCTCCTGCGGTCCATCTGATGCTAGTGTCCCCACAGATACTAGCGGTGATGACCATATGCATGAGGCACAGGCAGGGTTGTCACGGGCAGAAGCTGTGCCATTGGTTAACATCCCACCTATGTCCCCTTCATCTCCGCACACGGTTCTGATGCCGACACATACCACATCACCGTTGCCCATAGAGGAAGGACAGTCAGCGTCTGTTGGCATTGAGCAGGAATGTGTGGTGGCTACAGAAGGTGCGGGTGCACACCATGTTGCCAGTGTAATGACTGGTGATGTGCCACACAGGCATGTGGCTGGTGCTGCTCGTAGGAGGAGCTCTGGTAGACATGCACCTGCTGTACAGGGTGCAGCAGCTGGTATCACCAGACGCATGTTCCAGACTGTAATGGCGGCACAGGCACGTGCTGAACAGCAGAACCAAGAAGGGCAGAGGCTGCAGAGGGCCGCAATCCATTCCCTAAATGAGAACATCCAGTCATTGGTGAATGCTCAACAGCAGCTTGCTGATGTTCTGGATAGGCAATTAGGTGAGATGGTTGGAATCCTCGACCGAGGCATGTCAATCCACGAGCGTGAGCTGTCTGTGCTGGAACACCTGGTAGGGGTGAGGCGTAGGAAACGTGGCCATAGGCCAGCAACACCACCTAGTGTAGGTCGACGTGTGCGTGCCACCTCTCATGCCCACTCACACAGTGCCGGTAGCAGCAGCAGCAGCAGTGCAGCTGGTGCTACACCAACCACACCAGGACACAGCAGGCCACGTGGACGTGGCCCTGGACGGTCCCAGTGCAGACACGGTTCCAGCGGACATGTGTCATCGGAGAGTGGCCACTCCATACCTCCACCCGGTAGTGCCCGTGCAACCCCAGGCAGGCACGGGTCACATGGCCACAGACGGACACAGTGAGCCATACAACCTGCACTGTACAGTCTGGGGCTGCCAAGTATACCCCGTGTAGGCATCACAGATGGCTGAACTGTGTACACACATACCCACACACAGCAGACACAACTGTAGGGCTCCACCACATCCACATGCATTCTGCACAGTCATGCCCAGTAAATGCACTGGCCCTTACACACACACATGATGTCATCCATTGGTACAGCCTATGCCCCTGGCACACATATCACCCTGTGCATATGATGAAGCCTCTGCCGCAGCACTGTCATCCACACCATCGGTGCACGGTTATGCAAATATATTCTGATGCACAGGGTGGACAAGTTAGTGAGAGGTGTATGTGATACCTGTGTCCGCATAGTGCGTGATGTGTATGTTGCAGTGGTTGTGTATGACAGGTGACAGGTGCGTATGTGATGTGGGTTGTGTACTGACATCATGCAGCAGACATACCATGTACTGCAGGTGCAGCATACATTGAGCTGTGTACACGGTATGCGTGATGGTTACATGTGTAGCACCATGTTGGTTCTGTTAACCTGTATGCCTCATATGGTGTACTTGCATGTGCCTACTGGGAGCACTGTTATCAGTCCCCCATGTGTAGCTGTGGGTTACCCACAGGCACATCTGGCAATATCAGCATACCACAGGTACCCGCAACCTGCATGCACTCCTACATAGGTACATAGGTGCATAGGTACATATCAGGCTATGTGCCCTACGGCATGTGTAAGCCTATCCAGAGTGTGTGTGGCTTTCACCACCCCTTAGGATGAGGATACTATATCCATTGGTCCGCTGTCCCTCTGTCCAGCAGTGACACAGAGATGATGCCTGGCGCATACCTACGATCACCCATCCACACGTCAGGATTACTCTTGGACAGAGTCAGTGAGGGGCTCTGCTTCACATGGGCTGGGAATCTTTTCCATGTTGTAGGGGGTCTCTGGGCGATGACCCTGTCCATCCAGCACATCCTATTTATGTCCGTGTTGAGGTTTCCGTCAGTTGCTTCTGTGCCCATGGTTGTTTGGAGCCTAGGAGGTGGAACATGTCCATGTCACCCAGGTCGGACATGGCCGTGTATGTCAGGCACAGATCACCTCAGAGCAGACGGTATGAGAAGGTATACAGCCGGAGTCCCCTCAGTCGGGCAGCGTGTGACATATGTTTCAGCACCTTTATCCCTGTGTTGTGGAACGTTTGAGGTCCTTCCAAGTGCTGCAGGTGTCAGGTTAGGTACATTCCAAATGTGGCGTTGTACCCAATCATTGGTCTGATGTGTGAAGAGTACAGGGGTACAATGACCTCCCCTGATGTGGATGTGAATCCCTTCATGACCAGGTGGGCACAGTGGAATGTCTTCCCAACCACATTGGCAATGTGAGTGTTGAGAGAGGTTACCGACAGGTTTGGTACCCATGTCCCTGATCACGTCCACCATGTTTAATGGATTACCACCTATATGGTAATTCGGGGTGAACACGTCTTTCCCAAAGGGTAGGTCTATACCTTCCCTGGCATGTAGCATCAGGCCATGGCTCTGGCACCAGTTATCCATTTCTATGAGACCCCAGGTGGATGTCCGTGTCTGATGGGGTGTTGAGTATGGTGGCCGGTGTGCAGTCATCTGCATACCTTGTCTGCCACAATCCCCCTATGTTTGCACGCACATTGGAAAGTTGAATGACGAACAGGAGGGGGCCCAGGGCTGAGCCCTGTGGGCCACCACTCGGGACCAGCTTGGAGTCTGACATGGCACCAGGAACACAAACCCTGTGGGGTTTGACCTCCATCCAGTTGGCAAACCATCGTGTGACATATGTCTCTACATCTACGCTGGTGAGCCTTTCTATGATGCCCATGTGGAGTGTGGTTTGAACGCTCCCGCCAGGTCATGGTAGTCTGTGCAAACCGACGTACCCCCATCAATGGCCTTAGTGACTCCTCCAAACAGGTCGACCAGGTTTGGGAGGCAGGATCTGCCCTTGACTAAGCCGATGTGGGTATGTTCCGGTATTTGCTGTACACCAATGTCTTTATTTATGGGCTCCAGTATGGACCTCCCCACAGCTTTGCAGACAAGGCTTGTCAAGCTGATAGGGCAGGGATGTATAGAGTCCATAAGAGCACTACCCTGGTGTAGTGGGACCACAGTTGCCGTATGCCATCCATCGGGGACGTAGCCCGTAGTAAGGCTAAGATGAAATAGCAGCCTTATGTGCGAGGTGAGGGCCTCAATGAGGTTGTGTAGCACACAGCCGGGGACACCATCTGGTCCCATTGATGCTGTGTTCACTGCTTAACAGATATCAGCTCTCTCCTGGGCATACGGGATGTTTGGGAGGCTAGACTCTGGTGGGATGGATATGTCCCCTCTTGGGGGGGGGGGGAGGGTAGATGTATGCACGGAACATGTCCGCTGGTTTGTTGGCAATGTCTGTGGGTTCAGTGATCATTGTACCATTCTGGAGTAATTCCGAGCATAACTGTGTGCTTCCACCCATGTTCCTACCATAGCTAAGGAAGGCCTTATGGTTGTCTTATGTGTCCTTTGCAATACCAGTCCCACAGGCGGCCTTGGATGATTGTATGAGTGATCATATGTTAACGCCGGTATTAATCAGTGATGCCTTCCCTGGTACTGATATTGCTCTGTCATGTATTAGCTTTCAACTCTTGTTGTACGGTTTGTCAATGGCTGGGGTCCACCAGACCATGTGCCTGCCTTTGGTGGACAAGGTCCTGATGTTATCAGGATCGCTTGGTGCAGACATTCCTGGGGGTGCTCATAGAAGGCATTTGTAAGGGTTTCATCAGTGTGGCCTGTGTTTACCACTGGCATGGAGGCCTTGTAGGGTACCACACCAGTCGTATGATGTGTGTGGTTTGCTATGGAGAGGTCTTCACTGTGGTCTCCCATGCCGGTGTCGGGTGCAGGATGCGGATCTCCAGTGAGTTCACTATATGGTCTGACCTCACCATTGAGGGATGTACATCCTGTGTGGAGCATGTCGTCCCCATGTGTGATGATCAGAACTAGTATAGTTTCCCCCCCCTTGTGGGTATGGTGCATGGTTGTTCCACAGCATTCAGGTGTATGAACACCTGGAATCTTTGGTGTAGGGTGTTGTGTCCTGGGTAATGTTCCCGGTCTATGTATGGGTGGTTGATGTCACCCAATATGACGGTGTTGTGAGAGCATTCATACTCACCAGTGTCTTCAGGAAGACTGTGCAGGTATCCTGGGTTTGGGAGGGTGGTCTGTAGCATGCAACAAACTGTAGTGCAGTCCTACCCATGGTTAATTGCACCTGGATATTCCCCGCTGCTACGTGCATTTCTGCCAACATGGAGGTGTGTGTATCCTTCATGGAAATAGAGACTCCCCCTCCTTCTGTGTTAGGTCCGGGTTATGGTCCTGAACGCATGATATGGGGTATGTCCTGATAGTGCTGGGGTGCTCTCAGCAGCCCTGATCAATGTTTCAGTCACAGCACTGACATCGATGTCCTCCATACTGAGGAGGGCATTTGAGGGTGTGCAGCTTGGGCGTAGACCACTGGCACTGAGCAGTATTACCCTGTCTGTTCTCCAGGTTTGTAGTGTAGGGTGGTAGGTTTCTCATTCCAGCCTTGCCTGCAGTGGGCACTGTGGGGGTGGCAGGTGCCTTAGCCAAACCCTTGAAGACCAGGGGTGACAGGTGCGAGCCATCCCTTGTGAAGGGGCGTGGCGTGCCAAGCATGTCATCCCAGGTATGAGGAATCTGGATCCCCTCAGACTGACACCGGTAACCAGGCACATTATCAAGGGTGACCACTTGGAGCCAGTATAGTGGCATCATACTTGATGAGGGTGGGATACTGCCCAGGGTCAGGGACATGCTGGCCTGGGCTACACAATCTGAGTGGCCCTCTATGTCTCCTTTAATGTATCCCAGGGTGGTATGTCTCCAGTCGTTGACACCAGCATGGGCAATGACCGCGTCATACCTGTACATGCTGGAGTGACCTGAGTGCGTGTGTTATGTGGCGGATTCCAGCGCCCGACAGGCAGCCTACTGTGATCATTCCCTTGTTCAGTCTGGTGGGTGGGACCTCGGTGTGTCTGACAGTGGCATCACCCATTACAAGTGTGTCTGGCATTGTGTGTGTTGCCTTTGGGGCTCTGACTGTTTAGCACACTGACGTTGAGAACTATGTGTTGCATGTCCTATGTCTTGTGGAGGCAGTTGCTTGTGTGTCTGCTTCAGAGGGCTCGTTAGGTTCGTGACATGTTTTAACAGTGCCTCCAGGTATGTCTTAGTGTGTTCATGTGTTTGATTAGCATTTGCGATAGTCACATGTGACACTGGGTTTGTGGTGTGCATGGTGTCCTTCCCTCCCGTTTGGTCTTGCCGGTCATGGTTTGAGAGAGCACAGCCCCCTGTCTGGCTATATAGTTGCATCTGTCACATGTATTATGTTCAGTGGGGGAGGTGCGGCTTGTCCGTGTCCATAAGGCACCTGTAACAGTGCCCAGGATGCCCAGATTCACCATCTGAACAGGAGAGGTCACTAGCAATTGACCCTTCGACATGCCAGAGAACGTGAATGCATTTGCTGTGTAACTGGGTCAGAAGGCACCTATAGGGACGTGGGTACACAAGGGGATTCTAGGCCAGTGTAGTACTCCATTTAGTATACATGTACTTTACCTATGTAGGAATACTATGGGAGCAGGTGCAGAGCTTTTGTGACATAGAGAACAGACAGTCGGGATTGCAAGAAGAGAGGTTATACACATAAACCTGCAGAGCACAGAGCCAGATACAGTGTAACGTTGCTTACACAGTACATGACGCACATGTCCACACATATACTGCACTTGACGCCTGTGGTCGGTGCCACAGGCTACGGTGGACAGAGACATCACATACATGGCATGACACAGTACAGGTATGGTGACATTCTGCATGTGTCGTACGCAGTGTGCTGGCTACTGACCGCAGGTGTCACCTGTCAGCTGTGGTGCACGGTGTGCAGCAGTCGGATGCTGTACCGGTACAGGAATATGTCCGCAATGCGGTGCGTACACCTCTATGGCACACACCCCATTGTGTGCAGATGGGGACACCTGTCTGTGTGGTCAGCACCCTCACAAGACAATGCACCCACGCGCCATGTCACAGGGGGTGGTCTTGCACAGGTGGCCAGTAAGGCTCACAGGTATGGCATTGACAGGGCTGTACAATGCAGCACCAGTACGGGATGGTCACTCTGTGTGGTCAGTGTCCAGTCACAACACTATATCTGCATACACCCTCACAACAGGCAGCAGACATACACACATGTTGACACACTGACATGGTGGTGACCACACATGTCTACACAGGGGGATGACGTGTTGCATGTACTGCACCATCCACATCCATGCACCCCACACTGAGGTAGGTACAGATCTCTACCATGGTGTACAGTGATGTGTGGCACATGGCACATAGTCCCCCCGATCTGTGGCATACATGGGCACACATTCCTGCACACATGTTGGTGCTAGGAATGCCACACCCGCTATATGGGATATGTGCAGGCGTGCAGCGGTATGTAGTGCATCCTGCGTACTACCACTGTATCTGGCAGCTGTGCCAATATTTGCACTTGGGAGGTGGTAGGGGTTACAGTGGCCATGTGACATATGGTCGATGATGCATGGCCAATGGGTATGCATTATGGCAGTGCTGTCATGTAAAGGTGACATAGCAGACTGTATGCACATGGCAGGGTAGGATGGTGTGTGACACACCTGTGACCAGCACCTGCACACATGCATGTGGACAGGTGTTTAAACACATGGTGTACACACAGACTGCCATGCGTGCTGTTACTATGCCACCATATGACGGCCCCCATGATGGGTATGCATGTGGTAGGGGGTTGCAACTGTGTTATGGACACCGGACACCGCTCATGCACGGCTGCACCGTGCACAGTACACGTGTCACATGTATCCCCTGTTGCCATGTGTGTATGCATTGCTACGTTGTGACATGTGTGTCGACATACATGGAACATGGACTGTGGTATGGTATCACAGCTGTCACAGGCAAACTGTACAAGGGTATGTGTCCCAGTGAACACCGCTACACCCTGTAGGGGTGCATACAACAGACATGTGTCCGCCTTCCCTTCGTGTGTATTACAGCGTGCGCCTGTTATGCATGTGGTACATCACAGGCCAGATGTGTCCTGCGTGCAGTCCATGCACACAGCCAGGAAATCACATATGTGACATATCCGGACATTGTTTCACTGTGGTACAGCTGCAGTCATGTGTCATATCTGTGTCAGGCCCGTGGTATGTGTGGAGCACGCCTGTCCGTGTATACCGGTATGGGTGGACTACATCACACCTGTGGGATCATTGATAGTACATGTGTACTCTGCACGACGGACGTACACCACCACATAGTCTTGTGGACATATGTCACATGCTGTTGCTGGACTGTGAGGCATACTGCTGCACCGATGACATGGTGCTGGCATGGCAGCTACAGTGTTCACTGCAGTGTGTACATGTTCAGCCTGCACCCGTGATGCCTGTGCTGTCATCTGTGTGTGTACGTGTAACTGCATGTGTGTCCACCCTGTGCGTGTGTACGGGTTTACCTGGCCGTGACTTGCGGTGTGTGCACTCCGTCTGCATGCCGGACAGTGCGTAGCACATACTACGTGTGTGAGCATGGCCGGGTTGCTGTTGTGTGGGTGGACACACACGACGGTCCACATTCTGCCTCCCATGATTTCGCCCCATGTGTATGCATGTCTGCACTGTGCAGATTCTAAGTGTCTGAGCATGCCCAGTAAGCAGCTGTATAGATGGACACACAGTACAGTGCACACCGCGCCCGTCTGCGTTGATACCCCGTGAGCATGTCTGTCTCCCCTTCGCAACCACTAGGTGTGAGGGCATGGCCAGTACACCATTCGGGGGTACACACTACAGTCGGCACCGATGTCTGCTACTAGGCGTGTAGCCATGGCCAATGACATCCTGCATAGCCATGGTGATATGTGGTTGTTATGCCACAATGGCTGCCTACATCATGCATGCCGGATTCCCTCTCATAGGGTATACTGTATGTGGTGCATCCCGTATCCATGTCGTGATGTACTGCTCCGTAGTTAGTTGGTATTCCCGACTGCAGCACTACCGTGTTACTGCACGCCCACCTTGGGATGGTAACATGCTGTGTGACTGCGCACTCTGTCTTCATTCCCTATCGGCTGCCTTGCCTCTGCAGATGATCTCACCCACCTAGGGGTATGCCTCCTGAGAGTGCTGTGCTCAGTAATCTCGGTAGCGCGTTCTGTAAATGCATCATGCTGTAGTGTGTTCATGTAGGTAGGCGTAGGTTTGACTCCCGGCCCTTCCCTGTGTGTGTGTGTGTGTGTGTGTGTGTTTCCAGCTGCCTCTGCAGATGAACTTGCTTTTAGACACTTCGCAACACATACCTTGGCTATTGTCAGCTATTCCCTTACGGATGATGTCACCCACCTAGAAGTATGCCTCTGACAATGCTGTGCTCAGTAATCTCGGTAGCACGTTCTGTAAATGCATCATGCTGTAGTGAGTTCATGTAGGTAGGTGTAGGTTCGACTCCTGGCCCTTCCCGTGTGTGTGTGTGTGTGTGTGTGTGTGTGTGTGTGTGTGTGTGTGTTTCCAGCTGCCTCTGCGGATGGACATGCTTTTAGATGCTTCGCAACACATACCTTGGCTATTGCCAGCTATTCCCTTACGGATGATGTCACCCGTCTAGAAGTATGCCTCTGACAGCGCTGTGCTCAGTAATCTCGGTAGCATGTTCTGTAAATGCATCATGCTGTAGTGAGTTCATGTAGGTAGGCGTAGGTTCGACTCCCGGCCCTTCCCCGTGTGTGTGTGTGTTTCCAGCTGCCTCTGCGGATGGACATGCTTTTAGACGCTTCGCAACACGTACCTTGGCTATTGCCAGCTATTCCCTCACGGATGATGTCACCCGCCTAGAAGTATGCCTCTGACAGCGCTGTGCTCAGTAATCTCGGTAGCGCGTTCTCTAAATGCATCATGCTGTAGTGAGTTCATGTAGGTAGGCGTAGGTTCGACTCCCGGCTCTACCCCGTGTGTGTGTGAGGTGTGTGTGTGTGTGTGTGTGTGTTTCCAGCTGCCTCTGCGGATGGACATGCTTTTAGACGCTTCGCAACACATACCTTGGCTATTGCCAGCTATTCCCTTATGGATGATGTCACCCGCCTAGAAGTATGCCTCTGACAGCGCTGTGCTCAGTAATCTTGGTAGCGCGTTCTGTAAATGCATCATGCTGTAGTGAGTTCGTGTAGGTAGGCGTAGGTTCGACTCCCAGCCCTTCCCCGTGTGTGTGTGAGGTGTGTGTGTGTGTTTCCAGCTGCCTCTGCGGATGGACATGCTTTTAGACGCTTCGCAACACATACCTTGGCTATTGCCAGCTATTCCCGTACGGATGATGTCACCCGCCTAGAAGTATGCCTCTGACAGCGCTGTGCTCAGTAATCTCGGTAGCGCGTTCTGTAAATGCATCATGCTGTAGTGAGTTTATGTAGGTAGGCGTAGGTACGACTCCTTGCCCTTCCCCGTGTGTGTGTGTGTGTGTGTGTGTGTGTGTGTGTGTGTGTGTGTGTGTGTGTGTGTGTGTGTGTGTGTGTGTGTGTGTGTGTTTCCAGCTGCCTCTGCAGATGGACATGCTTTTAGACGCTTCGCAACACATACCTTGGCTATTGCCAGCTATTCCCTTACGGATGATGTCACCCGCCTAGAAGTATGCCTCTGACAGCGCTGTGCTCAGTAATCTCAGTAGTGCGTTCTGTAAATGCATCATGCTGTAGTGAGTTCATGTAGGTAGGCATAGGTTCGACTCCCGGCCCTTCCCCCTGTGTGTGTGAGGTGTGTGTGTGTTTCCAGCTGCCTCTGTGGATGGACATGCTTTTAGACACTTCACAACACATACCTTGGCTATTGCCAGCTATTCCCTTACGGATGATGTCACCCGCCTAGAAGTATGCCTCTGACAGCGCTGTGCTCAGTAATCTCTGTAGCGCATTCTGTAAATGCATCATGCTGTAGTGAGTTCATGTAGGTAGGCGTAGGTTCGACTCCCAGCCCTTCCCCATGTGTGTGTGAGGTGTGTGTGTGTTTCCAGCTGCCTCTGCGGATGGACATGCTTTTAGACGCTTCGCAACACATACCTTGGCTATTGCCAGCTATTCCCTTACGGATGATGTCACCTGCCTAGAAGTATGCCTCTGACAGCGCTGTGCTCAGTAATCTCGGTAGCACATTCTGTAAATGCATCATGCTGTAGTGAGTTCATGTAGGTAGGCGTTGGTTCGACTCCCGGCCCTTCCCCGTGTGTGTGTGGGGTGTGTGTGTTCACAGCTGCCCTAGTAGAGTGTAGTTATTTTAGACGCTTGCCAACACATACCTTGGCTATCGGCAGCTATTCCTTTATGGATGTTGTCACCCACCTGGACATGTGCCTCTGACGGTGCTGTGTTCAGTGGTCCACGTAGTGCGTTCCATACCTGTGTCATACTGTTGTGCGGTTGGGTATGTGGGGGTGTGGTCAATCACCATGCCTGCCAGATGTGTGTGTGTGTCTATGCTCCCAGCCACATGGGTTCATAGGGTATGGCTTTAGAGTTTCCGCAGAACACTTATATCCTGCCACCATCCCTGTGTTTGTGGATGGTGAGACGCAGCTCGTGGACTGCCTGTGTGCCTGCTGTGGTTGGCGACCTCCGTAGCATGTTCTCCATGTGCACCCTGCTGTGGTGTGGTGGGGTGGTGCTGTGTACGTTACACTCACGGCCTTGCCACATGTGTCCGTCTGTATCTCTCGTTGTATATATACATACCTATGTTGTGCCCATAGCGCTGCTCTTGCATGGACAGCTGTCTGTCCCATGTATCGCATATTTGCACGGCTGACACATAGAACTGTGGTACGATGCATATCCACTCATTGTCCATGCAACGTCCGTATTCCAGAACACCCTAGAGACATCTGCTGGATATCATGGCAGACAGCTATCCTTGCTGTACTGACACTGTACCCGTACACGCCATAAACCGTGCGTATAATTGCCTGTTTATGGTGTGTGTATGTCTATCTGTGCTGTATGCATGGTTGTGTGTGTGTCCCGCTATAGCCGTCTGTGCAGGTGTCGCCACTATGGGTAATCCTTGTAGACCGCTGTTTCATGTGCACTTCAGCACATACCTGCAGACCGTACTACCCCTCCTACGGCAGCAGCCTTAGATCGACTGCTGCCCTAGGCTATAGGGCTCCATGGCGCCCACCACCACAACACATGGTGCCCCCATCCTGGTGTACCTACATGACATACCTACTAGACAGGTGGCCCTACTAGTGCGGCGCCCTAGGCAGCCACAGGATTGGCGTATGCCTACAGCCGGCTATGAGCACATCACAAGGCATACGTTTACATTCAGGGTTTTACAAAGGATAGGTTATAATACCAGAGGGGGGACCTCATCAACTATGCTTTAGAATGCGGATTGAGATGGATTATTAGGTGGAGAGTTGACCACACACCAGGGCTGACTGATGAAACACTGATTAAGCCTCTTTTGAGAAGCAGGTGGCTTAAATCCAAGTAACAGGAATGTAGTTTAGGTACAGATATACAGTTAACACACATTAGTCCACTCTTTCAGTTGTTTACTACTGTGTTACATTGATATGATATACATATCTTCTATATATATTGTTAGATCTTTGATTGATGAGTATTAGGCATAGTACAATATCATATAATACATGTTTTAATAGGATGTTTTTGGAGATGTTAATATATGTGTGTGTAGTTAACATTGCGTCTGTGCTTTATATGCTGTGGTTAATTGTTCATTGTTTGCTGAGAAACTGACCAATGAAAGTGTAAGGAGGGATATTTAAAGCCTGGATGCTTTTATGTTATGTGTAAGTCTGACGGAGCCTACGGGTGAAAGCGCTTACTTGTCTATGAAGGAACCTTTGTATACCATTTGGGGGGGGTTTGGGCACTGTCCTGGACAATTTCTACATTGACTGTTTCATCTACCTATGTGTGTTTTGGATTGTGTGCCATAAGGTGCCAGCAGTTCTTTGATGTTGATTAGGTGTATTCCATGGTCAATTGACATTAATCCTATTAATTCACTGAAGGATGTTCTTTATAAGTGGGAACGCCAAAGTTTAACCCTCCTATGACCTTCCTAGCTGAAGTTGTTAGTTGCCATTGGTATGTGTTCCACAGGTCGCCCATTTGTTCCGCAGTATGGAAGCGAGTGATCCCCATTTTGGTGCTGGCAGATTGAGTGCTGTGTACGCCGGTATTCGCACGGCGGTCTGACTTTGTATGGGGAGTGTCTACTGTAGTCCCTATCTGTATTTCCTGTGTTATGCCTTACTGCAGCTGTGTAATTCCACCAGGTTTGCAGTTATGGGTGCCATCTTGGTCGTACGCTTGTCCATCCATGGGAATTGCCTACTGGACACTGGTATAGGGCTGTACACATTTCACACCTGCATTTAGCATTATCCGGTGGATGCTTTGCATTATTAGTGGGGAGTAAGGCATGTGCTATACCCACATCCCTCCCACGGGGCGGGACAATGGATTATCTGCCAAACAACACCGAGCCCCATTTCTGCATACCCAGGATCCCATGGCTGCAACCCTCGATGGTACCCATTACACATCCTTCATGTGCGGGACTGGGATGTGGACGCACTTCTATGGACTCGACAATCTGGGGATTTCTGTTCATATGTCCTGCATTTCATGGACACTTGTCATCAACCTTAAACACGCTGGTGGTGCATATGTCTAGCTGTGCCGTAGTCACGGCTGTCACTTCTTCTGGGTCGATCGATCGCAGCTGGTAGATATTGCGTACGGATCAATTTTTGGGGTCCTACAATGGACACCAATGTGCATATGTAAAGTGTAGAACTTGTTGGACTGTGTCCATCTGGCCAGTGGTTTTGACTGCTGCTGTATGTTCCCCAGTCGTGGATGTCTGTTTGACTACCCATATTATGTAGTGCTACGAAAACCAGGTTTTTCAAAACTGAAACCAAATGGTGTACATCCAAAGATGCAGGTTAGCAACTGCTTTAAATAATCCTCAGAAGTCCCAATAGGAAATATCCACCACTGTATTGTCAAAATAACACCACCAAAACATGTAGATCCTATTAATTCATTGAAGGATGTTCTTTATAAGTGGGAATGCCATAGTTTAACCATCCTATGACCTTCCTAGTTGACGTTGTTGGTGTGCCATTAGTATGTGTTCCACAGGTCGCCCATTTGTTCCGCAGTATGGAAGCGAGTGATCCCCATTTTGGTGCTGGCAGATTGAGTGCTGTGTACGCCGGTATTCGCACGGCAGTCTGACTTTGTATGGGGAGTGTCTACTGCAGTCCCTATCTGTATTTCCTGTGTTATGCCTTACTGCAGCTGTGTAATTCCACCAGGTTTGCAGTTATGGGTGCCATCTTGGTCGTACGCTTGTCCATCCATGGGAATTGCCTACTGGACACTGGTATAGGGCTGTACACATTTCACACCTGCATTTAGCATTATCCGGTGGATGCTTTGCATTATTAGTGGGGAGTAAGGCATGTGCTATACCCACGGCGGGACAATGGATTATCTGCCAAACAACACCGAGCCCCATTTCTGCATACCCAGGATCCCATGGCTGCAACCCTCGACAGTACCCATTACACATCCTTCATGTGTGCGGGACTGGGATGTGGACGCACTTCTATGGACTCGACAATCTGGGGATTTCTGTTCATATGTCCTGCATTTCATGGACACTTGTCATCAACCTTAAACACGCTGGTGGTGCATATGTCTAGCTGTGCCATAGTCACGGCTGTCGCTTCTTCTGGTAGAATGATCGCAGCTGGATGATATTCCATACGGATAAATTTTTGGGTCCTACAATGGACACCAATGTTCATATGTAAAGTGTAGAACTTGTTGGACTGTGTCCATCTGGCCAGTGGTTTTGACTGCTGCTGTATGTTCCCCAATCGCAGATGTCTGTTTGACTACCCATATTATGTAGTGCTACGGAAACCAGGTTTTTCAAAACTGAAACCAAATGGTGTACATCCAAAGATGCAGGTTAGCAACTGCTTTAAATAATCCTCAGAAGTCCCAATAGGAAATATCCGCCACTGTATTGTCAAAATAACATCACCAAAACATGTAGATCCTATTAATTCGTTGAAGGATGTTCTTTATAAGTGGGAACGCCATAGTTTAACCATCCTATGACCTTCCTAGTTGACGTTGTTGGTGTGCCATTAGTATGTGTTCCACAGGTCGCCCATTTGTTCCGCAGTATGGAAGCGAGTGATCCCCATTTTGGTGCTGGCAGATTGAGTGCTGTGTACGCCGGTATTTGCACGGCGGTCTGACTTTGTATGGGGAGTGTCTACTGTAGTCCCTATCTGTATTTCCTGTGTTATGCCTTACTGCAGCTGTGTAATTCCACCAGGTATGCAGTTATGGGTGCCATCTTGGTCGTACGCTTGTCCATCCATGGGAATTGCCTACTGGACACTGGTATAGGGCTGTACACATTTCACACCTGCATTTAGCATTATCCGGTGGATGCTTTGCATTATTAGTGGGGAGTAAGGCATGTGCTATACCCACATCCCTCCCACGGGGCGGGACAACGGATTATCTGCCAAACAACACCGAGCCCCATTTCTGCATACCCAGGATCCCATGGCTGCAACCTTCGACGGTACCCATTACACATCCTTCATGTGTGCGGGACTGGGATGTGGACGCACTTCTATGGACTCGACAATCTGGGGATTTCTGTTCATATGTCCTGCATTTCATGGACACTTGTCATCAACCTTAAACACGCTGGTGGTGCATATGTCTAGCTGTGCCATAGTCACGGCTGTCGCTTCTTCTGGTAGAACGATCGCAGCTGGATGATATTCCGTACGGATAAATTTTTGGGTCCTACAATGGACACCAATGTGCATATGTAAAGTGTAGAACTTGTTGGACTGTGTCCATCTGGCCAGTGGTTTTGACTGCTGCTGTATGTTCCCCAATCGCGGATGTCTGTTTGACCACCCATATTATGTAGTGCTACGAAAACCAGGTTTTTCAAAACTGAAACCAAATGGTGTACATCCAAAGATGCAGGTTAGCAACTGCTTTAAATAATCCTCAGAAGTCCCAATAGGAAAGATTTGCCACTTTATTGTCAAAATAACACCACCAGAACAAGTAGATCACGAGCACTTTCGCCCGGTCTTACCGGGCATTTTCAAGTGTAATTAGCTAAAACAATAACTAAATAAATAATAATAAATAATTTAATAATAAAAATAATAATATGTTATTTGGACAATAGCTTCTGCTATTGGCATACAATGCTGTGGGTGGTGCCGGTTACCATACATATGGCTTTCTCAAAAGCCGACTTCACACTTCTAAACACTAGTGTGGTCTCCTTTAAGGCCCCTGAGCCAGTGGTAAACATTACTCAAGCCACTGAATCACTTACATATGCCTTCTACCAGCACCTACAGGACTGCATGGATCAAGCAATCCCTTACACAACTGTGAGTCTTTGTACCAATGCCAAGCATCCAGTCTGGTGTACCCCAGCCATACACAAGCTCTACAACGAAAGGAGGTAGCTACTACAAGACAGAGCAGAATCCTTGTAAGGTATGACACCCTTGCTCATTATATGTGAAGAACTACAAGCTCTCATGACATCATCCAGGGCAAATCCGACAGATATATCACCAAGGACTCGACAGACAATCATACGGCCTTCTTTAGCTATGTTGGACACCTGGGAGGACACTCCCAGATATGCTCGGACTGGGTTCAGAATGATGTGAAGTTTACTGAACCTACACACATTGCCAACATACTGGCTGACAGGTTCGGTGCAAACATCCCCCCCTCCCCACATGGAGAGATGTCTGTACCAGAGGAGTGTGGCCCCTGAAACTTCTGTAACGCACAGGTGGGACATGCTCTCTCCAAGGCAGTGAACACAGCATCCATGGGACCAGATGGTGTCCCGGCTGTGTACTCCATGAACTCATTGAGGAATTAGACCCACAGTTAGGACAGCTGTTTAATCTTAGCCTCACCTCAGGTAACGCACCCAAGTTGTGGCGCACGGCGACTGTAGTCCCACTTCACAGGGGCAGTGCCTCCACTGACCCTGGTAATTACCGTCCCATTAGCTTGACAAGCCTTATCTGCAAAGCCATGGGGAAGGATCATAATGGAACTCATAGATGACGACATAGGGACTTGCATACTTTGCATCCAACCCAGTTTGGCTTGGTCAAAGGCAGATCATGCATTTAAAACTTGGTTGACGTTTTAGGAACAGTCACCGAAGCCATTGATGAGGGTCAGGCAGTCCATACAGCCTACCTCGACCTGGCAAAGGCCTTCAACACAATACCCCCCTCAGGTATCATTGATAAACCCATTGGCTTGGATGTGAACCCATACATCGCAGGATGGGTTGCAAACTGGCTAGGTGACAGAACCCACACGGTCATAGTTGCTGGCACCATGTCAGACTCACAGCCGGTCACAGGCGGTGTCCCACGGGCTCAGTCCTGGGTCCACTCTTTTTCTGCATCTACATTTCCAAAGTACAAGCAAACACAGGGGGGTTATGGCTGACAATGTTTGCAGATGACTGCGAACTGGGTGCCATAGTGGGATGGACATCTGACACATATATCCTTCAGAAGGGCCTCACAGATATGGATATCTGGTGCCAGGGACATGGCCTACAGCTAAATGCTGGGAAATGCATAGTCATACCCTTCGGGAAGAACAAGGTTACCCCTAGCTGCCATATAGGTGGCAATCCACTGAGCACAGAGGGAGTTACCAGGGATCTGGGGACCCAGGTTGTCAGTCACCATTCGTTCGACACACACGTTGCTAACGTAGTTAGGTAGACCTTCTACATTGCCCACCTGATCGTGCAGGGATTCACATCTAGATCAGGGGAGGTCATCGTCTCCTTGTACTCATCACTCATTAGACCTATGATTGAGTACATTGCCCCGTTCGGAAGGTATCTGACCCGACACCTGCAGCAGATGGGAAGGCCCCATAGGTTCATCATCAAACGGATGCAGGGTGTCAGGAATTTGTGTTATGCTGCCCGACTGAAAGGACTCCTGCTCCATTCAGTCACATACCACTTGCTCAGTGGTGACCTGTGCCTGACATACAAGGCCATGTCGACCCATATTTGATGACTATGCTTCACCTAATGGATCTACATCCCTCAGAACCACAGGGCAGGTGGCGTGAACCTTGACACAGTCATTAATAGAATGTGTTGGAGGGACAGATTCATCACCCAGACACTCACTATGCTGTGGAACAACATCCCAGTACATGTGAGGCAGAGCACCTCGCTGGCCTTGTTCGAGGGGATCTTGACCAATGGATGGGAGATTGCAGATATACCCCAGGGATTACTTCATTGTCACTGCTTGACAGAGGTACAGCAATATAATAAGCATTGTTATCTTCGGACTGGAGGGTTGGCAAAGGCAACATAACTATGGGCTAGGGTTATAGCTGCCCTTGGGCAGATAGCCTACTATGTACCTATGGACCTATGAACCTATGTTCATAGTTTGTCCCATTCACACTTGTCTATCCCCTATCCTCATTCGTATGTGTATATTTCTGTGGCACATGATTGAACTATGTATTACCTGCAGGTATGCTGTGTACAGTACACATACGTCACGGTTGATTACAGTGTATCTGTGTACCTACCTCTGTGATACTGAGGACTACCACACATCCTTCACAGCATTACATGCATATGTCCATACTATTATTCGTTGGCCTGTGGGGGGTTGTTAGGGCAACGGTTACACGTGTCCCTGTTTGTGCATGTGTCATGGTGGTCTTTGACCAGCCTCCGTTGCTATCGTGGGATGGACGGTAGTGTTGGTGTGTGTTTGGGATGTGTTTCCACTGCCGGTACATCTGTGGGGGGTGGGGTTGGCACATGTTCCTCTTTGCAGGGAGCCCCATCCTGGACATTTGTGTCATGCGTCAACACTTGGCACGTGCCATATGTCCTGTGCTATTCCCACAGTCGTTTATGCCTTCCTGCATTACTACTGCGTGTTACTGGCAGTTTGTATCTGGTACGCATGGCTATTATGTTGGATAGCTTGGCCTATTCCCATGCTATGACATACCCATTCATCCAGGCATATACATGTTATTCCATCCTTTGTGTTGGCCGTGGGTGTTTGGCCATCCGGCAACGCTATTCTCAATGTGTGATGTCCCACCTTCACCTTCTGTGCATGTGGCATCCTGTTGGGGCGTCCTGCTTGGTGGGAAGATGTTCCGCCATATGTGTTGTGTTTGACATGTCTGCATAGCTAATCATCAGTATGGTGGCTGAACATACTGCCTTGTCCAGATGTGTACAGTTATGGGCACCGTGGCGTGTGCACGCCTATGGGGTTTCGACAGGTCCATACCACATGCGGGATGTACACATTCTGCCGACACATTCACATGCAGCCATTTGGATATCAGTACCTGAGGTGGGATGTTAACATGTGGGGTACATATTTGCCCACGTGGCACTGCCTAGGACAATACTTCTTACTACATTTCAGGTATACCCATTGTGTGTAGGTGTGCTGCTGTGCAAGGCTGCTAGCTGGGTTGGGTGCACGGTCGTACATGGGTGCGGGTTACATGCTATGACGGGGCTGTTGTGTATTACATTTGCATGCATGGGTTCTGCTTCTGGATATTACGCTTAGGCATACGCCGTCCTATGTGTATGCGATGGGCACGTTGCTGGGTGTAGTACTTGTTGCTATGCACATGTTTGTCTGTGTTTAGGGTATCTGGTTTCCTTCTGGTTGTTATATCGACACGGCTGCCCGGCTGTGTACTCTCACTACTGCTGGTGACCATGCCCATGTGGCTACTTGTGTGTAGGTGCGGCGCGCTGACATGCTGTGGTACACCTTCACTGGGTATGCCCACTGACAGTGCATTGTGTGGCGGACACGGTATTACGCGTATCCTTTGTTCATTGGACGGGTACAATTTGGACTTCGTGGGTTAATGTTTGGTTCTCCGTTTTGTGTGAACGGGTACTATGTTGCATACTCTGCGTACGTTTCATTATCCACGGACCCTGGCTGGTGCGGTTACTATTGCAGGCGGCCTGTGACAGTCAGCACTTTAGGTTGCTCATTGCCTGCCGGCTTGGCCACGCCTACGGGCGCATCCTAATTGGGCTCGCGCACGTGCCCTCTGCACGTGTCTGTGGTTGTGGCACGCACTCATTACTATGCATATGGCGCTGCTACGCTGATTATACACTGCACTGCCGGCGCAAGCCTTACACCGGCCTTGCGCCGAGCTTCATGAATCCCGGGGACTGTGTAGTTTGCTTGTATACAATATGCTATATATCTGTATAGCATTAAATGCAAGTTTACTATAGGGATCATCATTTATGTGATATTCCTCTAGATAGATCAGCTCAGTGACTTATTTACTTAGTGTCCAATACCACATTATGTCAGAAGTGAACTATTTGAAACAACTGAAGTACATTTGAAGAAATAAAGAAATGTATTTGTTTTCAAAACGTATTTGTTTGCAAACGCAGAATTAGAATTTTCACTGAAAATGGCCCAAATGCAACCACCACAAAGTTTTTTTTTACTTCATGAAGACTTAAAAAAAAACTAGAAACTTTGAATCAAAAATGTCAGTTTACTGTTTACTGAAAGTAGATTAACCAAAGAACTTGAAAAAAGTATAGTGTGCTACTTGTCTGAATGCTTCCAGAGAAGAAGACTGAACGATATTTAATAATTGTATTCTTCTTGAAGATAGAAAGTAGAACACAGGAATGGTAACAGAAAAGTTTATTAATTATTATAAGCCAATAACAAATGTGTTATCTAATTACATTTTTTTTTCTTTATAAAAGCACAGTGTCATCCAGAGACTGTAAGAAATTGTTATTAAGCCGAAGAATAGAGTCAAGGACGGTGAATTTGATGAGCTGAGACTTTAGACGATTGTTTTACTGAGCTGAAAAATAGAGCCAAGGCATGTGAAATTGATAAACTTCATGATTAGCTTATAAAAGAAAAAAGAAAATTTTGGCATAAGAAATGAAACAAGGGGCTGCCTTTCAATAAGGCTATAGATGTGGCCAGAACAAGAGAAATTAAAAGCACTCAGTTGAAACCACTAACTAAGGGAAAGAATGTATGTAAGACAAATCTAAAGGAAAAATGGGAAGTGAAGATATGTTGCAAAAATTGAATAGGAAAAGGAGAGCTATGCAACAATGCATGGTAGCTGTAATAGAAGCCATATAAATGCTCATGTGATCAAAACTGTAGCCTAGTGCAGTTGGTATGGCTCTAAGCATGAGAGGAAGTATTGTCCTGATTTTTAATATATTCTGTAGAATCTGTGCTAGAAAATAACATCTTGCTAAATTTGTTTCTGGAAAAACACGTGTCTTCAAAAGATGGGCATGCTCTTCAGCAAAATCATGTGCTTATTGGTACTAAGATAGTAAAAAATATATGATACAGTGAAGTCTGAAAATACATATAGGAATGCAAGTCCATTTGCTAGAAATACGGAAAGTTATTACCCAGAATGTTAAATTCAAATTAGACACAGGTACAGGGTACACTATTCATATGTTATTAAAACATTGAACTCAGTGGAGCAGAACAGAGAGATGTGTGTTCATTGCTAACATATTCTGGCCATTGGCACCACTGACTCACAACCTGCTGGCATTTCAATACAAAAATAAGATCATTTTTCAAACTGTATTGCTTAAAATGTGAATTTTAATAATAGTTTGGGTTGCTTTGCTTGTGAGAAACTAGTAATCATAAAAAAATTATTCAGACTGTAAACTCAAACAAAGCAGATGGGCAGCATCCATCACATAAGCACAGCAACATCTCAGATACTGTACAGAGTCATTGTAATGACATCCTGTGCAGCTGCGCTGATCTCTTTACAGCCTTAAAATATGAGCAAGAAGATTTCAAAGGGTCAAACCTGCTACTAAGCCAGGAACATGTACAAGCACCAGTAGTTCTCAAAAGTACAACAAAGAAGGAACTAAAGTTAAGGAAAAACCTAGCAATTAGAGTCAACAAAATAAGTGAATAGAATGGTTGTTTCTGCAAAGCAAGACAAATGTTTGCATTTGCATTGATCTGTAAGATCTGAATAAGGTCAATGATGGAGACTATTAGCCCTTGCTTAATCATCTCAACCATGCCATATGTTAATCTATATTAAGTAGTAGATGCAGGTTAGACATTTGGCAGATAAGCCTAGATTAACAAAGTTTGGAAGAGTACACGGGTAACACACACAGAAAAGTAGAGTTTCTTTGGACTTCTATTTGGAGTCCATCAGCATTAAAGGTGCTCCAAAGGACCATTGTACAGATCATTGAATGCTGGGAAGCAAACATAATGGTCTATTGGAGTTAGTAAGATGCACGTATGACATGATAAGACTGATGAAGGTACTAAATAGGTTAAGACACCATGATTTCATGCTAAATAACAGCAAATGTAAAATAAGTTAATATGTATTAAATATGTGGGTCATATTCTAATGTCAGAAGTATTCAAAGCATGATAAAAGGTCACAGTAGTTGTGCAAATGCTAAAGCCAGAAGATAAGCAGACATTACAGGAATTCCAAAGAATAATGTACTAGCTTGCAAACGGTGTACTTAATATGTCAGAGGAAGCCAGTTAAAAAGATATAACCCTCATTATGACCCTGGCAGTACAGGTTCAGTTAGTGGGCTGGGAACCTACTGGAGCAAACAAGAGAAATAAAAGAGTAAATTTAGCTGGCTCGCATCCTTTTGGGGAGGGTGCAGGGCATGTGGTTAGGCTGCTCAGTCTTACCGTATAGTCACCAATAGAGCCAAATAATTACATGACCATGCTGGTTTTAAAGGTTCTTGGTAGTCATGATGGATTATGCCACTTACAAAAGCAAATGTCATGCCCTCACAGACAGGCATTGCATGCTCTCACAGTCATTGCATACTGAGTTCTAAGGCTGATTATTGGACAATGTGAAGGGGGCTTAGGGATTTAAAAAATGAAACCACTACCCCTCCACCACCCCATGGATGACAGCACCACTTTCCATGGCTCCATGGATGACAGCACCACTTTCCGTGGACATACACTTAACCTGAAAGGAATAAGTACGCAACAGAGGTCTTTCATCTTAAGAATGAATTTGCCTGCAGAGCAAGGCATAGAGGGATACATTATGGTCATGGGGAAGAGAAAAAAATAAAGCAAAATCTGCATGTGTATATATATATATATATATATATATATATATATATATATATATATATATATACACACACACACACATACACACACACACAAACACCCATATGCACACACATACACACATTTATATATATATATATATATATATATATATATATATATATATATATATATATGTATATACATATGTGTGTGTGTGTGTGTGTGTGTGTGTGTGTGTGTGTGTGTGTGTGTGTGTGTGTGTGAGATGCACACAATACTGACATGCAAAATGTCAACATAAAATCATTGAAAATGCTGACATCAGTACGTCACTACACATGTACCAATAAACAGCATTGGTACATGCAAAATTTAAAGTTAAGAAATAAAAACAGCATTTTTTCCGGGGGCAAGCCCCTTGCACCCCACACACCCTCTGCTAATTATATATATACTAACTCCGAGAATGCATAAATATAGGGCAAGAACTTATTCCCCAACCCCAGGAATCATGCAGTCTCAAACACCTACTGACCAACTTCTTAGCTGGTCCTAAATGGTCAACTAAACAGCTGTCAATCAAATGCACACTTGACGTTTGGCAGGAAACCCACATATATATATATATATATATATATCTATATATATATAGATATATATATATATATATCTATATATATATATATATATATATATATATATATATATATATATATATATATATATGTGTGTGTGTGTGTGTGTGTGTATGAGCATATTTGGTCATGGGGTGGGTATTAAATAAAATTAAGACTGCGAAAAGTACAGATCCAGAGAATGATCCTTAAAGTATGCTAGCAGTAATTTTACCTTTAGAGGACAGGTACTTTTTTTTTTTTTTTTTTTAACTTCAACGCCAAGGGATATGCTTTTCACATAACTATTAAACTACTTAAGGAAGATGTTGGTTAAGGTGTTTGAAGTTGAGCCACTTTTGAGCCACTTATACAAACATACAGACTGTTGGAAGGCCTTATTTTATGTTTTAATATAAAATGTCTACTACGAACCATAATGCTGTGATTGCATCCCTGCCCAACTTAAAGTCATGGTGCTCCCTGTCAAGGATTTCATGTTTTTGTTGGTATTTCTACAGTCATG